>NC_143487.1:42078635-42408278 GCF_027475165.1 Benincasa hispida
AGTGGGTGTAATTGCAAACATTTATAATTATTGTCATACTAGGTTAATTTTCATACAATAGGCGCATAATTACTAACTTTTGGCCACAATATCTATATAAGGTGGCATAAATAACTTATATTTCTATAAGTTATCAGGAACCTAAATTAGATTTATACTTGGATACGATTCAAGAAAACTTGAACGCATAAAGAGGAGTGTCACACATCCTTTCACGCATCATTCATACTTGCACCCTATTTTTCCACTTTCCTCACACAATACACTTCTAAAGTCGCATCACGAGGAACACGAACAATAATATAATCCATAAGATAAAGCAGAAAACTCTTCCAATATACATTTTTCATATGAGACATTAGATATGATATATAGATATTCCATATTATTCTTACGACCAGTCTCAATATGATAACCATTGCAACGTATATCTTTAAACCTAAGTAGATTTCTCTTTGGTTGACTAGAGAGCAATGTATTGTCCATTGTAAATATGGTTCCTTTAGAAAAAATGATGTTTGCTTTTCCAAACCCCTCAATTAGGTTGCAGAACTTGATATTGTATTGACTTTTGCTTGCAACATTGTCAATTTGGAAAATATTTTCTACTTGTAAGTATTGTGTACGTAGTTTCACTGTTTGTCAGACATATATCTTCTTTGCTCATTTTTTAATCACCCAACATATGAAAATGATCCATGTTTCTTCATGAAGATAAAATAATTACGATAAGAAAACAACACTTGGAATATACAAAAGTTAACATTTTCTAAGAGAAAAGAAAACATAAAGATGGATAAAAAAAAAAAACAATAACATTAAGTCTAGATATTTTCAAATTCAAAAGAAACATTTGATGTTCCATCAACTGTATCAATTTTCTCTTTATGAGATTCAAAGAAATCTGCCACATCCAAATTTGTTATATGGGGTGGGTCAAATTGTTGGGGTTGATGCCCTAAATCTCGTAGGGTTCTATAGTTTGTAAACCTTGTATGAAAAAACTTGCACGTGATTAATAATATTTTATATTTTATTCACCTTGTCTATGAAATATATGATTTTTTAGTTGCATTAACCACAAACCAATAAACTAACATCCAAGGTTATCGTTGTAACTTAAACATGTATGGAGAGACATACAGGTGGATCATGTTTAAGTGATAACCTAAATGGTCTATAGTATATGGATAAGGTTGGTACCTTATCTTCGTAACACTATGAGTATGGCCCGCTTCGTAGATGTTACAAATGTTGTAAAGTGCTACACATGATCTAATCCTGATCATTCATGTACTAGACATGCGAGTAGGGATATTCTATACAAAAGGTTTGTATAAGACCAGACCACGAAATTCTTAGTCTCATTATATAACGCCGTTCATAATAGAGACTTTCATTTCACTAGGATGACCATAAGTAACATGACCTTAATCCTGAGTGAGCTATGTACTCCTGCCTATGAGGGTGGTTCTTTGATTTGTATGGGTGAGAGTGGCCAGATCGCCGACTCAACAAGCCTACCATTTTGGGGACTCGTCTAATTGGGGAGCTGGGAACTCAGTTACACAAGATGGAATTCACTCCCTCCCCGAAGTAGTGGTAAGTAGATAAATTGCTCCCTTAAGAGCTAATTTCGGGTCTTGAACAATGTGACGTCACACCCTCTCCTGGCCCGAGAGAGGTTTAGTCATAATGGGACTATGATCTATTGTTCATTAGAGGAATCAGTGGTACTTAAGGAGTTAGATGTAACTATAGGGGCAAAACGGTAATTTGGCCCAGTTGTACTTACGAGCAATTTGTGAAGAGTCATCATATTATTGATTGATTATATCCAATGGACACAGAAATATATCTGTAGTGCGTAGAGTGCAGCTGCCCGACAGTTAACGGATGGTGGAAAATGTAATTAAAGAGTTTAATTACTTATTCACGTACCGTTAGAGCTTCAAGCTGCAGGTCCATAAGGTCCCTTTGGTAGCGCAAAAGAATTTAATTGAGAACCAGTTTTTGAGTTAATTTGATTTGTTCAAATTAATAAGAGGAAATTTAATTATATATGATATAATTAAATTAATTAAATTATATATGATATAATTGATATAATGTATTTGATACATTATTGTTTAATTGGAGGAATAAATATTTGAATGTGATTCAAATATATTTTCTATGAATGAGATTCATAGTTGTTAAATTTAATATAAATATGATTTATGTTAAATGTCATAAAATAGAGAAAAATAACTATAGTTTATATTGTATATAATGCAATATTAAAACTATAGATTATAAATATAATATGATAAGTTGGTTATCATATTTATTTAAATTATTTATTATTTTGGATAATTGATCCCTTTTTCTCTCTAACAATCTTAATGGGTGGTTAAGTTGTTTTTGTGGCAAATGAAATAAATAAAAATAATATTCTTTTTCCCTAATGAGAATCTACATGAAATAACAGAGACTATAAGAAAGACTCTTTGTCTACACGATTGAGAAGCTTTTGCTATACGATAGTTCCTCTTCAATCATCTTCCTCCTCCAAACTCACAAACTCTCTCCTACCAAAATAGTCAGAGCCCATTACTCTTGAGTTCTCACCTTGAGAATACCAAGGATACCAAGTGGTAGTGTTTTCATCCTTTTCTGTTTGTGACTCGCTTGAAGAGGGTCTTCAAGTTTATGTTGCTATTTGTTCGAGGGGCTTATGCGAAGAAGTATTTTTCAAAGATATAATCTCTTGAACCTTTTTTTAGTTTAAAAGCATGCAGAGTAGTAATCTCTGTTTTGGCTGTCTGGTTAAATTACAAAAGTTAATTTGTAAGGGCTGCTGCGTTTTTGGGCATTAATCTTGCAATCGAGTATGTATTCATTTTATTTTTGAGTCGTTCGTGAAGCTTCAGAAGTGAAGGTTGCAATGCATTTCAATGGAGAAAATGAAACGGTGGTCGCATCGTGTAGCTAGAGCTAAACGATCGTTTAGATTTTGCTATGCATTCATGTAGAGTTTTTTACACGATCGTGTAGCATCTGTTAAATGATCGCATAGCTAATGCTATGTGATCGTGTAGAGTTGTCTACTCGATCATGTTACATTGGTTGCATGATCGCGTAGGCGCTCGAGGAGTAGACGATCGCGTGGTATATGATACTCAATGCAAGGCATACGTGCAAAACGATCATGTAGACTATCATGCTCATCGCATAGTCAGTAGTTACACGATCGCATAGTATACGATACTCGGCTCACACTACTCGATTGTGTAGACTATCATGCTCATCGCATAGTCTTTAGCTACACGATTGCATGGTATTCGCTACACAAAGCACATTGCACGATTGCGTGGACTTTCATGCTCATCGCATAGTCCAAAGCTACGCGATCGTTATTACACGATCGTTTATACTCGACGCTCGTTGCTCGACGATCGTGAGATTTGCTACACGAACTAGTTGCACGGCTTCTTAGTGAGCGGTTCAAAACCTGGTTCACTTGTTCCGAACTGGAGGACTCAACTTTTGTAATAGTTTAGCCTTTTCTTTTCTGATTTTTGAGATTAACTATCCTGGTCCATCAACTTTAATCAAATATGCATGTAATGTATATTTATTATATATGCCATAATGTATGTCATATAGTTTTAAGACCCACCATAGGTTATGCATTTATATTCATGCATCATTTTACATTAGAAGTATTATAGTATATTAGTATGCATGATTTAAATTACATAAAGCATGCTCATGCATCATATAATATAAGAGTTATAATATATGTATGCATGTATTATAGCATATCCATCATTTATATTATAAATGTTATAATATGCGGTTGAATGTTTGTATGGAATGTATGCTATAGTTTAATTCATTACTCATTTATATAAAAGTTATATATTAGTAATGAATGAACATTGCATGAAGCATGACACTACCTTAGGTTATAGTTGTTATAAATAACTTATGTATGTCTAGCTTGTAGTGTTAGTTGGTTTTATTTGTTTCATTTCTTATAAGTGTTATAATTAATGAAATTATAATTAAAATCAATAATAAAGAGTTGCATGCAAACCTTAGGCTTTAATCATTTTTTAAAATTGTTATTTGATTGAGATAGACGTAAAATCATGTTTTTAATAAGATTAGAAATCTAAGTTTAATCTTTTAATTGGTTTAATAGGATTAAATTGATTCCTAATAAAAGATTAAATATGTAACAAATGTATCTATAAGGGACCTTTTGTCTAAGGCTAGTTCTGGCTAGGTTGGGGTACTTAAGTCGATGGAAACGTCGTACCTCTATCTGAAAACCTACCTGGAAAGGTGAATTAGATAGATTTGTTAAATGCATGCAAATTTGATGAAAGTCTGTTAAAGAGTTTAATAAGACTTGAATCAAAGTTGTTTAATCATTAAAAGCAAGTGTTGTTTTTTGAGCAAATTAAACAAAACACTTAGATAAAATCAGTAGCCGGATTTTCTAAGTTAATGAACCCTAGGTAGAACATTCAGTGGGAGGAAAATGGAGTATACGATACTTCACTTTCACCTCTACACGTATCTCCCTAAAAGTTCCCATCGTGAGATCTATCCTTGGCCTCGAGGCACCATAGGTGTCCCTCTAAGGGTGGCATTTGGGTAGGTCAATACCAAGGTAAATGGAAAGAGTGTTCATAGTAAGTGAGAACAAGACGTGTGACAACATATCCCTTGGTCTCTCTCATTATGTTAGATAATGTTTTATTCATTGCCTCGCGGCATCGTGGATGTCCCCCTAAAGGATGGTAGTTTTGCATAACTCTTTATTTGATCTCCAGAAATAGATAGGGTTACTTTAGTCTCTAGTCCTAATTAATTTTTCCCTAAGGTTGGCTCATTAGGGCAGGACTCTATGACCTAAAATGAGGGGTTACACTTCCACAAAATTGTTAAGGATTTTAAAAAATTCTTGATCGAAAAATGGTGACTATTAGATTCAGTTACAAGGAACCGTTTCTGTCTAATGGTTGAGAATGTCTCATTTCAGTGAAGGGGCACTTGATCACCCTATGATGGCTTTTGTCCTACCTCACTGAAGCATCATTGCAAAATAGATGTCACTTAGGTACATTAGACTATTTTGCTAAAACTTGATTGGTTTTCTAAAATTAGTTTATTGTAAGTATACTTAATTAAGTTTGTTCATTTTTCAGCAATTTAATTATAGCTACCGTAACCTTAAGTTTGCTTGTTGCCGATAAACTATATGGCGAGAATTATGCTAGTTGGAAAAATACAATAAACACGATTTTAATCATCGATGATCTCTGTTTTGTCCTCACGGAAGAGTTTCCTCCTATTCCAGCTCCTACTGCTCCTCGAAACGTTCAAGAAGCATACGAGCGATGGACACGGGCGAACAAGAAGGCCCGAGCGTACATCTTTGCCAGCCTTAACGAAGTTTTGGCCAAGAAGCATGAGTCCATGGTCACTGCACGCGAGATCATGAAGTCCCTACGGGGGATGTTCGGACAACCGTCCGCATAGCTCAGGTACGATTCTCTAAAGTACATCTTTAATTCACGGATGAAAGAAGGGTCATCTGTTTGGGAACACATTCTCAATATGATGATCCACTTCAACGTGGCTGAGATGAACGGGTCCAGCATTGATGAGGCCAGCCAGGTTAGCATTATTCTGGAATCCATTCCAAATAACTTCCTTCACTTTCGTACCAATGTTGTTTTGAACAGAATTGACTACAATCTTACAACTCTACTCAACGAGCTGCAAACTTTTCAATCGTTGTTGAAAAACAAGGAGAAGAAAGGTGAAGCAAATGTTGCTTCGTCATCTAAAAAGTTTCACAAAGGTTCGACCTCTGGAACTAAGTCTGCACCTTCTTCTTCTGGCACCAAAAAGGGGAATAAAAAGAATGGTGGTAAGGGGAAAGCACCTATTAACCCATAACCTGCTGCTCCAAGGAGTAGACCACCAGTGAGGATTAACAAGGGAAAATATTTCCATTGCAACCAGGACGAGCACAGGAAGAGGAACTACCCCAGATATTTGGTAGAGAAAAAGAAGAACAAACAACGTAAATATGATTTGCTTGTATTGGAGACTTGTTTAATAGAGAATGATGATTCTGCCTGGATTATTGACTTTGGGGCCACTAACCATGTTTGTTCTTCATTTCAGAGAATTAGTTCTTGACGGCAGCTTGGTACTGGTGAGATGACGATGCAAGTTGGAACCGGACATGTCGTCTCAGTTGTGGTAATGGGAGGTCTCCGATTAACTTTACAGAACAAATTTCTCATTTTGAATGATGTATTTGTTGTTCCTGATTTAAAAAGGAAATTAATGTCTGTAAAGTGTTTGTTGGAATGTAAATATCAACTTCGTTTTTCTTATAATAAAGTATTTATTACAAAGAATGATGTTGATGTATGTTCTACTCAACTGGAAAATAATTTGTATGTGCTAAGGGCATTAGCAATAAATGTCCTCCATAACATAGAGATGTTTAAATTATCGTAACTCAAAATAAACGACTTAGAATTTCTCCTAAGGAAAATATCCAACTTTTCCATCTAAGATTAGGATACATTAATCTCAATAGGATTGAGAGGTTGGTGAAGAATGGACTTCTAAGCGAGTTAGAAGAAAATTCTTTACCTGTTTGTGAGTCATGCTTTCAAGGCAAAATGACTAAAATGCCTTTTACTGGAAAAATTCATAGGGCCAAAGAACCTCTAGAGCTAGTGCATTCAGACCTTTGTAGTCCGATGAATGTGCGAGTCAGGGGAGGTTATGAATATTTCATCATTTTCACTGATGATTATTCAAGGTATGTGTACATTTATTTAATGCAACAGAAGTCCGGGTCTTTTGAAAAGTTCAAAGAATTCAAGGTTGAAGTTGAAAATGCATTAAATAGAACGATTAAAACACTTCGATCTAATCGAGGTGGAGAGTTTTTGGATTCATCTTTCCATAACTATTTGATAGAACATGAAATAGTTTCCCAACTCTCAACACCTGGTACACCTAGCAGAATGATGTATTAGAGAGGAGAAATAGAACACTGTTGGACATGGTTCAATCTATGATGAGTTACACTTCCTTATCTGACTGGTTTTTGGGTTATGCAGTAGAGACTGCAGCTTATATCCTGAACTTTGTTCCTTCCAAGAGTGTTGCCAAAATACCTTTGGAGTTATGGAATAGTCGTAACGCTAGTTTACGTCATTTTAGAATCTAAGGTTGCCCAACACATGTGCTTATGGCTAATCCTAAGAAATTGGAACCATGTTCGAGGTTATGCCTATTTGTAGGCTACCCCAAGGGAACGAGAGGTGGTTATTTCTATGATTCTAAAGAAAATAAAGTATTTGTATCGACAAATGCTACTTTTCTTAAGGAAGACCACATGAGGGAGCACATGCCCAGAAGTAAAATCGTGTTGAATGAGCTTTCCAAAGAAGTTACTGAATCTTCAAAAAGAGTTGGTGAACAGCCTATTACCTCAACAAGAGTTGTTGAAGTAGGTTCATCTCGTAGGTCAAATCCACCCCAAGTGTTGAGAAAACCTCGACGTAGTGGGAGGGTTGCGAACCCACATATTTGCTATATGAGTTTAACTGAAATCCTAGCTATGATAGCTGATGGCGAGGTGGATGATCCATTATCTTATAAGAAGGCAATGGAGAATGTTGACAAAGATGAATAGATCAAAGCTATGGATCTCAAAATGGAGTCTATGTACTTCAATTCAGTTTGGGATCTTCTAGATCAACCTGATGGGGTTAAACCTATAGGTTGTAAATACATCTACAAGAGAAAATGGGGTGCTGATGGGAAGGTGCAAACCTTCAAGGCTAGACTGGTGGCAAAGGGTTATACCTAGGTAGAGGGAGTCGACTATGAGGAGACTTTCTCGCCTGTTGCCATGCTGAAGTCTATCCGGATCCTCCTATCCATTGCCTCATATTATGACTATGAGATAT
Organism: Benincasa hispida; assembly: GCF_027475165.1. Classification (NCBI taxonomy): domain Eukaryota; kingdom Viridiplantae; phylum Streptophyta; class Magnoliopsida; order Cucurbitales; family Cucurbitaceae; genus Benincasa; species Benincasa hispida. The sequence continues at coordinate 42,086,636 of NC_143487.1, forward strand.
GGCAAATGGATGTCAAGACTGCTTTTCTGAATAACAATCTTGAAGAGACCATTTATATGGTGCAACTCGAGGGATTCATAGTCCAAGGTCAAGAACAAAAGGTTTACAAGCTTAATCGACCCATTTATGGACTGAAACATGCATCTCAATCTTAGAATATAAGGTTTGATACTACGATCAAATCTTGTGGCTTTGATCAAAACGTTGATAAGCCTTGTGTCTACATGAAGATCATCAACAATTCAGTAGTTTTCCTAGTGTTATATGTAGATGATATCTTACCATTGAGAATGATGTAGGTTTACTGACTACAGTTAAGAACTGGCTAGCAGCCCAATTCCAAATGAAATATTTGGGAGGCTCAGTTTGTTTTAGGAATTCAGATCTTTCAAGATCATAAGAACAAAATGCTAGCACTATCTCAGGCATCGTATATGGACAAGATGTTAATCAAGTATTCGATGCAGAACTCCAGGAGGGGCTTTTTGCCTTTCAGGCACGGAGTTACTTTGTCTAAGGAACAGTGTCCTAATATACCTCAATAGGTTAAGAATATGAGATGGGTCCCCTATGCATCTGCCATGGGCAGTTTGATGTATGTGATGTTATGTACTAGACCTGACATCTGATATGTAATAGGGATAGTCAGTAGATATCAATCTAATCCATGATATAATCACTAGACAACCGTTAAGAACATCCTCAAATATCTACGGAGAACGAAGGACTACATGCTTGTATATGGTTCTAAGGATTTGATCCTTATAGGATACATAGACTCTGATTTTTAGACTAATAGAGATTCTCAGAAATCTACTTCAGGATCAGTGTTCACTCTTAACAAAGGGGTAATAGTATGGTGAAGAACCAAGCAGGGGTGCATCGTGGACTCCACCATGGAGGCTGAGTATGTAGCGGCTTGTGAAGCTGCTAAGGAGGCCGTCTGGCTCAGAAAATTCTTGATTGATCTGGAAGTTGCTCCAGACAAGTCAAAGCCCATCACACTTTATTGTGATAATAGTGGTGCTGTGGCTAATTCCCATGAGCCTAGAAGTCATAAGCGTGAAAAGCACATAGAGCGAAAGTATCATCTCATCCAAGAGATTATGCATCGAGAGGACATAATTGTCAAGAAGATAGCTTTGGAGCACAATGTTGCTGATCATTTATGAAGGTCTTCATGGCTAAAGTGTTTGAAGGTCACCTGCAGAGTATGGGTCTATAGGATAGACCACGGTTGGACTAGGGCAAGTGGAAGATCTTGTACTGGACGTGTTATGCCCTAGTTTATTGTTTTGTGTACTTGTATTTTCTTATCTTGTACAACCCATTAGCTTTAGGACAAGTGGGAGATTGTCGGATTGATGCCCTAAATCTCGTAGGGTTCTATAGTTTGTAAACTTTGTATGAACAAACTTGTATGTGATTAATTGATATTTTATTCACTTTGTCTATGATATGTGATATTTTTTAGTTGTATTAACCACAAACCAATAAATTAACATCTAAGTTTATCATTGTAACTTAAACATGCATGTAAAGATATACAGGTGGATTGTGTTTAAGTGATAACCTAAATGGTCTATAGTATATGGATAAGGCTTGGTACCTTATCGTGGTAACACTACAAGTATGGTCCGCTTTGTAGATGTTACAAATGTTGTAAAGTGCTACAAATGATCTGATCTTGATCATTCATGTATTAGACATGCGAGCAGGGATATTCTATACAAAGGAGTTTGTATAAGACTGGTACATGAAATGCTTAGTTTCATTATATAACGTCGTTCATAATAGAGACTTTCATTTCACTAGGATGACCATAAGTAACATGACCTTAATCCTGAGTGAGTTGTGAACTCCTTCCTATGAGGGTAGTCCTTTGATTTGTATGGGTGAGAGTGACCAGATCGTCGACTCAACAAGCCTAGCATTTTGAGGATTCGTTTGATTGGGGAGTTGAGAACTCAGCTACACAAGATGGAATTCACTCCTTCCCCAAAGTAGAGATAAATTGCTCCCTTAAGGGCTAATTCCGGGTCTTGAACAATGTGGTGCCACACCCTTTCCTTGCCTGAGGGGGTTTAATCATAGTGGGACTATGATCTATTGTTCATTAGAAGAATCAGTGGTACTTAAGGACTTAGATCGAACTACAGGCGCAAAACGGTAATTTGGCCCATGTTCGTTGCTATCGTGATTCGAGCTGGGAGTGTATTGTGTAAAATGAATTGGAGAAATAAGTTCTGAGTATAATTGATGCGTTAATGCTTTGATGCGTTTATGTGTTTGTAACGTGTTGGGGCGTTAGAGATATGCAATCAGAACGCACAACACTCCTATTATTGACGTTCAAGTTTTCCTAAACCAGACCCAAGTATAAATACAATTTAGGTTCCTGGTAAGTCCAGGGACGAACTCAGGGATTCAGTTAAACTAACGCAGACCTTGCATTGTATCTATTGTAGGGGTTTTTCTAAATGTATGAAGAGAAATGTGTTATTTGCACTAAAGTGTTGTGCTTGTGCCAGAAGATACAAAAGAGTTGAGTAATGAGTGATGGAACATGCGAAAATGGATTTTAATGTAAGTGATATGCGTCGGTCTAAGATGAGTGTATACAAACCAGAGTGTGATGTGAATGAGATGGGGTGATTTTCTTATCTTGTTTATGCGTTAGACTTTATTTAACACTTCTCAATGTGAATAACATACAAAACCTATCTTTAGGATGCATGCGTCTAACACATAATGCAATGAACACCAGTAAGTCTATCTCTAGATGTACTAGGCATCCTACTTGATGCTGGCTTATCTATTCTTTCGAATAATCTAAGCTAAGGATGCTTTCACCAATTGATCAAGTCAGCTTAAGCGTTTGAAATGAGATTTTGCATAAAGTATAAATGCATTCAACATAAACAAGAAATAAACAATGGCAAGTGTGATGGATTAAATATATGAATTTATAAAAAAGCAAATTTTCTTTATTCAATCAAATGAAATGAAAGCGATAAATGAGATGAAAGAAACTGAGTCAAGCCGTAGAGTACAATCTCTTGTATCTCTTTGGCTCAATTCTGTTGTGTACAATCACTTGTATAGGAAGTGGACGAAGTGTCTTTCTCAAGATTGGCTTCCTCTACTCCCTGACCAGTGGTGGTGGTGGTTCTCAACCCTTCTGATCATCTTGGCACCACAGCACAACTTCTAAAGAACTAAAATTACAACTACGTTATACAGAGAGTGAGAGTCTTGATAAATTTCTATGTTCTAACTGTAAAATTTGGAAGGGCTTCATCTATTTATAGGCGTTGGTCATGTTTACTTGGTGATGGGCAACATTAAAGTCCATGCGCTGGTCAGCATTAAAGTCCATGCCCTGGTCAACCGCCTGACTCTCGGAAGCTTTTCAGACGCTGCATGCTGCAGGTGCCCATACTTGCAAATGGTGATGTGACACAATCAGCCTGGATCAATGTATCTTCTCTGCGTTGAATTCCCTCCGACGCATGGCCCATGCGTCGGAGGGAATTCAATGTAAAGAAGATACCCATGCGTTAGAACTTTTCCTGCAGAACTTCTTAATCATGTGTTAGCGTTAATCCTTGTGTTGAAATCCTGCAATACAATGCGTTAGCGCCGCAATATTTAGCAATAAAACTTCTTTTGCATGAGTTTGCTAATGTTTGAGTAATTCCATGCGTTTCTTCTAAAAATGAGGAGAATTTATCATTAAAAACCTTAGTTGTTCCAACTTAAGAGCAAAAATAACTTGTATTTCTACAAGTTATCAGACTAGCTGTACTTACGAGCAATTTGTGAAGGGTCATCATACTATTGATGTTATTATATCCAATGAACACATAAATATATCTATAGTGCGAGAGTGCAGCTGCCAGTCTTTAGTGGAGTGCCCGACAATTAACGAATGGTGGATAATGTAATTAAAGAGTTTAACTAATTATTCACGTACCGTTAGAGCTTCAAGCTACAGGTCCATAAGGTTCCCTTGGTAGCTCAAAAGGATTTAGTTGAGAATCAATTTTTGGGTTAATTTAAATTATTCAAATTAATAAGAGGAAATTTAATTATATATGATATAATTAAATTAATTCAATTATATATGATATAATTGATATAACGTATTTGATACATTATTGTTTAATTGGAGGAATAAAGATTTGAATGTGATTCAAATATATTTTCTTTGAATGAGATTCATAATTGTTAAATTTAATATAAATATGATTTATATTAAATGGCATAAAATAGAGAAAGAGAACTATATTTATATTGTATATGATGCAATATTAAAACTATAGATTACAAATATAATATGATAAGTTAGTTACATATTTATTTATATTATTTATTATTTTGGATAATTAATCTTTTTTTTCTCTCTGACCACTTTAATGGGTGGTTAAGTGGTTTTTGTGACAAATGGAATAAATAAAAATAAGATTTTTTCCTAATGAGAATCTACACGAAATAACAGAGACTATACGATAAACTCTGTATACACGATTGAGAAGTTTTTGCTATACAATAGTTCTTCAATCATCTTCCTCCTCCAAACTCACAAACTCCCTCCTAACCAAAATAGTCAGAGCCCACCACTCCTGGGTTCTCACCCTGAGAATACCGAGGATACAGTGGTAGTGTCTTCATCCTTTTTGGTTCGTGACTCACTTGAAGAGTGTATTCAAGTTCTTGTTGTTGTTTGTTCGAGTTTCGTGATAGTTCAAGGGGTTTACGAGAAGAAGTGTTCTTTAAAGGTATAATCTCTTGAATCCTTTTTCTAGTTTAAAAGCATGTTGTAATTTTACTTAGAATGCATAATCAGTATGTTTACTGTAAATTTGTGTTTTCAATCAAAATGGGATTTGGATGATCCGTTTCCACTCATGGATCTCTTGTAAATGAGTTCCTTCACAAATATGTCATTATCTTGGTATGCAAAATTTACTTCCATATTTTTCTCTTTTTCCTTTAGAGAGGTTTGATAGAGATCGACTAAATGTTTTGACGTACGACAAGTACGTGACCAATGTCCAGTCATTCCACATCAAAAGCATTTATTTGAATACTTTTTTAACTCTTATCTTGTGGAGCTTTTCCTTTGTAATAACCATTTTGTATAGTTCTTTTGAAATTTAAATGATTAGAACGACCACCTCAAATAATAACTATTCTTCCTCTGCCACGCTCACGACCTCGACCACGATTATTATTAAAATTCACAACATTCACTTCAAGGAATGGTGTCGTCCCGGTTGGTCGAGATTCATGATTTTTCATCAATAACTCGTTATTTTGTTCAGCCACGAGAAGACATAAAATTAGTTCCGAATTTTATTCAAAATATTTCTCTTGATATTGCTGCGACATGAGCATATTTGAGACATGAAATGTAGAATGTCTTTTCTGACATATCAGCGTCAGTAATCTTCTCTTTGCATAACAATAATTTCGAACTGGTTTTAAATAATGCGAGTTGTAATCACTTACTGATCTGAAATCTTGTAGCCTCAAGTGCATCCTCTCATAATGATATTTAGGAAAAATAACTGTTTTTTTTTATCATGATACCTCTCTTTCAAAAAATTTCACAAGATATGAGGATCTTTTATTGTAAGATACTCCATTTTCAATCCCTCGTGGAGATGATGAAGAAGGAAAATCATAGCTTTTGCTTTGTCCTGACTGGATTTCATATTTCCTTTTTTAATTGTTTTCCCTAAGTTCATAGCATCTAGGTGGATTTTAGCATCAAGCACTCATGACAAATAATTATTGCCGTTAATATCAAGGGCAACAAATTCTAATTTTGTGAGATTCATCATGACAACACTATCATAAAATATTGTATTTATATTAGAACTTTAATAGATATTAAGTATGCAAAATAATATTAAATTTATTAATAATAATAAAGAGAAAAAAAACTCTGACCTACCTTTACGACCTACCTTCAACGAGGAAACGACGGAGCTCGTGCCAAGAACGTGTTGTAAGCTTGAGAAGCATAATAGGAATATGAATACCAATAAAATATAATATTAAAATAAATATAATATAATATATAAAATAAATAAATAACAAATGAAATAAGAAATTTCTCAAGATTCTCCACTTTCTCCAAAATCCATGGATTTTGCCCAATGTATGCGTCTTTTAAAATCCACAAATGGCCTCTTATTTATAGAGATTTTGGTAAGTACAATCGGTACATTTGGACATGAAGCATAGGTTATTGTATATGGCCAACACATGTGGCAATGGAAGGAGGACACTTGGCTTTTGACACTAAGCTTGGGTATCTATTTAACACATTGTAACATTTATAATAGAAAAGAGATAAACTAACCAAAAAAACAATAATTACAAGTAATATTTTATTTTAATTAGTAAAGTTGATTCAAATTAATTTCATTTCTAATGACTTATCAATTACTTGAAGTAGGCATAGAGTCTTATAAAAACATTGGGATCAATAGCGTTGGTTTTAGATGAACACATCAATATCTTCCCTTATATATTGTTTATCTTCTCTTTATCTAATAAATATGGGACTTTGGTCTCGACTCCAACAATCCTTCCTTCGATGGAAGAACCACCAAAACTTTTCCTTAAATAGTCATCTAACCATGTTTAATTTCAAATAATTACTTTTAACTAGGCCAACTTCTTTCTACTAGAGCTTATTCCCTATTTGATCAGCTTAACCACGAAATCATAAAGACTATGTCATTGAAGCACATCAACATGAGCAAGTCCAATGAACAGCACTCCAAAACACTTGTTAGGATAACAAACCCTCTAAGAGCATATCTCCACATGTTATACTATTGTGCTTTTATCATAATTTTCATGACTTTGTTTGTTTGTTTAACCCAAAAAGTCATTTACCATCGAGTACTATAGAACTTCCTGTTATTTAGTCAACATTAACAATGGTAATATTCAACAAAAACAGAGCTAAATACCACAATACAAACACATACATGAAGCAAACTTAGCTCACAAAACTCAAAACATAGCTAAACTTAGAACCTCGGAGCTATGTAAGCTTTGAGAGGCTTTTTCATTACAAAGGTGAACTCTATCTTCTCCGATAGATCAACATTCTCACCATCCACAGCTTTCCACTCAAATTTCCATACCAAATTCGCCAAGAAATATTCCAAATGAAGAATCCCCAAACCATAACCAGGACATATCCTCCTCCCTGCTCCGAATGGCATCATCTTTATCTCTTTGCTCCCTGTTACATCAAACTCCGCCGCTTCTTCTCCTCCGCCGCCCTTCATGAACCTCTCCGGCTTAAACGCCATCGGATCTTCCCACACCTCTGGATCCCGACCCATCTCCGCCGCCAAGAAATTCACAGTCCCGTTTTTGGGTATCAAGTAATTATCAAATTGTATATCCTCTTTCACTCCTCGTGGTTGTAGGAAATGCCCTGGTGGGTGTCTTCTTAATCCTTCTAAAACCACGGCTTTCAGATACGGAAGTTTCCCCAGATCCTGTTCCTTCACCTCCTCCCTTAATCCATCTCCCAATACTTCTTTCATCTCTGCCAAAAGCTTGTTCTGGATTTCTGGGTTTTTCACTAAATTCGCCATTATCCATTGCAAGGTTGTGGATGTTGTATCGGTGCCGCCGGTGAGGAATTCCGATCATAATGTGACAATTTCACCGTCGGTTAACTTTCTATTATCCTCGTGAGGGAGTTGTAATTCAAGGAGTGTATCCACATATGACAACACGAATTCTTCATCATCTTCTTTTTCTTCTTCTTCACCTTCTCTGTTTCCTTTGTTTACTTTGTTTGCTCTGTTTTTCTTGGCCTCCCTTCTTGCTTCGGTTAGACGGATTATGACTCTCTCTTGGTTCTTTCTTAGTTGGAGAAACTCCTCCCAGCGCTTTGGAAGAAAAATCTTGGTCAATTTCGGATATAAATTGAGGAGACCAAAACGCATAAAATTTAGTAGCATTGTACGCTGCACATTCTCGACTTCTTTGATTTGGGATTCGTCAAGTTTATCCCCGAAGCACATTAACACCAACAAACAGAACATGGCGTACTGAAAGTGATCCACAACATAGACGGGACTTCCCGATTCAGAGTGAGAGAGAAGACGATTAAGAAGAATATCCAAAACCCACTTGCGAGCACGACCGTACAATCTCATACGGGAAGGATGGAGGATTTGGGAAGTGAGATTGCGGCGGAGGAGGCGCCAGAGTGGGCCGTAAGCGGCGGAGTTGATGCTGTGTTGGTTGCTTGAGAGGATTTTGGTCAAGGGAGGAGGTGGTGGGCGGTCAGCAAAGAGAGTGCCGTGTTGAAGCAGAGCTTTGTGGGCAATGGTGCGGTCGACGATGAAGATGGAAGGGCGAGAGCCGATGCGGAGGGTGATAATGGGGCCGTATTTGGCGACGGCGGTGCGGAGGTAAGACTCCATTTGCAGAGGCGATGTACGGAGCCATAGGAAAGTGGAAATGAAGGGGATTGAAGGAGGGCCTGGTGGAAGCTTTGGGGAGCTTCGGAATTTGATAAAAATGGAACTGAAAAGATAGCAAATGCAGAGAGAGATGAGGATGATGAACCAGGTGGTCTCCATTGTTGTGTGTTTGAGATTGATTGTTGAATCCAACTTTTAAATGTATATCCAATCCATGTGGTATATATGCAATTCAAATCCCAATTGTTATCGAAAACAAATTCTAAGATAATATTGGATTAAATTATAAATTACAAAATTTGGTTTGATTTTATTTTTTAAAATTAAGCTTATAAATACTTTCTATCCATATTTAAAAAAAAATTGTAATTTGTTATGGCAAAGCTATTATACTTACCTACCTTGATATTACTAATTTAAACAGATTCAAGAACTAAAGAATGAGTTTTAAGCATTTGGGGCTTGATTTATGCTCAGTTATATTTATTTTGTTAGTAGAGCTTTGAGGGAGCAATATATAAGTAAAGGTAGTGTTTTTTTGGATCATCAAAGGCCTTGTTTCATCTTATTTACATCTGAGAACATCAAGTACAAGTACAACTTTACAACATATATTCTTATTTACCATCAAATAAGAATACATATGCAATGTATAAGTACAAATTTACATGAAGTACAACTTTACCAAAAGTTTTACATTTCCCATCTCAGAACATATAAAAATGCCATCTCACAAAAAAAGCACGTGAAAATACTCCTAGTTTCAAGTACATCATTACAACCAAATCTACATCACCAATATGAACATAATTTAATGCTCATCTATATTCTTTCACTTTGAGGTTCGAGTCTTAAATTTTTGTTCGTATTTGTTACCCTAAAAAAACCATATGAATGTTGGATTTTGATATATGGTTGAACTTTGAGCAAGTTCAGCTCTTTGATGATGCGAGTGTAAGAACCTATTTGTGTTTAGCCTACATACTAATTAAGTTTAGTCTTTAATGTTTAGATGTAGTTTCTATTTAATATTTGTAACTTCAAAGTTGGTATATTTAATTTCTATTTTTTGAAATTTAATATCGAAAGAGTTTTGATATAATGCTTTCGGAAGTGACACGTTTAGTTCCAATTTATTCAATTGAATTGACAGTAAGTTTTTTTTTTAACAAAAATTACTTAATAGTGCAAAACTTTTTAGAGAGAAATACTTTAACTTTATATTTATGGTTATTAAAAAGCAACATCTACCAATTATACGAAGCAACCACCATTGTGGCAGATATTACCAGTTTTATACCTCCACACATTGTTGTACACTTTGGTGAATATTAATTTTAACTATTTAAATCAAGGATTAAAATGTCAACTTTTATAATATATTATTTATTATGCCAATATTGAAGTATCCATAACCAGAAGAGGTTTGAAATGATGATCATAAAGTTTAAAAGTGTAACACAAAAAAGTAATGACTCCTTAATTTAGCCTATATTCTGCCCTTTAAGAAAAACAAAAGATATAATTGAAAACACATGTTAAGATTTTTACTTTATCAAGTTCAAGGTATGATTTTTTTGCACTTTTATCTCGGCGGTATAAGGATAATCTCCTTGGTTAGCCTTTTCCTATTCTAAAATAGTTCCTCATGTGGGTTATTTGCGGAACACTCTAATGTAACATTGATCATTACTCCCGCACCGCACCGTTCACAAGATCCATGCACACAGCGTGCATGAGTGAGGAATGCTGCCACCGTGAATCTCAATCACCACGAACAAGTTGCAGAGTAGTAGAATGGACACCTAATCAATGCACAGAAAAACTCACTCTCAACCTTTTCATTATAACATGAATAAGGAACATATACAGCCTAGTGGCCCATGCCATGAAACTCATGACATGCCCAATTCTACGAAATTGGCGTTGGAACCCTCCATCAAGACTCCTCCTTGATGGATTACAACATGGCCCCAACTTGATTCCCCGAGCTTGCAAGGAAAGAACTCCATCAGGATTGTCCCTAAAGGAATGATCCTCTCTATGATTAAAGATTTTCCCCCACAAAGGAATGGCTTGGGACAATCTCTTTTTACAGGCGGGGTGAGGTGGTAGTTGGAGATTTGTGGAGGAGTGGACTAGTGGGATGTGTAACCACCCACTTTCCTATAATTTAGGAGCTCACTCTCCAATGGGTTGGTAACCACCCACTACCTAGCGTAACTACACACATCCCTATATTTAGGAGTCTACTCTCCTCTATTTTAGGTAATTGTCCACACCTCCGACAACTATCCACCCACCACTAACTTAGATAATTACTCACATTTTGGGTTATTACCAACACGTCAACCACATGGATACCTACATGATCTTGGATATTTATCCCATATGACACAACTACCCATTTGTGCACCTCACATGATTGTTTAGTCCATCAAGCCAGTTGGCGCCAAGGACCGCATCTTCCGCGTACACCATGTGCATGTCATGCCTTGTCACCCATCACTTTGCACGCGCCCATGACGGCCATATATCTGTCTGGCACTGCACCTTTGAATGTATTGTCGCTCGCTTAGGCTATGTTGTGTAGATGTTGATCTGTTGTGTGCGCCCCAGTAGAAGCTTACAGGATCTCGCACGCTAACACCACGCATGCCTACCGATGCCTCATTGCCTTGCTCTTCACCTGTGTGCTGCCCCGTGCAGATGTCCTAGCACTCTTCCTCACAAGACTCCATCAACTATGCCAGTGCTCAAGTACTAAAGTCCTGACACAAAGCTTCTATCTATTTCAGGTTTTTATTCTGTTGAAGTCCAAGTTGAAAGTTGGTGATCCAACTACCATGGGCTTGATAGGGTGGTTAAGATAGAGCCCACTATTTCAGCCTTCATATTGGGCTTTGCCCCATTATATTTGGGGCTGACAAGGGAAACAACAAATTTTAAAGTTTCATTTAGAAAAATGGAAAAAATTTTTCAAAATTATAAAAATAGCAAAACGAATTCATATAATAAAAAAATACTAATTAGTAAATGACAAAACCACACTAAAACAACCAAATTAAGTACAAATGAAAGTGAAGAGATAGACTGCTTCAAAAATAACACGAATACCACAAATAACACTCTACCTAGACATTCTAGAACCACAAATACATAGTATCTAAACATTCCAGAAGCAAAATTAAAAATCACTCAATACGGTCCTTTATGCAAGGGAAGATAATGAGCAGTCGATGGGGTTCATTAGAAACTTATGGATGTATTCTTCCAAGTTGAGAAAGAGCAAAGTTGATTTTACCAGTAAAGTTTATTGTTGGCAAGTGAATATATTAAGGAATTGCAACTTCATGACGATGTAACCATTAGAAGTATGATTGCGTTTGACACCAAACCAAACCAGTTGTAGGGGGAGTCTTGTCATCTTCATTCCAGGTGACCATTTTGCTCATTGGATCTTGAAAGCTAACTTTAAACACTATCAATCCTAAAACGTCGTTGTTGAAAAACAAAAGCAAAAAACATGTGTGCAAGAAAAAAAAAAAGATCGGCAACCTGGTGAGGGTGGTCATTAAACACTACAAGAATTTTGGGCTTTAATGTCGGTTGGAAAAAGTGAAACCGGATGTATAATGTCGGTTTTATTTTTTTAAAAAAAAACGGATCTTTAATGTTGGTTTTAAACCAACATTGTAGGTATACCTTTAATGTCGGTTTAAAACCGACATTAAAGATCCACTTTTCTTTTTTTTTTTTTTTTTAAAAAAAAAAAAACCCATCCCCCCCCCCCAATTTTTTTTTCATTTCTTTTCTAAACCCTATTTTCCCCATCAGCCACCTCCTCGCTCCTTGGACCTCGCCCCGCCGCTCGCCGTAGCTCGACACCATCTCGCCACCTCCTCGCTCCCTAGACCTCGCCACACCTTAGATCTAGTCGTGGAAGATTTATCGTTCTTCACGCATAGCCATAGTAGATCTAGTCGTCTTCTTCTAGAAGATCCACCATTCATTCCGTCGAAGCCCAACCAGGAGAAGTGTACGACAAAGTACGAGATCAGACTCATCAGATTCAGAATAAGTTAACATTTCAAGTGTTGGACAGCTTACTGGTATGTCGTTCTGTATTAAAATTTGAGAGTATTATCAATATCTACAAGTTCGATTATGTCTTTACAATCATTCCATGAATGGCAGAAATATGGCATTTTTGTTTGTGGCATTTTTTCTTGTATAATATAGTTCATGGATTTTGAAAACTTATGGTCCTAAAAACATTTTTCTTGAAGAGGCATAGACTGAAAAACTCAAAATGCATATTCAAGATTTATTTTGCTCCTAATAATTTTTTTTCAGGTTTGATCTCTCTGGAAAGTGTCAATCTGAAGAAAAAGAAACACAAGAGAACAGAAAGTCCAAGGTTGGTAATTCTTTTGACATTTTTTTCCAGCACCATTTGTTACATAAGTGTGCCATATTCAGATATTCCAATCCTGCAGACCACAACATATATATCTCCACCCAAATCCCTCACCTCTCGCCCAAATCCCTCCCCTCTCGCTCACAAAGTCCTCTCACTCTCGCTCTCAAGTCCTCTCGCTCGCTACTCTCGCTACTCTCGCTCTCGCACATAAAGTCCCCTCTCGCTCTCGCTCATACCTCCACTCTCTCATAGTGTGGTGGTTTAATATTTTGTGATTGATCCTTGTTAACAAGAATTATTAGTACAGGAAGTTCACTTTGGGAAATTGATAGTCTTCGACACCATTATTGTCCTCCTGTTTCAAGGTATGCAGTTTAATATTGATCTAGAAACTTCTTTGACTCTTTATTTAAAGTTAAACACACGGTTTTTTTTTTTGTTAAAATTATGAAAATGTAATTTTGTATTTGGTCAGGTTATGCATACTACTGTTTACTTAACTTATTTATTTCAATCACTGGTCTTTAAGTCACAGGTGTTTGATAAATCTGCAGGAACACGAACTTGCTGACTGGACTAAAGTAGAGGATCTGGCAAAGTCAAGAGACAGAGCCGATGTGAAAGTAATAAGCTCGAGTACTCGAGGTTTTGTTGTAAGTATATTATAGTCAGTTCATGTGCTTTGTCCTGCTTGTATTTGAAGTTAACTTTGGATTTATACCCTAGTTTGTGGGTTTCGTACCAAGTCCATATAACATAGGTTTGTGGAGCTTACAAGATCAATAAACTTATAGCTTGGTAGACTAAACATAAGTTCAACTTCTTAACCATAGATTACATAAGCTGACTCATGAGCCAAACATCCCCTTTTTTTGGGGTATGTTTTGATAGGTCCTATCCCACTTAGTCCAGCTCTTTCTTCTGAAGCTTCACCAACTCCACAAGGTACTGTGGTATATTTTATTCTTGGCTTTGAGTTTGAAAATTTTGTATTGATGTCCAAATGCTATGCTTTCTCGATTAGGTTATGGCATCCCTAGACCCATCATCCGGGACCATACCGTCTTACAACTTCTATCTTCTAGTGTTGGCATTGAGCTGTGTGGTTTTGAAGGAGGACACCATCAATAGCATAAGGAGCATGAAGGCATATTCATGGTGGCACCGGTTATGGAGGAAGACACCATCAACAGCATAAGAAGCATGGAGGCATACTTCATCGCTCTAGAAGCTCCAGTTCCAGCTCCGTAAGTCTGGACATAAACCTTCTAATTTTCTAGTCCAAAACTTGTCTAAGCTACATGTAGGAGGTGGAGTTGTGTTTTTAGTTCACGACTAAAAAATATCAATAATATGTTTTAATCTCCATCATTGTTCAATTTTTTTATTTGATTAGGTGTGTAGTTCATGCTGCATCATCCATCTTTATAAAAAAAATAAAATATTTTAAAAAAAAATTGGTGGACTACTGTGCATAGTTCATGTCTGTGTATACTAATAAAGTAGAGTTACTACTGTGAATTTTAGAAAGGAATGGACTAAATAATTTGGTGGTTATAGGTGTGTGTGTTCGTGTTATGTAATTTCTGGGTGTGAGGTATAAAGTATTTTTATTATTACTGTCTTCATCTTTGTGTGTGTACATTTATTTTGTTTATTTGGTTACTTTTTTTTGGGGGGAAAAGAAGAACTTGGTGATGTATCAGTTTTATTTACTGCACCCTTGACATCTCATTTTCTTTTACTTTTAATGACATTATGCTTTTAATGTCGGACTTTTAATGTCGATTGCAATTTAATCACTAAAGACTTTTAATGTCGGTTGCAACCGACATTAAAGACCTTCAATGTCGGTTGTAACTGACATTAAAGGCTGTGTTATTGAAGCCCTTTAATGTCAGTTAAACCGACATTAAAGGCAACCGACATTAAAGGGCTTTAATAACACTATCTCTAATGTCGGTTGTCAATCAACATTAAAGCTCAAATTTCTTCTAGTGAAAAGCTAGCAAAGATGATTGAATTCAAGAAAGAGTTGTTGAACCAACAATCGAAGACATGAGATTGCAAAGGATAAAATGAGATTTTGGGGCTTCTAAATGAAGAAGATGAAGAAGATGAGATTTAAGATTTTTTGTTATCTTCTTTTAATAAATAATAATAATTATGATGATAATAATAATAAGAAGAATAAGAATACTAATAATAATAATATTAATAATAATAAACTGAAAAATATATATATATACACACCCACATATTTCAAATATTTAAATTTAATTTGCATTTATATGTTTCTTTTTAAGTACAACAAGCCATTTTTACATGTTTGTATATGAAAAATTGAAAACATCGAAAATATAAAGAAAAAAAAAATCAAATTAATTTGATAACAATATGTATGAAATAATAATAAAAAAATATTTTATAAACAAATCAAAAGTTAGTTGGATATAATCAAATTGGATAATAAAAAATAAATTCAGATGTAAATTGGAGAGAAAAAAATAAGTTTTTGTTTATTCTGATTAAAAAAATCGATAAGTAGTTAGATATAATCTAATTTGATAAAAAAATATATAAATTCAATATAATTCAGGGAGAAAAACCAGGAAGGGAATTTGTTTATTTATAATTACATTGTATTCATAATTCTATTTTCATAAGCTTCAACAATTATACTGTATTTATAACTCTATCAACAACAAAAACCTATGAAAAAACCTAACCGGTTCGTTGTAGAGGCATAGCAAAAACAACAAAATTGCAAAAGTGAATACTTATTTGTTTGTCAAAAAGACAAATTAATAATATAATAATATAATAAGATGATAATATGTATAAAATATTCCGTAAAATCCTAATAAAATAAAATTTTAATTCGAATTTATAATAATAAAAAATGAATAAAATAATATAAAATCTAAAGATATATCATATATTAAAATCCAAATGGTGATAAATAAATTAAATATTGATTAATTCTAACTATTTTCGAAAAGCGGTTAAATCAAAGCAAATAGCTAATTTGAATGGGATGAAAATGAGGAAGAGATTGGTTTATTTTAAATGAAGTAGTTATCAAGATCCAATTTTTATATTAAAAATAAATTTAAATTTAAGAGATTGGTTTATTTTAAATCAAATTCTAATGATAAAGTTATAGCATAGCTTGTTAAAGAAACCATAAGAAAACCTAAATCCATGAAACATTTGTGTAAGTAACAAAAGTTGACAATGTATGGAGTAACAATCCAACTGATTCTTGTGCAATCAACGCATTGATATTTTTTTCCCAAAATGTTAAAATAATATAAAAAATAGCATACACAATTAATTTATTAAAAATGTAAGAAATATACAGTTAATTCATTAAAAATGTATGTATACAATTATGAAAAACAATATAAAGAATTAAATAAAATATATGGATAAAAGAAATTTTAATAATATATAATATTTCAAATATAAATTTGGTAGAAAAAATTGAATACTATGATCTAAACAGCTAAACCTAACTTCAGGGACATTTTAAAGGGAGTTCATCAAGGGAAATCCATTAGTTTCTTTTAGAACCAGAGAATTCTATTAGTTTAATACAAATAAAAAGCTATAAGAAATGCAACAAAAAGGGAGTGCGGAGAAATTTGCTGGTTTAATTAAAATTAAAAAATCTATAAGAATTGCTACAAAAAGAGAGTGCATCAAAGAAGAGATATAGGTTAGTTTAATTAAAGTAAAAGTCAGTATGATTAATAAAATACGTAATTTGTGTTTCTAATTCAAAACAAGTGCCAACGTAGATGCTTCGTGAAAGTAACTAAAGAACAAAGATAGCACTTGTGAAAATTGGTTTTTGGGGTCAATACTGTTCAAGAAACCAATAATTGGTGACATATTGAACACCATAGAAAGGTATTTAACAATAGCAAAAACATGTGCATAGTTGACACTTCTTAAAGTATGTATCCTTAATGGTGAATGTGATAATGACACTTCTTCATAAAAGTATTATATATTGTTTAAAATACTAGTTCGAGATATGTGCGATGTACGTGACTTAAAATTTTTAACGGTGAATGTTTAGAGTAAAATCTAAATTGTAATTTAATAATTTTTTAACATAAGTTTTTTATCGAACATTCATTGAGTTTAGTAAGTAAATATTTGACCGGGAGAGAATTAATTTAGAAATGGTGTAAAAAATTATATATTTCTTGTTTAAGTAATTGACCATGGATATGAGAGATTTTTAATATTGTTGAAAGTTTTTTCTGACAATTTTAAAGGTAAATAATTTTTTTGAATGAATAAACTAATAATTGAATTTAAAATTTAAATAGTTGATGTGAAATTTAACAATATAATAGAGAAATTATATAAACATATATGGATTAATATTTTTCAATATATAAATATATAAATATATATAGATAGATAGATGGATGGATTGATAGATAAATGAATAAAATTAAAATATGATGCAAATAAAGTTTGTACTAAAAATTGATATAACATGGACATAATTACCTATTCCATTGTATTTTATTTAAATTGTCTATAATAATTATTTGAAAAATGTGCCATAAATTCTAGGAAAATTATTTTAAATGATCAAATTACTAAAAATATTTACAACTAATAGCAAAATATCATAGTCTGCTCCAAGCTAAGCACGCTTAACTTTGAAGTTTCTATAATTGAGTCACCAAAAAAGAAGGTGCACTTTGTTGGTATAGGTCGTAACTTTTAATTCTTTTAAACCTTTTTTAACCATACTTTCATGTCCTCAGGATCTAACCATACTTTCATGTCCATCTCTCTCATTCGGATGTGATACTGGTTCATTCATGTACATTTTCTCTACTCTCCCTCCATATCTCCCACTCCCCTATTTTCTCTTTATTTTTTGCATCCAATGATCTTCTCCATCATCTCAACCTTCTTCTTTCTCTTTACAATATGAATAACAACTGAAAATAAACATATCTTAAATTGTAATTAAAAAAAAGCAATAAAACATATCAATAATAATAAAACCTCTACTTGCTTAATAATATACCAAAAGATGGACAAACATATGCCATAAAAACTCACACAACCTATATAAACAAAATTGTATATCAAAATATCATATTAACTTTTAAATTGCCCTTCAAATCCAAAATTTAAGAACCAAATGAATTACGTATCTTTTATGTATATAAATGAAAAGCACAAATAATTATACCTTTTTAAGCATTATAACGGAATTTCGGGGATTGCATAAATATCAATAACGAGTAACATGCATATATTTGCAACCAAGATACAAAATAGAAATCTACAAACTATTATTATGGACAAATATGAAAGGGAAAAAGCGAGAGATTCCACAATATAATCACTTATAATTATATCAAAATTTAAACAAAAATATAGGAGTTTAATCTAAAATGAAACCGTCTTATTAAAAATCTACACTTCGCTAAATAAAAACCAGTCAAATCAAACCCAAACTTAATCTTCATGACACGATCATAAATTTCAAATGATCGGTTAATAGTTTACTTTTTCAAAACTAACTAACTAAATAAATAAATCCAAGAAAATCCTCTAATCTATTCACACAAATTCGAAGACCCATAGAAATTTGCGGTGTTTGATGAAGAAAATTTGAATAAACCATGCTAATGGATAGACGGTACATGAATCCAATAGTCATTCATCTTGTTCATCATCAAAATTTTAAAAATTATGAAACTATGTGAAACAACCATTAAACTTTAAAAAATCTTGAACATAGGTTTTGGGATCCGAAAACTCAAATCAACGTGCAACAGAACTAATTTTATCAAAGTTTTTGTTCATAAAAAATTTGCATCATGTTATAAAGAATGAATTATACTTGAAAAGTTTTAAAAGGAAGGGGTTGAATGGTTTTATAATACAAGGGCATGAGGCTTTTACAAAAGAAAAAAAAAACTTATTTGAAGAACAAAAAATGAGGCTTTTAAAAAAAATAGGCTTTTAAAAAAAATACATGAAAAGGAAAACGAAAAAACTAAGAGTAAAAGGGCAAAAAACGGGAAAAAAAAAGAGAATTTTGAAAAGAAGTAAGGGCAAAATTATAGGATCGGTATGTCTAGGGGCGAGTACGGTAGGCCGATAAACCGATACGACCGATCGAAACCGGCCGAAATAGGGTCGACTGGTTGGAAATCCAACAAAAATCGAGCGGGGTCGGTTTGAAAGGGAACCGTCGATTATAAGTATCGGTCGGACACCCAACAACCCGACCCGATCGACTTTTGAAAAAAAATTAAATTAAATTAAATTATTATTTAATATATAATGAAATTCCTTCACACTCGTCGTGCGCCTAGGGTTTCTTTTTTAGTTTTTCGTCCGCTTCGGTGCTTCCTTCACAGTTCACACTCGCCATTCGAATCGCAGACCAGGCACGCCGTCCACAGGTCTTCCTTCACACTTCCGTTCCTCTTCGTTGCTCCACTCATCTTCTTCCTTGCTCTTCATCCACAGGTCTGTAATGCATTCGCAAGCACGCCTTCTTCCTTGCTCTTCGTTCACACTTCATAGGTCCGCAAGCTCCTTCCTTGCTCGTTTCAGTCCACAGGTCCACAAGTCCGCAGGTTTCAAATCTCTTCCTTGCTCGTCTTCTTCCTTCCTTGCTCGTTTTCGATTTTCAGCCCGAGGTCCGTTTTCGATTTGCAACTGCAGGTCCGTTTTCATTATCGATTTGCAATACATTTTGTAATGTATTCTAATTTTATAGAGATTGAACTAAGAATTGGAAGATTTACCTAATAAATATGAAACTGATATATATATATATTTAGCATAGAACTGATGCTTATGTAAAGCTGAAATCCTTTGAATTTTTGTGAATTGTGTGATACTGACGAGTGACAATGTTTGTCATGTTGTGGTTCAGCTACATGGCTTCAACGGATATGGAGTTTGATGGAACTGCAACTGATGCATCAAAAAATGAACGAGATGCAAAAGGAACGGATGCCAATACAAATATCATTGATGTTGATTCAGCAAATGAGACATCAGACATTCCAAATCCATCGAAAAGAAGGAAGGCGGTGAAAAAATCCATGGTTTGGGATCATTTTGAGAAGCTAAAAGTGATCCTAATGACCCTCATGCTCAATGTAAGTACTATGGAGTTATCTATGTATGTCATTCCAAACGTAATGGTACTGGGACTATGAAGAATCATTTGGAAAATTGTAAAAAATATCCTTACCAGAAAAAGAGAGATCCAACCCAAATGACATTATCTTTCAAAACTAAAGCCAAAGACAATGTTGGGGATAATACGTCACAACTTGTATGTGAGTCATATAGTTTAGAGAGTTGTCAGGAAGCGTTGGTGGAAATGGTAATTGTTGACGAATTGCCATTCAAGTTTGTGGTGGGTAAAGGAGTTAAGAAATTTGTCGATAGATTAACATGTGCAAGTCAACCTAGATTTGTTGTTCTGTCTCGGTTTACTGTGGCTAAAGATGTGCTTAATTTGTATAGAGTTTCTCTCATTACGGATTGTTGGACATCGGGACAAAATATAAATTACAAGGTCCTAACTGCCCATTTTATAGATTCTGATTGGAGATTACATAAAAGAATACTTAGTTTTTTTCCAATTGAGAATCATAAAGGCGATACTATTGGTAAAACCATCGAAAAGAATTTGAAAGATTGGGACATTGAAAGGGTAATGACTTTGACTATTGATAATGCAAGCTCGAATGATACTGGCATTGCTTATCTTTTGAAAAGATTCAATAAGGGATTATTGTTTGGTGGAGAATTTCTGCATGTTCGTTGTTGTGCTCATATATTAAATCTCATAGTATGTGATGCTTTTAAGGAACATAATGATTGCATTGAAAGGATTCGATATGCTATACGATTTATAAGATCTTCTCCTGCATGTTTTTTGAAATTTAAAAAGGGCATTGAAATTGAAAAAAAATCTTGTAAGAGTTATGTGTGTCTTGATGTTCCCACTAGATGGAACTCTACATATTTGATGCTTGAGGCAGCTGTAAAGTTTGAAAAGGCTTTTGATAGATTAGAAGATGAAGATGCTTCTTATAGACACGATTTGTCACCAAATAAGGAAAATTGGACAAATGCTAAGATGTTGATTAGGTTTTTAAATGTCTTTTATGATATGACATTGAAAATTTCAGGGTCTTTGTACACCACTTCAAATATGGTTTTTCATCAGATTACAGTGGTTCAGAATTGTATACATTTGAATGCTAGTAGTGCAAATGCAATGCTAGTTGGAATGGCCAATAGCATGAAGGACAAATTTGAGAAGTATTGGGGGAACAATGAAAAAAATAAGTTGTCGTTGTATGTTACTATTGTGTTAGATCCTCGAAAAATGCTAAGGTTTGTATCTTTTTGTCTTAAAAATGTTTTTGGGCCAGAGGTTACCAAATCTATGGGAAATGTAGTGGAACAATGTTGTAGACGTCTCTTTCATGAGTACAATATTACTCATACTCAGGGTGGGAGTGGAGTGGTAGTACTTCTACTAATACACCAATTGTCCCAGCCTCGGAGACCATGATTGATTGTGATCCAACTGAAAAGGTGGGTGAAGACTTTGTTTATGATACAATTGATCTTGATTTTGAAGGCGATGAGACTACACCTTTCGAACAAGGGTCAGAGATTGATATTTATTTGTTGGAAGCGAATGTTAAGAATGAAGGTGATTTTAACATACTTCGATGGTGGAAGAGGAACAGTCATCGGTTTAAGGTTCTTAGTCGTATGCCTAGAGATATTTTGGTAATTCCAGTATCTACTGTAGCGTCTGAGTCGGCTTTTAGTACAGGAGGACGTGTTGTTGATTCATCATGTTGTTCATTGGCTCCAAAAACAGTGGAGGCTCTTATTTGTACTCAAAATTGGCTAAATTCTGGTCCAATAGATCTTAAAGTTCAGCATGACATGGAAGAAGCTTCATTATTTGAAGAAGGTATTTATTCATCATTTGTATTTTGTAGTTGTAACTTGTTAGATTAAAATCTTAATGAGGTTTTCTTTTTCTTCTTAATCTTAATTATATAGGATTAAGAGCGGTTATGGACAATGAAAAAGACATTCAAGACCTTCCAGATTTTGTAAAGTTGTCTGTTAACGATTAAACATTTATCATTTGATTTTATTGTAATTGGGTTGTATTGGATAATTGACTTTATGTCTTATTGTAATTGGCTTGTATTTGAAATTGACTTTATGTTGTAATTTCTATTTTCTACTTTGATTGTATTGTATGTGACTTGTGTAAACCCCGAACTCTTGGTTTCCTAGATAAGCATGTTTAGCCAAAGGAATGTTATATTATATATATTTATTAAGTAACAATTCATGTTTATTTATAGGAATTATGATGGAAGGGAAGGAAAAACATATTAAATGAGGGGTGGCGTGACAGTTAACCCTTGAACTCTAGAGGCGGCAGGAAGTTTTTGGAAGAAGAACTTCAAAAGTATGGTTTCGACAATTGACATGAGAAAGTTTAGTGAAATCAGTGTCATTCGAAAACTGAGAGAATCTAGTTGCAAGGTTGTCTTGCCAGAGGAAGACTGCACAAGGAGAAGAACAAGAAGTGAAGAAAGTATAGAAGGGGCAGATCTTGGGTTAATCTGGGCTCGAGGTGAAGATTGGAAGTTCCAGGCCAAACTATAAAATATTCTTAGCTGGAATTTTAAAGTAAGAAAGTTAACTCAATTCTAAACAAGTTTGTAGAAGGAAGTTTCTTGAAAAGAGCTCTGGATTTTGAGTTCTGAATTTTTGAAGTTATAACAGGGAATCGGTGCATAAGCAGACAGCTGCTTGGGAAGAACAAACAAACAGTTCACCGTGGGAGTTATAGCTAGTTATGGGGATGAGGATCTCGCTTATAAAGGGAATCTCACTAATTTTGTGAAAAGGATCTCGCTCTAGAAGGAAACCTCACTAGGAACTGGGTTGAGTATCACTGGTAAGGTAGGTATCGCTAGGATGAAAGTTTTTCAGGAAAAAGCTTGATCTTGCTCTAGAGGATCTCGTTGATCTCGCTCTAGAGGATTTCGTTGATCCCGCTTTAAAGGATCTCGTTGATCTCACTCTAGGGGATCTCGTCGATCTCACTCTTGAGGATCTCGCTGATCTCGCTCTTGAGGATCTCGCTGATTTCGCCCATGAGGATCTTGCTGATCTCGCCCATGAGGATCTCACTCATGAGGGGGATCTCACTCATGGGGATCTTGCCAGTAAAGTTGTCTTTATTGAAGAAAGTTCCTTTAATAAATGAATTATTTGAGATATTTTACTAAGAATTCTAAGTAGTTTAACTGGGAATTGTATCCTTTTAGTCCAAGAAGAGTTAAAAGAGGCATATAAACCATTAAGAGCTTGACGAGCGGTGAGTGAGTAAGTGAATTAATGTCTCCAGTACTTATGCATATAAGATCAAGTAAGTTACAATGACATTAATGATGAATTTATACTCTCTTAAGCAACAAATAGTTGGAGAATAACTTAATGCATGTTTCCAGGTTTGTATATGTGTAGCACAGGCCAAGGTATATCATGTAGTCATTACAAAAGTTAAGTTCTAATGTTGAAATATGTTTCCTAGAGGAAGGCTATGAGAGAATGAGTTCTTGTGTAGATGGTACGCAATAGAACTTAACTTGATGCTACAAAATACCACGGTACCAAAGGACATTTGAGAAGGTACCTGACCAACTTGATACCAAAGGACATTTGAGAAGGTATCTTAGTAGCTCGATACTAAAGGACAGTTATGAGAAGGTATCTGAGCGGAAGTACCTAAGGTATGACGGTACTTAGTATGGCCACGTGCACGTAGGCAGCTGAATGAGAGGCGAAGTATGGCTCTCTTGGTCAGTAATAAATGTTGGGAGCTAGAGCATTTAGGCTCGTTCTCAACTAGGGAATAATGATGTTTGATGATATCAAAGAATGGTTTAAAGATACATTTAGAAACATTTGCTAGAAATATTCATTAGTATATTTACATGTTTATAGTAATGTAATGCATAATGTTATACAATTTTATAGTCGCTCACTGGGCTTTTAGCTCATAGAATTTATGTGTTTTCCCTTATCAGGTAGCGGTCAGTTTTCTCAAGATTGATTCTGCTGCTGCTTGTCACCAAAAGACTCGGCTTATTAAGAAGACTTAGGTTGATGATCTGTTTATGTACACATGTTTTGAGAGGGACTAGGGCTTCTTTAAGAATGTTTGGGCCATCTGTGAATATTTTTCTGTAAATGTAATGTCTTGGTTGTATGCTTGTATCTATGTAATCTTTGTATAACCTTAAGGGAGGTTTGTTGTATGCGTATATTAATAATGTTTTAAATAGATTGGTATTTAGATTAGAAATCTTGGGTGGTGGGTGCTGGCAGTAGGGCTAGTAACTACCACGGTCATATCCTCTTCAAGAATAAAAGGATAATCTGGGAGGGGGTGTGACAAGTTGGTATCAGAGCATAAGATTTTGGGAATGAGAGAGGAAGTTCATGCATAAGTCTAAGTCTCTAAGTGTGAGTCCCTAACATGTGTACATTGTATTAGGTGAAATGTCGAGGCAACGTGGCAGACCGATTAAGCAGACAGGTGGTAAGAATACTGACCCTGCCAATAGGGGCCCGGAGGTTAGAGAGAACCCACCAGGCCGGAGAAATAAGGTGAATGATCTAGTGGGTCAGGAAAC
This sequence comes from Benincasa hispida, assembly GCF_027475165.1. Lineage (NCBI taxonomy): Eukaryota > Viridiplantae > Streptophyta > Magnoliopsida > Cucurbitales > Cucurbitaceae > Benincasa > Benincasa hispida. The sequence continues at coordinate 42,111,292 of NC_143487.1, forward strand.
GGTGTCTGAGGGAGAGTCTAGTACTCCTCAGGCAAGGGCAGATTCTCAGCTAGAAGATGTAGTTTTTGACAGGATAGTGCAGAGATTAGCAGCCAGTGTAGGCTCTGTACGAGCCGACCCAGAAAAGAAATATGGTATTGAGAGGTTTAAAGCCCTAGAGGCTGTGACATTTGAAGGAACAACAGATCCGATTGAAGCTGAGTTATGGCTGGATGTAGTTGAAAAATGTTTCAATGTTATGAGTTGTCTAGAGGACAGAAAAGTAGGGCTAGCCACCTTTCTACTACAGAAAGGAGCAAAGAAATGGTGGAAAGTGATATCCGCCAGACGAGCCAGTACAGATGTGATGTTATGGTCTGAGTTCAGAAAAGCCTTTGAAGACAAGTATTGCCCCAGCTCGTTCCGGGATGCAAAAAGGATGAGATCCTCAGATTAACACAAGGAACGATGTTAGTGGCGGAATATGAGCAGAAATTTACAGAGTTATCACAGTATGCTCTGCTGATTATTGCTGAAGAAAGAGACAGATGTAGGAAATTTGAACAAGGTTTGAGGAAGGAAATCAGAACTTTGGTGACGGAGTTTGGCAGATGATGAGCAGTTGCCAAGAGGTAGCGAGTCGAGCGTAGTTTGGTAGATGATGAGAGTTATCACGACTAATTGGCTAGATTTTAACCAATTAGTAGAAACAGCAACACGAGTCGAGCGGAGTTTGGCAGATGATGAGCAATTGCCAAGAGGCAGTGAGGTAGTGGTAGGGCATAGAGACAGAGGATCCCGACCTCCAGTTGCAACTCAGACTAGTGGAAGCCAATTCAGGGGAACCAATTGGCAGGGATCCAAGAAAAGAAAAAATGAGACCCTCGGCCAGTGCAGCTGATTGATCAGAGATGCCACGAGCTGGTGAGTCGGTGGCCAGCACAGATAAGAGACCGACGTGCCCTAGTTGTGGCAAGAGGCATTTTGGGGCATGCTATAGTGGCAGAGGTGTATGTTTTCAATGTGGACAAACAGGGCATTTCAAGAAGGACTGTCCCTAGGTGAACAGGGACGTCCCAACAGCACAACAGCCAACCTCCCAGACAGTTAACCAACCAAAGAGTGCTAGAAATCGAGGCGAAGGGTCAAGTGGTGCCAAGCAAAAGAATGTCGTAGGTCGACCCCAGCAGTAGGGGAAAGTGTACGCCATGACACATCAAGAGGTAGCAGAGTCTCCAGATGTTGTGACCGGTATGTTATATTATGTGAACAGTCTGCTTATATTTTATTTGATCCTGGTGCCACACATTCATTTATATCTAGCATGTATGCATCTAGTATAGATAGGTTGGTTGAACCTATGCCTGCAGAGTTATTTATCTCTACCCCTTTGAGAGATGTGATAATGGTAGATAGATGTTATAATCATTGTGGAGTACTGATCAATGGTCAGAACTTCTATGTTGGTTTACTTCCATTAGAATTTTTAGAGTTTGATGCTATCCTGGGGATGGATTTTCTAAGTAAGTATCGTGCTTCAGTAGACTGTTACAAGAAGGAGGTAGTACTTAGAAAATCAAATGGCCAAGATGCAATGCTGACAAGAATCAAAAGATTAGCCGCAGGGAATTTGATATCGACAGTTAAAGCTCAGAAGCTGTTGAGCAAGGGATGTAAAGCCTATCTGGCTCATGTAGTGGTTGCTCAAGGGAAAAAACTGAACCCAGAAGATGTCTCAGTGGTAAATGAGTTTCAGGATATATTTCCTGAAGAACTATCGGGATTACTACCCGACAGAGAGGTGGAGTAAACCTATTGACTTAGTTCTAGGAACAACTCTTATATCGCAGGCACCGTATAGAATGGCGCCAACTGAGTTGAAAGAATTAAAGGTTCAGTTGTAAGAGTTAATTGACAAGGGATACATTCGACCTAATGTATCGCCTTGGGGAGCTCCAGTATTGTTTTTTAGGAAGAAAGACGGTACACTTAGATTGTATATCGACTATAGGCAACTGAATAAGGTAACAATTAAAAACAAATGTCTGTTACCACGCATTAGCAATTTGTTTGATCAACTAAGAGAAGTCATGATGTTTTCAAAGATAGACCTGAGATCGGGTTATCATCAACTGAAAGTGAAGGAAGCTGATATTCTTAAAACTGCATTTAAAACAAGATATGGACATTATAAACTTAGTAATGTCATTCGGATTGACAAATGCCCCTGCGGTATTCATGGATCTTATGAACAGGATATTTCATCCCTACTTGGACCAGTTCGTGATAATATTCATTGATGATATACTGGTGTACTCTGGTAGTAGGGAGGATCATACAACTCACCTGAGGATAGTATTGAAGACGTTCCGAGATAGGCAGTTGTATGCTAAATTCAGTAAATGTGATTTTTGGTTAGATTGTGTGGTATTTCTTAGGCATGTTGTTTCAGTAGATGGCATTAGTGTAGATGCCCAGAAGACAAAAGCAATAGTTAATTAGGAACGACCCACGACTGCTTCAAAGATACGCAGTTTCCTAGATTTGGCACATTATTACCGGAGGTTTGTGGAAGGTTTCTCTAAAATAGCCCTTCCGTTGACGAACCTGATCAAGAAAGGCATGAGGTTTGAATGGTCGTCAGAGTGTGAGCATAGTTTTCAGGAGCTGAAACAGAGATTAGTATCAGCACCAGTGCTTACCTTGCCTGTTCCAAGTAAGAAATTTGAGATTTATTGTGACGCATCCCGATAGGGATTGGGATGTGTGTTGATGCAGGATGGGAAGGTGATTGCATATGCCTCTCGTCAACTTAAGAAACACGAGGGCATTTATCCTACACATGATCTGGAGTTGGCAGCAGTTGTTTTGGCTCTGAAGTTGTGGAGACATTACCTATTCGGAGAGAGCTGCAGAATATTTACAGATCACAAAAGTTTAAAATATATCTTTGATAAAAAAGAGTTGAATCTAAGACAATGAAGATGGATTAAATTGATTAAAGATCACGACTGTTCCATTGAGTACCACCATGGTAATGCTAATGTTATAGCAGACGCACTAAGTAGGAAATCCTCGGGACCCAAGGCCATTATTGGTTCAATAAGAGGAATACTATTACAGGAGTTCAGAAATTCCAAAACTGCCTTATCAGTAGAATCGTCAGGAGGAATGATAGCTACTTTTTAGATAAGGCCGACCTTAGTAGAAAACCTTAAGCAAGATCAATTGGAAGACCCTGATCTTCAGAAGATTGCTGATGATGTAAGTAAGGGCATCAGGGTTGACTTTCAACTGAGAGCAGACAATGTACTAGAAAAGGAGGGGAGGATATGTGTGCCTAACAAGCTACAGCTTAAACAAGCCATTCTAGAGGAAGCACATAGTTCCGCTTATGCTATGCATCCAGGAAGCACCAAGATGTATAGAACTTTGAAGAAATATTACTGGTGGCCTGGGATGAAGAGAGACATAACAGAATATGTGGACCGATGTATAATCTATCAACAAGTAAAACCTAAGAGAAAAAGACCAGCAGGATTACTCAATCCACTTCCAGTGCCCGAGGGGAAGTGAGAGCATGTGATAATGGACTTTCTATTTGGATTGCCTAAGACACCCTCAAGATTTGATGGAATTTGGGTAATAGTCGATAAACTAACCAAGACGGCTAAGTTTATACTAGTAAAAGTTACTTTTACACTAGATCGTCTAGCTAAGATTTATGTGGATAGGATAATCAGTCAATATAGAGCCTCAGTGTCGATAGTGTCAGACCGGGACTCGAGGTTCACTTCAAAATTTTGGCCTAGTTTACAAAAGGCTATGGGCACTAAATTGCATTTCAGTACGACTTTTCATCCGCAAACAGATGGACAGTCGGAAAGAACTATACAAACACTGGAAGACATGTTAAGAGTTTGTATACTACAATTCAAAGGAAGTTGGGATACACACTTATCATTGAATGAATTTGCCTACAGCAATAGTTACCATTCTGTATCGAAATGGCTCCCTATGAAGCATTGTACGACCAACCTTGCAGGACCCTAGTATGCTGGAATGAAGTCGGAGAACGACAATTATTGGGTCCAGAATTAGTTCAACAAACAACAGAGAATGTGAAACTTATCAGGGTTAATCTTAAGGCGGCTCGCGATAGACAGAAGAGCTACGCTGATAAGTGAAGAAAAGAACTAGAATTTGAAGTCAGAGAACGAGTATTTCTTCGGCTGTCCTATGGAAAGGGATTCTTCAGTTTGGGAGGAAAGGGAAGTTAAGTCAACGATACATCGGACCATATGAAATTGTGGAACGGGTTGGTCCAGCAGCTTATAGGTTGCAGTTGTCGATGGAGCTACCTCGTATTCACGACGTATTTCATGTGTCAATGCTAAGGAAATACGTGCCTGATCCTATGCACATACTAGCAACACAACCGGTACAGCTCAAAAAAGATTTATCTTACACAACCGGTACAGCTCAAAAAAGATTTATCTTACGAGGAAGAGGCCATCGAGATTTTGGACAGGAAAAACCAGATACTCAGAAATAAGACGATTCCTTTGGTAAAAGTGCTATGGCGTAATCATGGAATCGAGGAAGCTACCTGGGAACCTGAAGAGAAAATGAGGAAGAGATATGTTCAACTTTTCAAATGACATATCAGGTAAATTTCGAGGACGAAATTACTTTTAAGGGGGGATGATTGTAAACCCCGAACTCTAGGTCTCCAAGATAAGCATGTTTAGCCAAAGGAATGTTATATTATATATATTTATTAAGTAGCAATTCATGTTTATTTATAGTAATTATGATGGAAGGGAAGGAAAAACATATTAAATGAGGGGTGACATGGCAGTTAACCCTTGAACTCTGAAGGCGACGGGAAGTTTTTGGAAGAAGAACTTCAAAAACATGGTTTCGGCAATTGACATGAGCAAATTTAGTGAAATCGGTGCCATTCGAAAACTAAGAGAATCTAGTTTGCGAGGTTGTCTTGCCGGAGGAAGACTACACAAGGAGAAGAACAAAAAGTGAAGAAAGTACAGAGGAGGCAGAATCTTGGGTTAATCAGGGCTCGAGGTGAGATTGGAAGTTCCAGGCCAAACTATAAAGAATTCTTGGATGAAATTTTAAGGTAAGAAAGTTAATCAATTCTAAACAAGTTTGTAGAAGGAAGTTTCTTGAAAAGAGCTCTAGATTTTGAGTTATGAATTTTTGAAGTTATAATAGGGAATCGGTGCATAAGCAGATAGCTGCTTGGAAAGAACAAACAAACATTTCACCTGGGAGTTATAGCGAGATATGGGGATGAGGATCTCGCTTATAAAGGGAATCTCGCTGATTTTGTGATAAGGATCTCGTTCTAGAAGGAAATTTCGCTGGGAATTGGGCTGAGTATCGCTGGTAAGGTGAGTATCGCTAGGATGAAAGTTTGCCAGGAAAAAGCTTGATCTCGCTCTAGAGGATCTCGTTGATCTCGTTCTAGAGGATCTCACTGATTTCGCTCTTGAGGATCTCGCTGATCTCGCTGATCTTGGGCATGAGGATCTCGCTCATGAGGAGGATCTCACTCATAAGGATCTCGCTCATGAGGATCTCACTTATAGGGATCTTGCCAATAAAGCTGTCTTTGTTGATGAAAGTTCCTTTAATAAATGAATTATTTGAGGTATTGTAGTAAGAATTCTAAGTAGTTTAACCGGGAATTGTATCCTTTCAAGCCAAGAAGAGCTAGAAGAGGCGTATAAACCATTAAGAGCTTGACGAGTGGTGAGTGATTAAGTGAATTAATGTCTCCAGTACTTATGCATATAAGATCAAGTAAGTTACAGTGACATTAATGATGAATTTATACTCCCTCAAGCAATAAATAGTTGGAGAATAACTTAATGCATGTTTCCCGGCTTGTATATGTGTAGTACAGGCCAAGGTATGTCATGTAGTCATTACAAAAGTTAAGTTCTAATGTTGAAATATATGTAGATGGTAGGCAATAGAACTTAACTTGATGCTATAAAATACCTTGGTACCGAAGGACATTTGAGAAGGTACCTGACCAACTTGATACCGAATGACATTTGAGAAGGTATCTTAGTAGTTCGATACTGAAGTACAGGTTTGAGAAGGTATCTGAGCGGAAGTACCTAAGGTATGACGGTACTTAGTATGGCCACGTGCACGTAGGTAGTTCTGAATGAGAGACCGAAGTATGGGTCTCTTGGTCGATAATAAACGTTAGGAGCTAGAGCATTTAGGCTCGTTCTCAACTAGGGAATAATGATGTTTGATGATATCTAAGAATGGTTTAAAGCTACATTTAGAGACATTTGCTTGAAATACTCATTAGTATATTTACATGTTTATAGTAATGTAATACATAATGTTATACGATTTTATAGTTGCTCACTGGGCTTTTAGCTCACAGAATTTCTATGTTTTCCCTTTTCAGGTAGCGGTCAGTTTTCTCAAGGTTGATCCTGCTGCTGCTTGTCACCAAAAGACTCGGCTTATTAAGAAGACTTAGGTTGATGGTCTATTTATGTACACATATTTTGAGAGGGACTAGGGCTTCTTTAGGAATGTTTGGGCCATTTGTGAATATTTTTCTGTAAATGTAATGTCTTGGTTGTATGCTTGTATCTATGTAATCTTTGTAGAACCTTAAGGGAGGTTTGTTGTATGTGTATATTACTAATGTTTTAAATAGGTTGGTATTTAGATTAGAAGGCTTGGGTGGTGGGTGCTGGCAGTAGGGCTAGTAACTACCACGGTCATATCCTCTTCTAGAATAAAAGGGTAATCTGGGAGGAGGTGTGACAACTTATGCATGTGACTATGTGTCATGTGACATTTCTATTTGTGACGTACATTCTCGACTCTCATATTAGTTTTGTTTTCAATTATTTATGTAATATGTATTAAAGGTTCTATAAGCAATTAAGCGAAGCGAGCAGTAACACAATCTCAAACAATGTACATGTTAATGGTTAAATATTAAGGGTTGTCAAATCAAGTCATTCGCTCATATCTTATTTTTAATACCTCTAGGCTAGCTCTATTTTATAAGTATTAAAAAAATAAAATGTGAAATACTATCTCTATCTTGAATTTTGATTCACAATCAAAAATTAAAAGAGAAAACTAAATAAGGAAATTAATAAATAGTTGGTTTTTTTTTTTTATTAAAAATTGCTATTTATAACAACTTCTACCTAATAGCTAAAAAAATTTATAACGATTTATAATTTATAATTGCAATTTTTCTTAGAATTTTAATAAATAAATATAATTTCTTTTAAAGGAAGAAAAAAAGGCAAAACCAAAGACAAAAAAAAACGAAAAATAAAAAAATATTCCAAACCCGACAAAAAATAGGTAAAACCCGACAAAACCGACCGACCGGTCGGCCGGTCGTTTTTTAGCTCATTTGTCGAGTGGGACCGATTTGGATATATTCCAAACCGATCTTGGTCTATTCAGGGTCGGTCTGGTTGGAAAACCGACTCTGACCGATCGATGGCACCCCTAGGTATGGCAACGTTAGAGAGAGGTGAATAGGGTTTAATTAAAATAACTAAGACTTTTTACAAATGTGAGTCAAGTTAAACAAATTAACAAACTTTTTGCAACAAATAATTTAAAAAATAAATTCAACACAAAATAATCAAGAAGATAATAATACAACTTTAAAGTATCCAAATCGATTCTTATAACAAGATTGATAATGGATATAGAAATTCAAGAACAACTAATCAAATTAATCCAATATGAACAAGTAATTTCAGGAACAAAACTTGCAATTAATTTCAAGTAATAAAATATAATAACAAATTAATTACAAAATTAAATAGGAGAATGATAGAGAAATTGACACTGGTAATTTTATAGTGGTTCGGCACAACCGGCCTACATCCACTTCTCAAGCTCTTCTTGGGTATGCCACTGTGAAAACATGACTGTTTCCACGACTTAGAGTCGGACTGGTACAACGTTCTTTTTTCCAAGTGCAAGAACAAACCCGATCCTTTCAATAGTTGAAGATCAATCCATTACAACCATTCCTTTTACAGATCAAGAACAACCCTTACAATGAATTTGGAAATGAAGAACAATATAAGAAAAACTCTCTTGAAGAGTAGATTTACAAATTTAGCACCTAATGAATCAATCCTCACAACATAAAATATCTCTCTCAAGAAGAATATGAGAAGAAATTGAAGCTTGGAGAAAGAGCAACAATGTGGCTTAATGAGTTGGAGGATTGAAACAATAAAACTTGTTACTACGATTTGGAGAAGAAAATAAGTTTAAATAGGGAAGAAAAATTGTGGAAAATCACATTTAATTTAGACCATTGGATTTTGGAAAAGAAAAATCTGCGAGGATTAAACTAAAACAGTCGTTAAACACAAATAAAGTATAATATTAAATTCTTTTTTCTTTTTAAATTCATTTTAGTTTTTTTTTTTTAAAAAAAACACAACAAAAGCAAAAACTCACCATGTGTCCAAAACCAGTCATTAAACACAAACATAAAATAATATTAAATTTATTTTCTTTTTAAAACCAATCCAAAGATCAAAAGCCCACAATGTGTCACTATTTCATTGTTCCAAGTGGCACCTTTTAATTGGTCCACTTTGATGAGAAAACTTCACCCACGCTATCCGCTCGAGATTTTTCTATTAAGCTTGTTTTGTCTATATCTTCTTCATTTGAGCTCCAATTTGGGCTATTCAAATAGTGTTGAAATTGTTGTTCCGAGCTCTACACAATAGATACTTCGAAACACTCAAATTGTTAATAAATAAAAGCAAGTTTGTTATCATCAAAATATTAATTAATTAATTAATTAATTAAAATGAATTAATTTGAGGTTAAGGGAAAAAAAGTCAAACAATTTCTCCTTTTTGATGATGACAAACGAGTCAAGAAAATAAAATCCAAATAGGTGTGTGATATGAAATATAAATTGGAAACACAATCAACACACATACATAATTTCAATCAACATGAAAATAATGTATAATAACAACAATTCCTTCATTTCTCTTAATGCCTCTTCCCCTTTTGGAATCAATAAAAAAAAGGATAATTAATAAAAATAAACAAACACATCAAACTTCTCTATAAAATATGAACATATAATTTGATTTCAAAAACATGAACATATAATTTGCATTTCTTCTTCTATCTGCATGCCTTCTAAAAAAAATATAACAAGCAACAACATTGTAAATTCTAAAGGCATCATAAAGAATCAACCAAGTTTATGCTAATTCTATTTAAGACTAAAATTTCACAAATTTCTCCCCTTTTGAAATCAATCGAACACTCCCCTTAATAAGTGACAAAAAAGATATTTAGCACAATAGATCTACTTGGGGTAGAAATATCAAATAAAGTTTTAAAATATAATTTTCCCCTAAAAGGATAAACAATATGAATAAGAGAGTCACACAACAATAAAGTAATATGAGAATCAATTTCATTCATACATGAAATTCATATATAAAAGTATATTACTCCACCTAAAAATCAAGCAATCTCTTTGTAATGAGAAAAATCAATAAACATCAAGGAGATAAAATCATTAACTAAATCAAATAATTGAGATATCAAAATATCAAATATTATAACATAAAGATCAATTGGTAAAACAAATGATACCAAATAATAGCAAGATCAAATTAGCAAATCAATATAAACATGGTAACTACAAGCAAGAATTTTACCAATTTTGAGCAAAATGCTCATGGAGAACAAGAAAGAGAATCAGTTCCATAAATACTTCCCTATGAAAAGGAATTTAACAACTTTTTCAAATAACATTCACATAACTTTTCAACATAAGATAAACATCAACTCAAAATGATTTTCATTTCAACAATGTAAGCTATAAAATATGCACAACTGTCATGCTCAAAAAGACATTTAATAAAATCTCTAATCAATTTCATCCAAAGGATAATCAACATATATTAATCATCAAAATAAAGATAATTTTTTTTTTCTTTTTGCAAATCTCAACAACCTTTTCCTTAATATTTTCCAAGAAAGACATAAGGATAGAGCAAACATCTAATTGACCAAAAATCCAAATAATAAACAATATAGATAAATCTCAAATAGATAGATATTCAATCATTTCTCATGGATATTGAATTTTATATACAATATAATTCAAGAAAGCAAATTTAAACTTTCCAAAACCATTCAAGATATATAATTTTCATAAATATACCAAAAGCATAATTATCTCGAGAGATAAAAAAAATAAGTGTTACCAAATATGCAACAATTTTTTGTTGGATTCAAACAAGTCATAAGAGTTGCTCCAGTTTGAAATAATTTCTTATTTGAAGCCAAGCAAACAATTGATTCTTGAATCACACCTACAAGGAAAGCTCAACTAGAAGATTTTGGTACCCATTTATTAGTAAGCAAAGATTTTGGAACCCATTTCAAATTAGTTCCAAAATAACTAGCATTCATTTTTGACAAATAACAAGTATGATATTTGTGACCAATTTTTCTACAAGAATAACATACAACATTAGGTAAGAATTTCCTTTTAACTAATTGATTTTTCACAATCTTTTTCTCAAAGAAATTTTTCCTTGGAGCATTTTTTCAATTGAAAACAATTTGGTCTAATATGACCATTAACTCCAAAAAAAATGACAAGCAGGTACAAATTTTGGTTTTACATAGATATCTCTAGCCTTTTTATGATGAGACACAAGTTCATCACCATTCATGCAATGAGTTTTAGCCTGTGAATGTTTAGGCCTAAACTATTATTTTTCAAGTTTATTCACAAAGTTCACATTATGAGCACAATTGGGTCTAGCATGAAATTATTTATGCACAAACTTTGAATTTTCATGAATATGTTTAACTTTTTCATGCTTTGGCACAAAATTAGATACATTATGCAAAACATGTTGAGACATATAAGGGATGCCTTTAACAAAAGTAGTGCTTTTAGAAGTAGAAGAGCAATTTTCATTCACATAGTCCAGTCCCCTTTTATCACTAAAGAGTTTATCTACATTAATAATTTTATCCAAGTTTTGTGCACCTATAGTCAATTTTTTAACAGACTGCTTTGCAAGTTCAAGCTCTTTAGTAGCAAGCAATTCTTTCTCTTTAAGCACATGCAAAAGATTATTTTTCTCATCATTCTCTCATTCAAGAAATTTAATCTTATCAACAAGAGAAATTTTGTCTTTTTCTAAAGAAGTATTGCTAGTTTCCAAATCAATAATTTTATTTTTCAAACTAGCAATTTCATCATTTAATTCCAAAGAGAAATATTCCAATTTCTCATTTTTATTTCTTAAATCATTCAACTCAACTTTCAATTCACATGACAAGAATTTGAGCTCATCATTCTCTTTTTCAAGAAAAGTAATGTTATCATTCAAGTCAATTTTCTCATCATAACAAGAATTATGCAACAATGTGTTATTAGCCCTATTTTTTAAACAAGAAATTTCATCTATCAAAGATTTATTCTCAATAGACAATGCCTTGAACTTCTTTGATAATTTCAAATATCTAGAGCTAACTCTTACTAAATCAAGTTGAATATCTTCAAAAGCATCATATAACTCATTGTAAGAAATGGATTTATGAATTATCTCATTTTCGTCGCTCTCATCTCCAAAATCATTATCCCAATGAGCCATCAAACATAAAGAGGATTGAACACCTTTCCCCTTTTTCTCTTCATGAAACTTTTCTTGATTTTGAGAATTATAATTCTCCTTCACATTAAATAAATCATTAGTAGTACAAGGAGAAATTTCTACACTATACATATTATCAAGAAAATTCTAAATGTTATATGCATAAACAAAATGTAGAATTGTATCACATATTTTTCTATCCAATGCACAATATATGATATTTATAGCTTTGCATTAAAAGTAAGAACCTCATTATTCAATTGAAATTTTGAAAAATCATGCTCACAAACATATACAATGTTAAAATCCATAGCAAGCATAAAAGTTTTCACTCTTTTTCTCAAACATCATAATTTCTACTACCATCAAAGAATAGAGGTTTATCAACATAATGATCTAAAGTTGTCATGGCTCTAGCAATTAAGCTTTTCAAATAATATTCCGAAATATTAATAAGATACTTCATGTACCAAAACAATATTTGAAAAATAATTTACGTACAAGAGCTACCTAGTCTGATACCAATTTTAGGATCGGTATGACAACCCTAGAGAGGGGTGAATAAGGTTTAATCACTACAAGAATTTTGGCCTTTAATGTCGGTTGAAGAAAGTGAAATCGAATGTATAATGTCGGTTTTGTTTTTTTTTAAAATGCAGATCTTTAATGTTGGTTTTAAACCGATATTAAAGACCCGCTTAATTTTTCCCTCTTCACTCTCCCCCATTTTTTTTTTCATTTTTCCCTCTTCACTCTCCTTCTATTTTCTTTTTCCTCTCATTCTCACACTTCCCTCTTCATACCCTCTTTTTTCTCACATTTCTCTTCCAAACCCTTGCCAATGGGTAGCGTAACCCACGTCGCCGTGCAACCCATACAGGTTTGTCGTGGTGTAGATCTGGCTTCCGTGCAGGTCTGTTCATCGTGCAACCCGCGCCGCCGCACCCAGTCGCCTAGATCTGAAGTCCAGATCTAAAGTTGTTCGGATCTGTCTGCCACCGTTCATCGTTCAATCTGAAGTTCAGATCTGAAGATCTGAAGTTCGCCGTTCGCCGTCCGTTGTTCGTCTAGATCAGTATGCTCTTCTTCTCTTTCCTCTCTTAAACTCACAACAATTTTTGTTCTTATGTTACGCCTCTCAACTGTTGGTGTAAATATCTCAATCTTACGCCTCTCAACTTTCCTCTCAGCACTAGACGATCGTGTAGATATGCGCGGGCGCTGGACGATCGTGGTAGGTGGGCACTGAACAATCGTATAGCAGATGCGTGGGCGCTAAGCAATAGACTACACGATGGTGCTACGCGATGGGCATGAGCGTTAGACGATAGTCGTGCTATGCTAGACGATGAGCAGACGCGCCGATCTGTGTTTCGCCATTCGTCGTTCGATCTGAAGTCCAAATCTGAAGATCTGAAGTTCGTCATTCGTCGTTCGTCCAGATTAGTATGCTCTTCTTCTCTTTCCTTTCTTAACCTCACAAAAAATTTTGTTCTTATGTTACGCCTTTCAATTGTTTGTGTAAATGTCTCAATGAAAGCCAACTATGGTTTCACTTCAATATGTCTCTCTGCTCCTAGATTTGGAACTACTTTTTATGTGTCTATGGCCTTTGAAATTCGATTTGATTAATGGTTTTGTTGTATATGATACATTTGTTGAAGTATTGGCAAGAGGCGTTACCAAGAGTTGTTCCTGCGTTGAGTATACGTGAGTAAGAGCAGTGAAAGCGAAATTTTGAGTGCAAGGCACTGGGTAGACGATCGTGTAGCAAATGGGTAACGCTACACGATGAGGCAGGCGATCTTGTAGGCAGGCGTTGGACGATTGTGTAGTAATGTGGGGAGCTAAACGATGAGGTAGACGATTGTATAGCAAATGCGCGGAGCTAAGCGATGCGCTAGATGATCATGTAGATATGCGCGGGCGCTGGACGATTGTGTAGGCGGGCATTGGATGATCATCAATGGTGTAGGCAGGCGCTGGACGATCGTATAGCAGATGCACGGGCGCTAAATGATAGACTACACAATGGTGGTATGCGATGGGCATGGGCACTAGACAATGAGCGGACGCGCTACAAGATAGGAAGAATGCTAAGTGATAGGCGATGACGTTAAGCGGTAGGCGAATGCGTTAGACGATAAAGCGTCCACGCTAAATGACGGAGGTAAACGATGGTCGCGGTAGCAAACGATAGCCTATGCACGAGATCGTTTACTAAACAATTGAGCTACACAATGGGCCGCTGGAGCTAAGCGATAGATGCAGGAACTAAACGATTGATTGGCTTGAGAACATGTGCATTATGCTAATTAAATACACTAAAAGCACAGTTTTAATAAGTTTTAGTTGATGATTCACAATTTTAAAAATAAGATTCTCTCATTTATTCAACTATTGAGTTTTCTTGTTTTGTAGGTGCAACAAAGGAGTAAAGATTTGGTATCGCAACCTTTTTATACTTTTTCTTGGGGAACTCTAGTAAAGAATTTTGCCTTGAATGTACCATTTAAACATATTTCCAATAAATACGGTTAGTTGAATATGAATTCTGATCACATTTTCACTTTCAATCCTTTGTCTTAAACCTTTTTTATTTGTGATCCTTTGAACAATAGTGGTCAAACAAAAATGCCTATAACCAGACACTGCTGAAGCTGGAGGGGTCTGTTTAAGAAGAATTATGAAGGGATCCATACTTACCAAGTGGAAAGGGACAATAAACTCATAATGTTTGTATTACTTGTAATTTGTGTTTTCAAGGGTTGAATTATTGTATGGCCTTTTAAATTATAATTTTATAGCAGAATCTGTGGATTAAATGTAATAAATTTGCAATCCATACATAAATAATATTTCATAGCCACAGCGTTCGATGATGATGTGTCAAGTTATACTTTTTGACCAAAAAATGGATTCGGCAACGAAATTTAAAAAAAAAAAAACAGATAGATTCGGGCTTCAATGTCAGTTCAGAATTACAAAAAAAAAACACACGCGACATTAAAGACCTTTAATGTCGGTTGAAAATTTTACTGAAGACCTTTAATGTCGGTTGCAACCGACATTGAAGGCTATGTTATTGAAGCTCTTTAATGTCGATATAAAACTGACATTAAAAGCAACCGACATTAAAGGACTTTAATAACACTATCTTTAATGTTGGCTTAAAACCGACATTAAAGCCTGAATTTCTTTTAGTGAATTAAATTAATTAAGACTTTTTACTAACAAACTTTTTGCTAACAAGTAATTTAAACAATAAGTTCATGCAAATAAATTCAACTCAAAATAATCAAGAAGTTAATAATACAACTTTAAAGTACCGAAATCGCACTACAAGAAACAGAAGATCTCCCGACCGTAAATCCGCCATCGGGAGATCGGTCATTGGGAGATAGGGTATCTCCCGACGATGTGAGGGACATGTCAGAAGTTGGAAACAACTCCCGACGACGTATACTACAATCTCCGGACGGTGTGACGTTACCCATCGGGAGTTATTTTAACTCCCGATGGGTTATTTAATCGTCAGGAGTTCTTTGGGAACTCCTTACAGTTTTCCCAACGACCATGGATGGTCGTCGAGACATTTGAAACCAAGATCGCAGAAGGTCGATCTGGTTCTCCCTTCTCTTCTGCCCCATTTCTCAAACCCTAGGAGTAACTTTTGTCTACTATCGTTGTCGTTGTTTTCTCCGTCCAGGAGAGTAAAGATTCCTCGTCCGAGAGAGTGAAGATTCGCCATCATCGCTGTTTTGAAGCGTTGTGTTGTCTTCATTCATCCGAGAGAGTGAAGATTCACCGTCGTTTGGTTTGTTCGCTGTCGTTGGTCATCGATCGCCGTCCGAGAGAGTGAATTGTTATCGTCAGTGATCCCATAGTTTGTTTGCCTCCGTTCGTTCGCCGCCGTCGCCACCGTGTTGTGAGTTCTCCTCTCTCCAATTTCTATGATTTTCTATGATTTTTGCCATTTTTATGATTTTCTATGAGTTTTTCCATTTTTATGATTTTCTATGATTTTTTCTATTTCTATGATTTTTGCCAATTTCTATGTTTTTTCTCATTTTTTTTAAATCAATGAAACATATTAAGTCAATGGTTATCTTAGAATTTAAACTTCATTACTACTATTAAGTAACTACTAGTGTCAATCTAGAGTGCTTTCATTCTTCTATTTTGTCATTTAAATTTGTATCACATACACTTTGATTATTCAATTTTAATTAAAAGTTCTATTACTAAATCTCTAGCAACAAATTAATAAAAATTGGAAAATGTGAATGAGCATTTCTAAAGTACAAGCTTCGTTTTATTTTCCCATTGAGGCCGAACCTTAACCTGTTTTCTTTTTCTTCTTCTGCATGTAAAGATCTCAATGCTTAGCAAGTGTCTCCACTCGAAAAAAAATAGGTAAACAGAAGATTCAAGAGGCCCTTAATGATCAATATCGATACAAGCTTTTTAATGCTCAAAATTCCACTAACGGGTCCTAATGCTTTGGACTTGAGTAGACTGAAAAAAGAAGTTGAATTTATGTTATTTTTAACTAAAGGCCTGTCCAAGGTTGAGCCCTGGGATTTGACGGTGGACTTAAAAAGAGCAGCTTGGTAGCTCGCAAGGCTCATAACCTTGAAGTCACCCATTAACGAAAAAGAAAAAAAATCAAAAGATAAGGCCATTCCATTTCGATAAAAGACCCACACCCATTAAGAATTTCATCTTTGGACCAAAAGCAGGCGTCCTAAGGCAGCGAAATTCTTTGTCGGGTAAGTTCTGACCTGCATGAAAGGTGTAACGATCTGGGCACTGTCGCGAAGCAGCTCGATCGATAGGGAGAGGGGCGAAGTAGCTTAAAACCTCAACTATAAACGGGGGCTTGTTTGCTCCAAAATACACATTGGGCAGGATGATACAACGTTATACTTCTCCTCTCGGGCGTACTTCTCCTGTTTGAATCGGGATTTGTAACCAAACTTCTCCTCAGGAGGATAGTTTCATAACAATTCTCATAGATTCGAGAAAAAATCAGAAGTTTAGGTTGTACACCTAATTTTCCTGGGATTGCGAAGGTGAGCTAACTCCAAAAACCCAACACTTGGGCGGATACTTACATATCAAACAATCAGACCCTTCTCTAATAGGGGAATGTATAGACCCACGACCTCTTTAGGGGTTATTACTTCCTTGGTAGCCCAAAACATGTACGCTTTACCTGCTTGTGCTAAGGAGAAAGAGTTTTGATTCGAGGCGTTTAGGCCCCTAACATGCCTTGAGTTGAGTGAATTATTATGCCTTGAGTTGAATTATATGCATTTTTTGATATAAAATTCTTTTGAATTCAATTATTATTGGGTCAGGATTCAACCATAGAGATTTGAAATGACAATTTATTGCTTTATTTAATGAGCTATATTTGATATGTCATAATATCCTTTAACAGTGGATGTCCTAGAATATTGGTTCCTTCAGTATAAAATTAGACATATTATTTGAAGTCAGCAGCTATTATTTCTTTGTGTAATTGTTCCAAGCTGGATATTGTTTGCACAATTGTTGCTATTTCTGCAATTATTGTTCTCAATCCCTGCCGATAGAGATGTTTTTGGAAGCTATGAAAATCTATCTACAAGTTGTAAAAAGTATGGTCTAGAAAAGCTTGATCTAGAAAACATGATCAAATTTGGCTTTGTCCTTTGTCCTTTGATCAATTTGTTTATTAAAGTAATCAAAATTCATGCTTAATACAGGTTATTATTTTGGATTACAAGTTGGTCATAAAAGATTTATTTTTAAGGATGAATAAAGAATTGATTAGAATAAGGAATAAGTTATTAGTGGAGTATAAGGAAGGAGCATCCCAGATTTTAGATGTGGCGAAGTTTCATGTTCATAATTTTAGATGAATAAGATGTCCATGCAAAAATTGTATGAATTCAATTTGGAAAAAATTAGATATCATGTAACGACATCTATTAACATATGGAATATCTCTCTTATACTGTGAATGGGTATATCATGGAGAGCCAGTAAACTTATCTAAAGGTTTTGAAAGTCATACAACTCACTCAATACACAATGTTGAAGTAGATAGTATATATGATAATGTTGTCGAAGAAAATGAGATGTTGAAACTTATAAAAGATCTACAAGTTCCAAGTGAAAACGAAGATGTAAATGAAGAAGGGATTGAGAATGAAATGGTCAAGAAACAGATATCACGAACTTATTCGAGGATTTAATGACCGAAGCACGTAATGAACTATACCTTGGTTGTTCACAATTTTCATCCTTGAACTTGTTAGTGAAGTTGATGCATATCAAAGTTCTCAATGGTTGGAGTAACAAATCGTTTGATATGTTGTTGCAATTGTTAAAAGCAGCGTTTTTAGCTGGCACTGGTATACCTACTTCCTTTTATGAAGTTAACCGAAAATTGCGTGATTTAGGCCTAGGTTATATGAGTCTATTCATGTGTGCAAATATGATTGTATATTGTATCAAAAAGAATTTGTAGATTTACAACAAGGCCCCGTTTGTGGTGAGTCTCGGTATAAAGTTAATGATGGCAAGGGTAAAAAATTATCACGTAAGGTATTGCGTCATTTTCCATTGATACCGAGATTAAAACGATTGTTTGAATAAAAAAAAGGTGCTTCTGACATGAGATGAAAGATAAGCGTGTTGAAACGAAGGATGTATTGCGACATCCAGCTGATGCAGAGAGGTTGAAACATTTTGATCGTGAATTTCCTCATTTCACTTTAGATCCCCAAAATGTTCATTTGAGATTAGCTTCAGATGGGTTCAATCTGTTTGGAAATATGAGTACTTCTTATAGTATGTGGACTATGGTGATAATCTCTTATAATTTTCCCCCTTGAAAATTCATGAAGGAAACAAACTTCTTCATGTCTTTGCTCATACATGGTCTAAAATCTCCTGTAAAGGAAATTGATGTTTACTTGTAGCCATTGATTGAAGAGTTGAAAAAGTTATCGACAATTGGTGTGAAAACTTATGATTCTATTACTGATGAGTTTTTTCAACTATATGCCACCTTATTATGGACTATTAATGACTTCCTTGCATACTGTAACCTATCTGAGTGGAGTACAAAAGGTTATCAAGCATGTCCAATATGCAAAGAGGATAATTCGACCTTCGGGATAAGAGAGAAAATATCATTTATGAGACATCGACGTCATCTTCTAGAGAATCATAGTTGGCACCGAAGTAGGAAACATGATGAAAAATTTGAACGTAGACCTCCTCCAGTCGTAATGACTGGAGAAGAGATCTTACAACAAATAAATATGTTGAACTTTTCTGTGTTTAGCAAACATCCATCGAAGCAAGATAAAAAAAGAAAACGAATTCTAAACTGGACTAAGAAGAGTATTTTTTTTCCAGCTTCCATATTGGTCCAGACTATTGTTACGACATAAATTGGATGTGATGCATATTGAAAAAACATATGCGACAATTTGGTGGGCACATTGTTAAATATTGAAGGAAAGACAAAGGATACAATGAACGTTCGATTAGACTTATAAGATTTAAAGATAAGAAAGGACCTACACTTGATAACAACAAAAGTAATAGGACACGTGTGGATTTAGGATACAAATCGATCAATACATCAAGCTTTTGGTATGTCGATGAGCCTTTCATCTTTGCTATCCAAGCACAACAAGTCTTTTACATTGATGACATAAAATATGGTAGCAATTGGAAAGTTATTCAAGTAGTTCAAAATAAGTGAATATGAGATGTACCAGAAGTGGATGATGTTGAAAATGCACAACTGGATTTACTAGAAATTGTCGGTGGATTCCGAGTGGATGAAACCATTGAGGAGGTTACTTTATGCAAAGTTGATGTTGATCCTATAGTTGTGGAAAGACCAATTATTCGACATGGAGATGATGACTTCATAAACGATGATGAAGAACAATTATCTCCCAATAACAGTTCATGTGCCGATGAATAATTTGATTTAGATGACAATGATGAGTAATCATGTATCTACTCAATTCTTTTTCTTTGTTTACACATATTTTATATTAATTTTATACTATTTTTTCTTTTTTCTGTTTGTATAGATACGATGTCAACCCCCTAATAGGCAATAGAAGGTTGATGAAGAATTCTAGGAGCAAGACATATATCTAGGCAACATGGGATCTTCTGTGGGTGACACTTCAGGTTAATATATTTTGAAATATATTCAGTTAACTGAAATACATCCTAAACTGTTTTAAATTTTTTATTCCTCAAATAGTAGCTTAACATCCACTTGGAGGAAATGCGAGCATTCGCAGAACATTGAGTTGGAAAAATACGTCAAAAAACATGGTAGAATTCCAATCGTGATAAATGAGGGGGAGACGAAGCCGATTTCTCAAATTGGGTACGATTTAGTAATGTGATTGTTGTTGCAGTCAGATCTGCATTTTCAGTACGATCTCGTACTTTTACTGAGGTTCCAAACGAGTTTATAGAATTGGTTAAGAGTTAATTGTTGATAAGTTCTAAGTTTATTCTTTTAGAGTCAATTGTAGGCTAAGAGTCATGCACATTATATATGTTAATTCTTCATTTATTCTTTTGTAGCCTCATTTCATGCTTGATCTATCCAGTCAACGACTTAACCATTTCATAGAACATGAAATGCAAAACTCATTCAAAGAATTTAGAGCAGATTTGCACAGACATTACAGCAAATGTGGCAATCCTCAGCAAACACGTGCTAACTTCCTTAGCTGGCTTAAAAATAGACCAAAAGATTGATATTTTTTGTGTGACCGCTTCGAGAGTGAAGCGTTTCAGGTTAGAATAATTTAGGATGTGTATCATTTACTTCATTACCTATTATAGAATATTTATTTTTTATTATTTTTGTTCAAATGTAGGAAATGTTGGAGACAAACAGGAAGAATAGAGAGAAATTACTATTCGACCGATAGGTGGATCGAAGTCGTTCTTGAAAATTCAATCAAAGTTGTAAGAAAAGGAAGGTCGAGAAATAGGACGTGTTGACCTATGAAACACACTCTAAAGGTGACAAGTTCGTGAACCAGGTAGCTGAAAATGCACATGTAACCTTTTTTGTTTTATTTTCGTGTTGTTATTCATTTCTAATTTTAGTCGCTCGTACTTATACATTTAATTAATATGTCCAGAATCA
This sequence comes from Benincasa hispida, assembly GCF_027475165.1. NCBI lineage: Eukaryota > Viridiplantae > Streptophyta > Magnoliopsida > Cucurbitales > Cucurbitaceae > Benincasa > Benincasa hispida. Next base: position 42,132,163 of record NC_143487.1, read on the forward strand.
AATGTTAGAATTACAATCCAAACCCACTCTAGAAGGTTCTCAACTACTAGCAGGGGATAAAATCTGTGAGACGGTTTGGGATAGACGACCCGAATATTTGAAAGGCCTAGGTTGGGGCCCTAAACCTAAGTCAAGAAGGGTTAGCAGCTCATCATGTTCGTCATCTACTAAAGGAACGGAGAGGGAGGTGAGGGAATTGAGAACCAATTTCGAATAGTCTCAATTGAGGATTAAGGAACTTGAAGACGTTAAAAAACAAATGAGAGAGGATCATGCAAGATAAATGGAAGAAATGAAAAAAAAAATGATTAAAGCCATTATATGATCACAGAGAGAAGGGCCATCAAATTAGGTATAATTACTTCATTATTTGTTGTCTAATATGTTGCTATCCTGTAGTTATGGTAGAAAAGTAGTTATATCTTAGTAGCTTTATGATAAATAATTGTTGGCTATCCTGTAGTTATGGTAGCCAAACAACTGGATTTTGTGTTGTTTTTGTCGTTATTGTGTGTGGGGGTAGGTCGAACTTAGAGTTTTTGTGTGTTTATGAATGTTTATGAAGTTTGAACGTGTTGTGGTGGGTGGGTCGAGTTTGGTTTAGATTGGTTTAGGGAGAAAGTTTGAGTTTTATGTGTGTTCAGTCTTGTTTATAAAGTTTGAATATGTTGTGGGGGTGGGTAGAGTTCGATTATAATTGTTTTGGAGTTTAATTTGTAGGTTTTTTTTTGTGTTCTTTTATGTTTATGAGCGTCGGGAATGTCGTGGGGGTTGGGTAGAGTTTGATTATACTCGCTTTTGCTCGTTTTGCCATTGAACTTGGAGTTTTTGTCTGTTTATGGATGTTTATGAAGTTTGAACATGTTATGGGGGTGTGTTAATTCGGTTATGAAATTTGAATGTTTTGGTTTTATTGTTTTATAATCGTTCTTCTTTATAAAAGATTATGACATTTGAATGTTTTTGTTTTATTGTAGTTAGCTGTTTGGAGATGAGGTTGGACGATTTCAAGATGCTATGTTTTAGACGTTGTCTTCTTTTCTGTATTTATTGACGTTGTTTTCATTTTATTTCTTCCATGTATTTTTGAAAACAAATTTCTGTTATTTAATATCGGCTTTGTTTTATTACAGGATCTTGTAACTTTTCATTTATTTGTTATGGTATGGACTTCGTTTTGTTTGTTTTGTTTATTATGTGATTCTGTTTGAGTTGGTTAATGATGTTTTACAGGTTATTCGGATCAAATTTAAAAAATTACAAATTACAAATTAAAAAAATTTAAAAGCCAATGAAGGAACTCCCCACATATATTTTAACGCGTTGGGAGTTAGGGAAACTCCCGATGAATAAAACAGGCCATCGGGAGTTCCTATAAACCTCATACTCCAATTTTTCCTACATAAGTAAGTGGTGAGCATGTTAGAGTAAAGTTTTGAAAGGAAGTAAAGAAAGTAGGACGATGGAGGAAGAAAATTCTAAGTGTTGGAAAGACCTAGTGTTGGGTGAGTTTTAGATAGTTTAACAAGTGGAAAATTGGCTAAGTATAGAAGCCAAGAGAAGACATGCATTGGTGTTGGGAAGCATTGACGCATAGGGCATTGTGTGTAGAAACCGAGGCTTGTAAAGGTTGTGAGAGATCGAAGTGTTAAAGCCAAGGACAGACTATGCACTGAAGCTAAGGATGAACTCATGAGTGAAGGATTTTTCATGATTCGTTGACAAGGCATGCGGCAGCCAAGGGACTTGCGAGGTTAGTGAGCTTGCAGGCAAGGTAGGTTGGGCATTGGCACAAGGCTAGGTACTGAGCATAGCACACGCGTATAAGGGATGTGCTGAGGCTTACGTGATCGTGCAGCGAGAAAAAGCCAACGAACAATGAGTAGGCCAAGGCGAGCCAGGAAGCACTTGGTTGCGCACGAGCAAGGTGCTGGACATTGAGGCATTGCGCGAGGATGATCGCATAAGGCATGCGAGGCTACACGATAGGCGCTAGCGATAGGTGTTGAATGCTAGATGATGGGGTATGCGATGTGCGCAAGGCTAGACGATGAGCACAAGGCGCTGAGCATTGAGGTTGGGCGTGCACGCTGACTAGTATGCGGCGATGAGCACAAGGATCTGAGTACTTGATGCACGCTATAGCTATACAATGAAGCGAGCAAGTATATGATGATATGCGATGAAGTGAGAAAGGTTGTGTGATTGCTTTGAAGGGTTGGTAGTCTTGGCACAAGGTACATAAGGCATGCGATGCGATGCTCTGTGGTTGAGCGTTAAGGAAGACCTAACACTGGGTTGATGATATGGTAAGACTAAGCTATGTGTAGGCTAGGACATGCATTGGTCTAAAATTATGTGACCAAAGGAGGGACGCGATAGTCTCGAAGTGAGCTATGCATTGGCCAAGTTGGACGATGCATTGTGTGAAAAAGCCATGGGGCCATGTGGTTGCAAGCGTTGGCTTGAGAGTTGATCCTTGCGTTGATGACCAAGAGGAAAGGATCAACATAATGATTGATCGACTAAGCCATCTGTCATGCTTAGGTTTGTTGTTATCTTTTCAAGGATGAGGTGGCAGCTTGACATTGAGGGGTTAGCATGCAGCTGCTAGTATAAAAGGGAAACTTGGCTTCTAAGAGAGGGTTTGAGCTATTCACTCGGGCAAATGGAGTGATTCTAAAGCCATTCAAACCCCGAGTGTGTCTCGTTGCTGAGGTTGGATTTCCAGAAGGAAATTCCAGAGGAATCGAGCTGAGATTAAAGAATCTGGCTGAAGGTCGAGCTCTCAGGTAAGCTTGGGCTAGTCTTGACGATTTGAGGATTTCAGGCAAACCACGATGATTTATGAGCTGAAATTTTAAGGAAAGCTTGCTAAAATATTTTAGAGCAAGTTTTTAAAAGAAATTTTCTTGAGAAAAAGCCTGAAAAATTAATTATTAAAATTGTAAGCTGAATATGGAATCTTGAACAAGCAGGCAGTTGCTTAGGTTGAACAAGTAAGTAGCTACTTAGGTTGAACAAGCAAGTAGCTTGAAGAGTCAGACGATGATGTTGAATGCACGCACTGAAAGTTATGTTGCGTGCAAGGGATGCATTGGCCTGGGTGCAAGGACACGCTGAGATGCGTTGAACCATGTGAGCTCTTTTCTACCCCAAAAAGGATATTTCCCCATCGGTAGTTGGAAGCAGAACTGAGACTAGATGTAACTGAAGGAAAGGGGACCTTAGGAAAGCGGGGAATGCATTTCATAGCTCTTTCCCTGGGTTAGTAAGCATGGTAGGCAGTAAGCGAGCACGAAGATAAGTGGTTTCATTTATCTTCTTAGAGTAGCCAATCCATTTGTAGCAGAATTTCCACATATATAGGAGTGTCTTCAACACTATAACTATAGGCGGGACCAGTTGTAGGATGATCGCCGACCCCCCGAGTCAAGGACTGAATAGCACAACTTACCGTAACTCCACTCAACCAACAAAGTGAATTCCATAGAGGTATAGGAGAACAAAGTGCAAGCACTTTTTTTTTTATTTCTTTTTCATATGATCTCGGGAACGATGACCCAATGCATGAGATGATAGGATAGATAAAAGATCTCATGAGACCCGCCCACTATTACGACTACAGTGCAAGAGAATGATAAGGGCATTGGTCCATGCGGTAGAGTGATTGTTAGACTGTGCAGGCAGGTGTGCAAGGTGTTAGACGCAAGGTTATGCTGAAGCATGTGGGCACGACTGGACGTATGCATAAGGCATGCATTAATGTGCCACAAGATGGGCGCATAGGCAGTATGATGCAAAGGATTAGCCATGCGATGGGTTGTAGGCTAGGGCTGGAAGCTTGAATGCATAGGAGACTTGAATGCCTAAGGAAAGACATGGACGTAAGCAATGGATGCATGATGATGGGTGATGGTGAAACAGTTGCTGCATTGTCAAATTAAGGCCTAAGAATTTGGCTAAGTGTTCAACACACAGTGGGCTTAAGCAATAGAAGGTTTGACATCAAAAGGAGAAGTACATTAAGAGGATTGTCAAAGACAGTGAGTGACTTTAAATGCTTCAAATTCTTTAAGTGAATTGCAAATGCTTTATGAATGTTTTAGCAATACATGTTTATTGAAAGCTATTTATGAAAACTATTCCCAAATAGTTTCCAAGTAACACATCTCTTTAATGTTATTTTTATGCTATGCATTTCAATGATCATGAGTATGTGTTAGTACTAAATGCTTTAGGGCAACTAAGTCATAAGAATGTGCCTTAGAACATACGAATAGCCCAGTATTAAGGGATTAAATGAAAAGGTACTTGAGCTTAGTCTTAGATGTGCGAGTTCAGCATGAATAGCTCAGTACTAAAGGATAGATGAGAAGGTATTGAAGCTCAGTCTTGGATTTGATTAGCTAAATACTGAAGGACATAGAGAAGGTATCTGAGCAGTTCGATATTGAAGGACACTAAAAATGTATTTGAGCGATAGTACCTAAGATATAACGGTACTTAATTAGAACCATGTGCACGTAAATGGAGTTGACATTGGTAGTGTTGAGATTACTCCACATAAACTAAGGATTGACGTTGAGGTATTGAACAAAAGGGTTCTCTCTCAACTAAGGATACAAGTTATATTTTTTTTTAGAGAGTTGAACAAAAAGGTTTCTTCTCTCAATTAAGTAGTAATGCAGTTAATAATGGTAAAGAGTGAGCAAGAGGGCCACTCTCAACTAAGGCATAGTTCACCAAAACATAAATAGTCATTTTTTATGTTAATGATTACGTGAATGATGGTTGCCCTAAGTTTTTATTTTCAGTTAAAGCTTTCAGTTTTACTATCAGATTTATGTATGATGCTTATGTTTTAAAAGTTAGTCACTCACTAGGCTTCTAGCTCATGTTTTCAAATGTTTTTCCTTCTCCAGATAGTGGTTAGTTCCCAGAAGACATCTTTACTGCTGCTCTGCCACTCAAAGACTCAGGTTGAAGGAAGCTTAATTGAAAACTTTGTATTTGTTAGTACACATATATCTGTCATATAGGGACTAGTGTTGTATGTTAGACTCACTAAGTTGTAATATACATAAGCATATGTATGAATAATGTTATGAAACCCTGTAATGTAAATGTATTAAGTTTTGAGTTAATCTATTCAGTATGTTAAGGAAATGTATATATACTAGGATTTAAGACAAGTCAAACAAGTTAGTTAAGCAGTAAGTGCCAGCAAAAAGGTTGGTAACTGCTACAGTCACATCTCCTTCCAAGTTAAGAGAGTAATCTGAGGCGGAGTGTGACAGTTCCTAGAACTCCCGACAACGTACACTAACCGTCGGGAGTTCTTGGAACTCCTAACGTGCTCTTTTATTCGTCGGGAGTTCTTGGAACAACTCCCGACAGTCCCTTTCTTGCATCAGGAGTTCCTCTCCCGACGAATTTTTTCCGACCATACTCCCGACGCCTCTCCCGACGCGTTTTCCACCATTTCTCGGCGATTCTGAGCATCGGGAGAAGTGTGATTTCTTATAGTGTCGGTTCTCATAACAAGATCGATAATGGATGTAGAAACTCAATAACAACCAATCAAATTAATCAAATATGAACAATTAATTTCAAGAACAAAAATTACAATTAATTTCAATCAATAAAATATAATAACAAATTGCAAAATTACATAGGAGAAAGATAGAGAAATTGACACTAGAAATTTTATAGTGGTTCGCCACAACTGACCTACATCCACTTCCCAAGCTCTTTTTGGGTATGTCACTACGAACTTGACTCTTTCCATGGCTTAAAGTCGAATTGGTGCAACATTTTTTTTTAGTGCAAGAACAAACCCGATCCTTTTCACGGTTGAGGATCAAACCGTTACAACCATTTTTTTTAGGGATCAAGAACAACCCTTACAATGAATTTAGAAATGAAGAACTATATGAGAAAAACTCTTATGAAGAGTAGATTTACAAATTTAGCACTCAATGAATTAATCCTCACAACATAAATATATCTCTCTCAACAAGAAGATGAAAAGAACAAAATTGAAACTTGGAGAAAGAGCAACAATGGTGGCTTAATGAGTTATGGAGGATTGAAATAATAAAACTTGTTATTATGATTTGGAGAAAAAGATGAGTTTAAATAGAGAAGAAAAATTGTTGAAAACCACATTTAATTTGGACCAATGGATTTTGAAAATGAAAAATCAATTATGGAAATTTTAAACTAAACTAGCCACAAACAAATATAATATTAAATTCTTTTTTTCCTTTTTAAATTATTTTTTTTAAAAAAAAATCACAATAAAAAGCAAGAACCCACCATATGTAGAAAACTAACCGTTAGATACAAACATAAAATAATATTAAATTTATTTTCCTTTTAAATTCATTTTATTTTTAAAAGCATTCCAAAGATCAAAAGTCCATCATGTGTCACTATTCTATTACTCCAAGTGGCACCTTTCAATTGGTCCACTTTCATGAGAAAACTTCTACTACCTCATCGGTTCATGATTTTTCTATTAAGCATGTTTTGTCTATATTTTCTTTATTTGAGCTCCAATTTGGGCGATTCAAATTGCGTTGGAACCGTTGTTCCAAGCTCTATGCGATAGATACTTCAAAACACTCAAATTGTTAATCAATAAAAGTAGGTTTGTTATCATCAAAATATTAATTAATTAATTAATTAAAATTAATTAATTTTAAGTTAAGGGCCAAAAAGCCAACAATAATGGGGAGTAAAAGATTCTCCCAATTTTATCCTTTTTAATATAGTATAGATATAGTAAATATATGTTGGTATGTAAAGTGTTAAATGTATATAGAATATGTTCACGTACATGTACGTAAAAGTATTAGATGACTTTACATAAGTAAAAACATGATGATCTCAGCTTCTCTATTCTCGGCGTTTTACTGATCTTGTTTTCTCCTTTCTGTTCACTCTTTAAACATTTTGTCCACTATTTGAGGGAATTGGGAGAGTAATGAAAACACATGAAAAACAGGTGAGAGTGAGAGTGATATAATGGTGGATAATTAAACCCACCATTTTATGTTTATCAGTAGTTTTCGAAGTTGGGCACACAAAGGTGGTAGTCAGAGTCAGTCACCAGAGTTGTTTGTGCGAAGGTAGTCGTTAGAGTCAGTCGCCAGAGTTGTCGTCGGTGGTGGTTGGTGGAGTCCGGAGTTCTTCATCAAAGTTGGTCGTGCGAATGTGGAAGTCGGAGTTGTTTTGTACCAAGGTGGTTGTTTTGGATATCGCAGTATCGTCAGAGGTGGTTGCCAGAGCTCGAAGTTGGTCGTCGAAGTTGGTCATCTGAAAATAGTCACCAGAGTATGTCGCCAGAGTGTGATAGTAATAATTTCCAATGGAGACTGATGGGTAAGTTGGGGTGAATTGGTAAAATAACCAGATCAACCCTACCAACATTTAAAGTTAGTTGTCAAACATTGAATTGTAAAAAATATCGACTCAACCCAACTCTGACATTAAATTATAAAAAATATCGACTCAACCCAACTCTCCTTGGATTGTCAAACACCCCTTATATCCTTGCAAAAGTCACAAGAACTACATGTTCTTGCTCTACAATAGTCTTCTTGTTTTCATTCTTTGAAATTTCCATCCTATGGACAATTCTAACAATGAACAAAGTGAGAGAAATAGCAGTGAAGCTATTTTAGAGGCTTCAATGGCCATAGAAAAATCGAGACCAAAATAAAAAAATTGAAAAGGAAAGGGAAAATGAGTTGATTGTAGAAGAAGTTAGTGAAAGATTGATTACAAAGGAAGAAGAAGAAAGAGAAAATGGGTCGACGTCAAACCTTCATATTCTTCCTTTTAATTCGTACGAACATTCTCCAATCTCAACAAATACATTTGTTCATTATTTATTTATTTATTTGTTTTTGTAACCTTGAACCTATCAAGAAAATTTTTCAACTTCCCAAAAACTTGGATATCCCTTGGATGCAACTATCCCTATAAGTTCTAAAATATAGACCAATAAAATACCAGTCATTTTTTTTTTTTTTTTTTTTGGTATAGTAAAGAAGTGGAGGATATGAATTAGATTGCAAATGTCCTCGCTTCTATATACTATGAAGACATTTTGATGGATAACTTAATAAATATATGAAACCATAGATTTTCTGTCGACAGGTAAGATAATTTTTGTAACACTAGACATAACAAAAACATTGGCTTGAATATACTTTCATAAGGTCAAATCCCTGCATTAAATTTGCAAGAAAGCAATCTAAAACATTTTCTTCCCTAAAACCAAGAGGCTAATGTTCATATTAGAATTGGGAAAAATCATCCCAACTTTAGAACCTCGAAATTACGTTGGCTTTAAGAGGCTTTTCCATAACGACGGTGAACTCCACCTTCTCCGACAGATCGACTTCATCTCCTTCTACCGCTTTCCATTCAAACCTCCATATCAAATTCCCAATGAAATACTCTAAATGAAGAATTGCCAGACCAAATCCTGGACAAATTCTCCTCCCTGCTCCGAACGGCATCATCTTTATCTCTTTGCTCCCTGTTATATCAAACTCTGCTACTTCTTCTTCTTCTTCTTTCCCGCCTTTCATGAACCTCTCCGGCTTAAACGCCATCGGATCTTCCCACACTTCTGGGTCCCAACCCATCTCCGCCACCATGAAATTCACACTCCCATTCTTTGGTATCACATAATTTTCCAACTCTGTATCTTCTTTCACTGCGTGTGGTAACACGAAATGACCGGGTGGGTGTCTTCTCAATCCTTCTAAAACCACCGCTTTCAGATATGGAAGTTTCCCCAAATCCTCTTCCTTCACCTCCTCTCTTGACCCATCTCCCATTACTCCTTTAATCTCTGCGAAAAGCTTGTTTTGAATTTCTGGGTTCTTTACTAAATTCGCCATTATCCATTGCAGAGCTGTGGAGGTTGTATCGGTGCCAGCGTTAAGAAACTCGGAGGCTACGGCTACCATTTCTTCATCTGTAAACTTTCTCTTCTCCTCTGGGTGCTCCAAATCCAGAAGTGTATCCACATATGACACCACGAATTCTTCGTCTCCTCCTCTGTTTGTTCTGTCATCCTTGGCCTTCCTTCTAGCTTCGACCAAAGGAATCAGGACTTCATCTCGATTCTTCTTGAGTTGAAGAAACGTCTCCCAGCGCTTTCGGAGGAAAATCTTGGTCAATTTGGGCCAGAAATTAAGGATATTAAAACGCCTAAGATTTATCAGCATCGTATGGTGGACATTCTCGATTTCCTTGATCTGGGATTCGTCAAGCTTATCCCCAAAACACATTAACACCAACAAACAAAACATAGCGTACTGAAAATGATCCACAACGGAGACAGGACTTCCCGATTGAGAGTAGGAAACAAACCGATTAACAAGAACATCCAAAACCCACTTGCGAGCTTTACTGTAGGACTTGACCCGCGAAGGATGGAGGATTTGGGAAGTGAGATTACGGCGGAGGAGGCGCCAGAGTGGACCGTAAAGGGCGGTGTTGATGTTGTGTTGGTTGCTGGAGGCGATCTTGCCGATGGGTAGCGCCGGTGGACGGTCGGCGAAGAGAGCGCCGTTAAGGACAAGGGCCTTGTGGGCGATGGAGCGGTCGGCGATGAAGACGGCGGGGCGGGAGCCGATGGGGAGGGTGACGATGGGGCCGTATTTTGCGACGAAACTCCGGAGCAGAGACTCCATTTGAAGAGGGGATTTGCGGAGCCATTGGAGATTGGTGAAGATGGGGATTGAAGGAGGGCCTGGTGGGAGTTTCGTGGAGCTTCGGAAGTGGGAAAGGATGGAGTTCAGAAGAGAGCAGATACAGATTGAGATGATAACGATGAACCACGTCTCCATTACTTCTTTCTCTTCTTTCTTCTTCTGTTTTGTTTTTATCTCTTTTCATCCATTTATATATAAAATGTTTGTGTCACCGATGGAGGGTCCCACGTTTCTTGTTGAGCACACATTGTTTTTTCTATAATAGATTAATGGGGATTTTTTTTTTTAATTTATATAGTTATATCTCAAACCAAATTTAGGGATTGTATTTACTTCAAATCTTAAATTGAACATTAGTTTGCCATCAATTTTGGGCCAATATTGACTCTAAGACATGTTAATTAGCGTAAGTTGTGCAAATCTAAGCAAGGAGGATGAGCCTTGTTAAATAAGTTCAAAATTTTAAGATGTAGAGGAAGAGCGTTAGAGAATTAAAGTTAATTTATTCGTTCTAGAGTTATAATGATATATATGTTGGGCTGTTTTTTCAAGTTATAGAAAGGTATGCATATTAAAGCCCATATGGGCATTAGGTTTAAATTATAAATAGCAATCGGTCAATTGGAATACATTCAAATAGAGTGTGATGACACAATGAAAAGTTAGAAAAGAAAAACAATAGAGAAAATATTCTATACATTCATGGTTTGGAAGTTGATTCGTAGTCTCATCGAGCTGAGATTTTAACAATGTGTCATTGACATGGAGATCTTCAATCTGAATGGTGGATATTTCTTTTGAAGCTACCTGATTGAGCATTTTTTAGGTAAAATACAAATTGAAACCAAACTATCAACACTCAGAAGACACATCACCCGCTTTCAAGAATAAGGGGAAGCACATAAGTCGAAAAGACATATTTCTAGATCCTAGAGGGCTTTGAAGAGGATGTCAAAGATGCTAGATTGTGGCAACTTTGTTCTCCTCTCTAGGGACTTTACAAAAGTGGGAAATATTTACACAGTTAAGGAGGCAACTTTAACCAAAAAAAAAAAAAAAAAAAAGGGCAAAAAAATCTTAGAAAGGTTCATATTCAAAAAGTTTAACAATATGGAAATCTCCAAAGAATCAGTCTCAAACCTTCAACCACACTTTAGCTTCTAAAACAGATCTCTGGTGAGGGTTATATCGCAAGAAGAATGACTTTTCATCCGTCAACATGTGGTTGAATTGAATTACATTCCTCTGATTTTATTTGAAAGATTATAATCAATGGAATTAATGTAATTAATAATTTTCCATCACCAGACTCCCACATAACGTTCTAAAAACTAGTGAGCCTTTCTTTAGACAACTAATAAGCCGACAAAGGATAAAAAAAAGTTCTTTCGCAAATGATAAGCACTTTTCACAGAAAATTTACTTTTCTTATATTCATCCCAAATGATTTCATCCTTACTACAAAAGTCACCAATGAAAGCATTTTTTACCAACTCAATATTTTAATCTCTAACAAGGGATATAAGAACAACCACTTTTTTTTTCACAAAACTCTCTTTTGTTACGCAAGGTTTAAAATTGATCTTGGATGATTGGCCTTGATCTTCTTGGGTGATCGGCCTTTGGGCTTGTTGATCTTCTTAGATGATCGGCCTTTGGGCTTGTTGATCTTGGATGATCGGCCTTTGGGCTTGTTGATCTTCTTGGATAATCGGTCTTTAGGCTTCATCTTCTTGGAGGATCGGTCTTTGGACTTGATCTTCTTGGATAATCGGTCTTTGGGCTTGTTGATCTTCTTGGATGATCAACATTCGGGCTTGTTGATCGGCCTTCGGGCTTGTTGATCTTCTTGGATGATCGACCTTCTGGCTTGTTGATCTTCTTGGATGATCGGCCTTTGGGCTTGTTGATCTTCTTGGATGATTAACCTTCGGGCTTGTTGATCAGCCTTTAGGCTTGTTAATCTTCTTGGATGATCGGCCTTCAGGCTTGTTGATCTTCTTGGATGATCGGCCTTCGGGCTTGTTGATCTTTTTGGAGGATTAGTGTTCGCACGAGGCTTCCGGAGAAACTTGTTTCGTGGAGTTAAACTTGAGTTGGTGTTGATGTTGAGGTTGATTTGATGCGATGTGGTTCGATCTCTAGTACTTGATCCTCTGATTCTCTTGGATGGTAGATGGACTTGACTTGAAGAAGGAAAGCACCGAACGTTCTTGTAGAAGTCTTGGAAGAGTGTTTGGGTCTTCAAGAGTCTTCTGTCTTCTAGGAGTGCAGCTTCAAGAGTCTTGAGAGTCTTTTACTTATTGATGAATTCTCTCTGGGCTTTCTGAATGTAGAATTACTTGTATCTTCAAAAGGACTTCAGTCTTCAAGCATGGTTAGAATGCTTATATTTTCAAAGAACTTCAGTCTTCAGGATGCTTGCATCTTCAAGGGACTTTAGTCTTTAGAATGCTTGTATCTTCGAAGGACTCCAATCTTCAGACGTGGTTAGCTTCAGAAGTGAAGGAGTCTTCTGACGGTAGAGAATTCCCTATAAGTTCTCTAAAGTATAGAATTGTTGACCCTTACAAATGTGAAGAACTCCTCTATTTATAGAGTTCTTTGCTAGAATTCATGGGTTTGGGTTTGGTCGATCCATGGGTCTGACTAGTTGATTTGGGCCTTATTTGACATTTTAGTCAAATTAAGCCTATTTATGGGCTAAATTGGACTTTTAGCCTAAATAATACTATCAAATTGGACCGAAGTAATTTTATTCAATCCAACGGTTACGAAGGAAACATGTGGCATCATCGGACTTCTCCAATTTATGTCTGCAACTTCAATTTGGGACAAATGTCAACTTCTAATTAGTATCAAATTCAATTATTTGGAATTTCGTCATTAATTTAGTAAATGACATGGAAATTTGCGAACGGTCCAAAATTTCTCATTCAACCATACTAATTACCTTTTAGGCAAGGATTAGCCATTATGATTTGAGTGTTGTCAATGTTACATTTTTGTCAGTCTTCCCAATTCACACCATGTGAACATATTTTCTTTGTTATGGAAAGGATATAACTTAGCCTCTTCTTTAGGTTAGTAGTTTGCTAAGCAAGTAGGTTAAGGATAATCACTCTTCAGTTGCACAAGAATACAATAGTCTAAAATGTGGAGAGTTTAAATGAGAGTTAAACTATAAATCTAGGTCATATGGAAAGATTCCTTGAGAGAGCAAAATTATTACTTTAGCATCTTGTTCTTAGAGAAACAGTTATCTATTCGAAGCCTAAATCCTCATAAATTGTTATGAGTTCCTTAGAGCATTTGTTTTACTTTATCTTATATTTTGATAGAGCATCTTAGTTAGAAAATTACAAACTTTATCTTGTTATCTTCTTGAATTCATTAGGAATTAAGTCTATGATAAAGTAAAAATCTAAATTATAATCCCTATATATGGAGAATAATATAAATTGTTGTTTGACTTTTTGCACTATTGCTCAAACCTTCTAGGAGATATTATTATATAGGCTAAATTACAAAAAAAAAAAAAAATGTCCATAAACTTTACACTTTATATAAAAAATACCTATGAACTTTCTTAAATTTCAAAAATACCCTTAAACTTTAAAAAAGAGTTAAAAAAATGTCATTGTTGTTAGTTTTGAATGGAAATCGTTAAAGTTTTGGTTCAAAATATCCTGAACTTAATAAAAGTTCAAAAATATCTCTATCGTCAGAAATTGAACATAAATTGTTAATACTTCATTACAAAAATAACTTTAAAAATAAAAAAAGTTTAAAAATACTCCTTCCATTAATATGATGCTCAATTTGTTTGAAGTTTTCTTACATTAGAAAAGAACTAATTTTAAAAAAAATTATATAGATATCCTCATTTTTTTTCCATATAAATACTATCATTTCTCTCTTAATTTTTCAGTTACACCAATTTTCTCAACAACCAAAATAAAAACCAAAATTTTAACTTCAAACATAAAATCCCAGAAAATCTCACAAAATTCTAAAATAAAAAATTTTCCTTAAAACATACAAAAACGATAATAGTCAAATAAAAAATGTATTTGGCTATTAACACACAGTCAACTACTAACGTACAATTTGTTAAAATATTTAAGTCCTAAAATCCTTTGGGAATTCATTTATTATCACCCTTTTTATTATATTTCATATACCTTAACTAATGTATGCAATTTTATTTATTTATTTATTTTAAATAAACAAGTGTCAAATGGTTAACATAAAGGGGAATAAAAGGGTATTGAAGAAGGGAAGAGAGAAAAATGATAGCATATACTAACATGCAATGGAAGCAAACAAAATCAATAAGCACTCCAACTAAATATAATTTGAGTTCTAAAAGCATGCTAAAACACATTTTTCAGAAGTGGGTTTCAAGTAACGTACCTTTGATGAATTTCCTCCAATCCAAGCTGCTTCTTCAAGTAATTCTAGCTCAAATTCCTGAGTGAATCATCAAGAGATCTTCTCTACTATTCTCAGCCTTGAATTTGAGTGGTGAAACTCAAATTAGAGTGAATTTGGTGAAGAAAATTGGAATGTTTTTTTCAGGTGAAGAAGACAGTAGCAGTAGAAAACATTTTTTCAGCTCTCTCCCTCTAAATCTTCAGCAATTGAAGAGTTTTTATCAATCATTTACATGCAAGCACATCTGAAAGAGGTGAATGCCAGCTCTAATTTGGATTTGAAGCGGGCTAGGTCGGTGATTCAAGGAGGAAACACCTCTACTCAATAGAAAGTGGGAAATTCTCACTCAAATTCCAATTTTCAATTTTTAATTTTTGTTATTTTAAATACAAATTTTAATTAATTCTAAAATTAACTAAATTTTAATTTAATTAATTCATAAGTAATTAAATTTAAAATATCAAAATTCAATTTCTCAAATTGAATTGAAATTGAAAATTAATTTGATTTTTAATCAATTAAACATATTAATTAATTAAATAACAATTTAATATCAAATATTAAATTAATCACACATCTAATTTTAAACATGAATCCTATTCATGTAATCAACATTTAAATCAATATTTAAATATTGTAAACTCTCCAATTTCGTTTAATTTCGATAAATTAAATATTAATTAATTATATCAATATAATTATACAAACCCTAATTTGAATTTGAACTATTAAAATTCATACCCTAATTTCAATTTGAAATTCAATTTAAACACTAATATCATTCCAGATTTACACAATTTATTAATTCAAGGTGATCATGTTTTACGAGCTAATAGAGGAACCTTATGAACCTACAGATCATGAGCTCAAACGATTTAAGATTAATTGGCTAACACTCTTTAGACCAAATTAATCAGTATTTGTTAACTATCAAGTCACACCACTATAGCTCGATAGTTGCACTCTCCTCACTGTAGATATATTTTTGTCTACTTAATTTAACCATAATAAGTAAGTTGATCCTTCACATAATGTTCATAATAACGGCTGGGTCAATATGTTTTTTTACCCCCAATATTACGTCTTACCCCTTAAGTTCCACTGATCCTCTATTGAACAATTGGTTTGTGACCAATCACTAAACCGGATCTCTCTCGAGCCAATGAGAGGGTGGGACCCCATGTTAAAGACCTGGATTCAATACTTAAGAGAACAACCTTTCTCCTATCTCTAAATTGGGTAGGCGTGAATTCTATCTTGCACTCTATGTCCCTAGCTATCTATCCGATCTTGCCCTTGAAATGGGAGGCTTATTGAGCCGGCATTGTTGAGCCAACCCTCACCTATGTAAATATGAGGATAAACTTTAATAAACAGAAGTACATAGTTAACTCAGGATTAAGATTGAGTTGCCTAAGTCATCTACGCGAAATAGTTAGTCTTAAACAGTAAACAACGTTATAAAGTATGAGTGGCATATTTCTTGATCCAAGCTTATACAAACTCATTGCATAGGATGCCCCCACTTTTCATGTCAATACATGAACGAATCAGGATCACTTCATTTGTAGTACCTTTACAACAGATTGTAACAACGACATAGTAGGTGTTGGGGTTGATGCCTTAAATCTCGTAGGGTCTTGTAGTTTGTAAACACTTGTATGAATAAACGCTTGTGATATAATAATATTAGATTTTTTCTTCACTATTGTGTATGAAATATGAGATATTTTATTTGAATTAACGACAAACCAATAAACTAAGATCCTTCGTTGTCATTGTAACTTAAGCATGTATGTGGAGACATACAAGTAGATCATGCCTTAAGTGATAACCTAAATGGTCGATAGTATATTATGGCTAAAGGAGGAAAACCTTATCCTAATGACACTACGAATATGACCCGCTTTGTAGATGTTACAAGTGTTGTAAAGTGCTACAGATGGTCTGATCCTGATCATTCATGTAGAGACATGCGAGTGGGGCTGTCCTATAAAAAGGTCACGAAGTGTGTAGTCTTGTTATATAACATTGTTCATGACAGAGACTTTCATTTCACTAGGATGACCATAAGTAACATGACCTTAATCCTAAGTGAGTTAGGAACTCCTGCCTATGAGGGCGGTTCTTTCATTTACATGGGTGCGAGTGGCCAGATTGCCGACTCAAACCTACCACTTTGGGGATTCATCTGATTGGGGAGTTGGGAACTCAGCTACACAAGATGTAATTTACTCCTTCCCCGAAGTAGGGTTAAGTAGATAAATTGCCCCCTTAAAAGCTGATTATGGGGCTTGAACGATGTGGTGCCACCCACCTTCTCATGGCCCAAGAGGTGTCTACTCATAGTAGAACTATGATGTATTGTTCATTAGAGGAATCAGTGGTACTTAAGGAGTTAGATATCACTACAGGTGCAAAACGGTAAATTGGTTCAGCTGTACTTACGAGCAATCTGTGAAGGGTTATCGTACTATTGACTGGTTATATCCGATGGGTACAGAAATATATTAGTAGTGAGAAGAGTACAGTTGTCGGTCTTTAATGGAGTGTCCGACAGTTAACGTATGGTGGATCTCGTGATTAAAGAGTTTAGTCAGCTATTCACGTACTGTTGGAGCTTGAAGCTACAGGTCAATAAGGTCCCCTTGGTAGCTCAATGGATTCAAGTTGAGAATTAGTTTTTAGGTTAGTTTGAAGTGTTCAAATTATCAAGAGGGAGTTTGATTATATATGATATAATTAAAGTAGTTCAATTATATGTAATATAATTGATATGATGTATGAGATACATTAATTGGAGGAATATGCTCTAAATATGATTTATATTAAGTAAAGTAGAAAAGGAATATGGTTTAAATGTTACATATGATGTGATATTAAAACTAAAAGTTATAAATATAATATGATAAGTTAGTTATTATATTTATTTATAATTAAAACAATTATATGATAATTGTGGGTGGTTTCTCCTTTAACCATGCGTGAAAGCGGGAGGTTATGTTCAGCTTTCATAACTGAAGGATAAAATGAATTTTTTTTTCATTTTTTAAAAATGGCTTCATTAAGTGCATGACTAATTGTTTAGCTCACAAGAGACTATATGATAGCCTTAAAGTGATTTTCTAAATGATCGTGTACTAGTGCCTTTTACTAGACAATCGTATAAAGCGATCGCGTGCCAAGCGAGATTCTCTAAAGGATCAAGAGTGTTTAACTAAATGATCGTGTACCTAGCGAGATTTACTAAATGATCAAGCACACAAAGTTTATGCGATAGACAATACATTCTCCCACATGCTTGGTCGTTTGGTTCAATCATTGCCTTCCTTTATCTCTCTACCAAGTCCAACAGAGCCCATACCTCCTGGATTCTCACTCCGAGAATAGTAAGGTTGCCGAGTGGTGGTGTCTAAGAGGGTACTTGTTCGTGGAGAATATTGTTCGTGATCTAAGCGACAATGAGAGATTAGGTAGGCGTTCTAAGCGACAGCGAGAGGTTGTTGTTCCAATCTTCATGAGAGCGAGAGATTAGTAGAAGAAGAGTTCTTCAAAGGTATGTCTCTCGTTCCTTATGTATTTAATTATGACAACATGTTATTTGTTAGAAAATGCATAACTGTTCTGTATTATAAATGTCTTTAATTTTGTCACAATGGGCTTGGAAAGATCTTGCTTCCGTTCATAGGTTCTCTTGAATAAGATTTCCTTCAATTGGTATTAGAGCCAGGTTCTTATATTCCAAATCCATTATTGTATAGAATTGCATGTACTTACTTGGTGGGTGTTAAGCATCTCTACATTCTGTTTAAGTGTTAAATATGTTTGTGCATATGGATTAATGGATATTCTGGGATGATTGCCTCAGGTTATGACTTTCTTTTACTTTTTCAAAATTAATTGTAAGGGCCTCTATGTTTTTTGGGCATATTAACTTGCTATCGAGTATGTAATTCAAAGAGCTTAAGTCAGTTTGAGTCGCTTGTGATGAAGCTTCAAGGCATGGAGATACATATTACTTCGATGAAGAAGAAGACCAATCATTGTTCAGATCGTGTAAACGATGGGGTAAGCGATCGCTGAGCATGGGATACTCATTGCAAGGTTGATGCGCTTGCACTAAACAATTGTGTAGGTCAGCATGCTTCATCGCATAATCACTGACTACACTATCGCTGGGTAAAGGTTACTTATCGCTTTCTCTTCGATCGTCTAGACGATCATGCTTCACAGCGTAGTCATCTACACGATTGTTTAGACTTACCTTTAACTTTGTGCACTAAACGATTGAGTTGTCTTCATGCTTCATTGCATAGTTAAAGGTGCTCGATCATTGCTAAATGATCATGGTTACTTAACCCACTTTACTAAACAACCAGGAAGAAGTCTTCGCCCGAGCGGTTAAAGACCCGATTCGCTTGTGAACCGGTTTGCTCGATGATTTTATGTAATAGATAGAATTTAATTTTTAGTTTTTGAGGCTAATCATCTTGGTTCATTAATGTTGTGAATGTACATAAGATGTATGTTTTATTATATGTCATATAGTATGCCATATAGTTAAAATCCCACCATAGGTTATGCATTGGTCATGCATCATATCTATATTGTAACAATTATAATATAATAGTGTACATAATTAAATTACTTAAGAGCATGCTCATGCATCATATAATATAAAAGTTATATTTATGTATGCATTAAACATATTCATGCATCATCTTTATATTATAAGTGTTATAGTATAAGGGTGTGGAAGCATGTATGCTTAGTTCATTACCAAATATATAAAAGTTATATATAGTAATGAATGGACATTACATGAAGCATGTCACATATGTTAAATTTATAAGAGTATAAATACCTAGTTTTGCTTAGAAATGTGAATGGTTTTGGTTGTTTCTTTTATAAGAGTTATAATGGAGATAGACCTAAGTCAATAAGAAAGACATGCATGCAAACTTAGGATTAAATTAACTAATAAAAGATTAAATATGTAGCAAATCTATCTATAAGGGACCTTTTGTCTAAGGTGAGTTCTGTCTAGGCTAGGGTACTTAAGCTGACGGAAACGGAATACTCCTACCTGGGAATCTACCTAGAAAAGTGAATTAAATAGATTTGATGCATGCATGCAAATTTGATGATAGTTCGTTAAAGAGTTTAATGGGACTTGATTTGAACTTGTTTAATTATCAAAGACAAGAGTTGTTTTCTAGCAAATTAAACTCACACTTAGATAAAATCAGTAGTCGAGTTATCTAAGTTAATGAATCCCTAGGGAGAACATTCAGTGAGAGGTACTTGGGGTATATGATACTTCACTTAAACCTCTTCACGTTTCTCCCTAATGTTCACACTGTGAGATCTATCCTTGGCCTCGAGGTACCCTGGAAGTGTCCGCCTAAAGGATGGTGTTTCGGTAGGTCAATACCAAGGTGAATGGAGAGAATGTTCAAAATAAGTGGGAGCGAGACGTGTGACAACATATCCCACGGTCTCTCTCATTAGATTGAATAACGTTTCTGTGCATCGCTTCGAGGCACTCTGGGATGGCAGTTTTGCACGACTCTTTATCTGATCTCTTGTATAGGATAAGGTCGTTTAAGTCTCTTGTCCTAATATGCTTTTTCCCTACAGTGGCTGCATTAGGGTAGGACTCTAGGGCTGAAAATGATGGGTTACAGTTATGCGAAATTATTAAAGGTTAACAGTTCTGGATCGAAAAATGGTGACTGTTAGAGTCAGTTACAAGAGTTGTTTCTATCTAATGGTTAAGAATTTCTCATCCCAGTGAATGGGAATTTGATCACCCTACCGGTGACTTTTGTCCTGCCTCGCTGGGGCATCATTGCGTAATAGACTCATTAAGTTTGTTCATGTTTTTTCAGCAATGTAAAAATGGCTACAACCACATTAGCTCTTTTAAGTGTCGATAAGTTGACTGGCGAGAACTATGCTAGTTGAAAACACACGATAACTACTATTTTGATCATCGATGACTTGAGGTTCGTCCTTACGGAGGAGTGTCCTCCTATTCCGACTCAAAACGCCACCCGAAATGCTCATGAGGCTTATAAAGATGGACACGAGCGAACCAAAAGGCCCAAGCTTACATCTTGGCCAGTCTAAATGAAGTTTGGGCCAAGAAGCATGAGCCTATGGTCTCGACATATGAGATCATGGAGTCCCTGCAGGGAATGTTCGGACAACCGTCTAGACTGCTCAAGCACAAAGCTCTGAAATGCATCTTCAACTCCAAAATGGAGAAGGGTACATTTGTTCGAGAACATGTTCTAAACATGATGGTCCAATTCAATGTGGTGGAGATGAATGGGTCACGCATCAATGAGGGCAGCTAAGTTAGCATCATTCTGCACTTATTGTCAAATAGCTTCCTGTACTTTATCAGCAATGTTGTGGTAAACAAAGTAGACTATACCCTTACAACTTTCATCAACGAGTTGTACACATTCCAATCCTTGCTAAAAAGTAAGAAGAAGAAGGGAGGTGAGGTAAATGTTGCTTCATCTTCAAAGAAGTTCCATCGAGGTTTGACCTCAGGAACTAAGTCTGCACCTTTTACTTATAACACTTCTAAGTGGAAGAAGAAGGAGGGTGGTAAGGGGAAGGGGAAGGCACCTGCTAACCCACAACCTGTCACTTAACTGGGAAAGCGACTAGCGCCAGTTGACAAAGGAAAGTGTTCCCATTGCAACCAGAACGGACACTGAAAGTGGAATTGTCCTCACTGGTTGAAGGAGAAGAAAAAGTCTAAGGCCAAGGAAAAATAAGGTAAATATGATTTACTAGTTTTAGAAACTTGCTTAGTGGAGAATGATGATTCTGCCTGGATTATTAACTTTGAGGCCACTAATCATGTTTGTTCTTCTTTTCAGGGGATTAGATCCTGGCGGTAGCCTGAGGCTGGTGAGATAACGATGTGAGTAGGCACCGGGCACATCGTCTCAGCTGAGGCAGTGGGAGGACTCCAGTTGACTTTATAGAATAAATTTATCATTTTGAATGATGTGTATGTTGTTCCCGAGTTAAATTGGAACTTAATTACTGTAAAGTGTCTGATAGAATATAAATACACTCTCAACTTTTTGGTGAATAAAGTGTTTATTCTGAAAGATGGTGTTGAGAATTGTTCAGCAATACTGGAAAAACTTTTATATGTGCTAAGGCCGTTAGCAAAAAATTCCCTCCATAACATAGAAATGTTTAAAACTGTCGCAACTCAAAATAAACGACTTAAGGTTTCTCCTAAGGAGAATGCCCATCTTTGGCACCTTCGAATAGGACACATCAATCTCAATAGGATTGAGAGGTTGGTGAAGAATGGACTTCTAAGCGAGTTAGAGAAAAATTTTTTACCTGTGTGCGAGTCATGCCTTGAAGGTAATATGACTAAAAGACCTTCTACTGGAAAATGTTATCGAGCCAAATAGCCTCTAAAGTTAGTGATTCAGACCTTTATGGTCCAATGAATGTTCGAGTCAGGGGAGGCTATGAGTATTTCATCACTTTTACTGATGATTACTCAAGGTGTGGGTATTTTTATTTGATGCAACGAAAGTCTAAATCCTTTCAAAAGTTCAAAGAGTTCAAGGCTGAAGTTGAAGACGCATTGGTTAGACGGATTAAAACACTTTGATCAGATCGGGGCAGAGAGTTTTTGGATTCTGAATTCCAGAACTATATGATAGAACATGGAAGTATTGCCCAACTCTCAGCACCTGGTACACCACAACAGAATGGTGTATCGGAGAGGAGAAACAGAACCTTGTTGGACATGGCTCGGTCAATGATGAGTTATGTTTCCTTACTGGACTTGTTTTAGGGTTTTGTAGTAGAGACTGTACCTTATATCCTCAACTGTGTTCCTTTCAAGAGTGTTGCCAGAACACCTTTGGACTTGTGGAATGGGCGTAAATCTAGTTTGCATCAGTTCCGCATATGGGGTTGCCTAGCACATATACTTGAGGCTAATCCAAAGAAACTAGATTCACCTTCGATGTTGTGCCTATTTGTAGGCTATCTTAAAGGTACACGAGTGGGTTACGTTTATGATCCTAAGGAAAACAAGGTGTTTGTGTCGACAAACACTACCTTTCAGGAGGAGGATCATATGAGGGAATATAGTCCACGTAGTAAAATCGCGTTGCATGAATTTTCCAACGAAACTACTGAAGCTTCAACAAGAGTTGTTGAAGGGCCTACTCCATCAACAAGAGTAGTTGACGGAAGTTCAACTGGTAGGTCAGATCCACCTCAAGAGTTGAGGTAACCTCGACGTAGTGGAAGGGATACGAACCCATCTATTCGTTATATGGGTTTCACTGAAATCCTGGCTATGGTAGCCGATGGCGAGGTTGAGGATCCGTTGTCTTATAAGAAGGCAATGGAAGATATTGACCGGGATGAATGGGTCAAAGCCATGGATTTCGAGATGAAGTCTATATACTTCAACTCAGTCTAGGATCTTGTAGATCAACCTGATGGGGTAAAACCTATAGGTTGTAAATGGATCTACAAGAGAAAATGGGGTGCTGATGAAAAGGTGCAAACATTTAAGGCTAGATTTGTGGCAAATGGTTATACCAAGGTGGAGGGAGTCGACTATAAGGAGACTTTCTCACCTGTTGCCATGTTGAAGTCTATCCGCATTCTCCTATCCATTGCCTCAAATTATGACTATGACTTATGAAAAAATGGATGTTAAGACTGCCTTTCTGAATGGTAATCTTAAGGAGACCATTTATATGGTGCAGCTCGAGGGATTCATAGCCCAAGGTCAACAGCAAAAAGTTTGCAAACTGAATTGGTCTATTTATGGGCTAAAACAGGCGTCTTGATCTTGGAACATTAGATTTGATACTGTGATTGAATCTTACGACTTTGACCAAAACGTTGATGAACATTGTGTCTACAAGAAAATCATCAACAGATAAATAGTTTTCTTAGCATTGTATGTAGACGATATCCAACTTATTGGGAATGATGTAGGTTTATTTACTTTAGTTAAGAATTGGCTAGCGACCAAATTCGAAAAGATTTGGGAGAGGCTCAGTTTTCTCTAGGTATACAGATCTTTCAGGATCGAAAGAACAAAGTGCTAGTACTGTCTCAAGAATTGTATATTGACAAGATGTTGCTCAAGTACTCGATGTAGAACTACAAAAGGGACCTACTGCCTTTTCGACATGGAGTTACATTGTCTAAGAAACAGTATCCTAAGACACCTCGAGAGGTTGAGAAGATGAGACGAGTCCTCTATGCATCTGTCGTTGGCAGTTTAATGGATGTTGTGTACTTGACTGGACATCTGCGGGGATAGTCAATAGATATCAGTCTAATCAAGGAAAAGGTCACTGGACCACCATCAAGAACATCCTCAAGTATCTTCGGAGAACGAGGGACTACATGCTCGTGTATGGATCTAATGATTTGATTCTTGTTAGATACACGAACTCTGACTTTCAGATTGATAAGGATTCTCGGAAATCCACTTCAGCCTCCGTGTTCACTCTTAACGGAAGAGCTGTAGTATGGTGAAGCACTAAGTAGGGGTGCTCACCAACTCCATGATGGAGGCCGAGTATGTAGCAGCTTGTGAAGCTGCTAAGGAGGTCATTTGGCTTAGAAAGTTCCAGACTGATCTAGAAGTTGTTCCAGACATGTCTAGGCCCATCACTCTTTATTGTGATAATAGTGGTGTTGTGGCGAACTCGAGGGAGCCAAGGAGTCACAAGCGCGAGAAACATATAGAGCAAAAGTACCATCTCATCCGCGAGATAATGCATCGAGGGGACGTGATAGTCACGAAGATTGCTTCGAAGCATAACATTGTTGACATATTTACGAAGGCTCTCACAACTACAGTTTTTTAGGGTCACCTTCAGAGCATGGGTCTACGGGACCACCTGCAGCTGGACTAAGGAGAGTGAGATATTTTTATACTGGGACTCAGTGCCCTAGTTTATTGTTTTGTACTTGTTGTTATCTTGTACTCCCACTCGCTTTAGGACAAGTGGGAGATTATTAGGGTTGATGCCCTAAATCTCGTAGGAACCTGTAGTTTTATAAATACCTATATGAACAAACACTTGTGATGTAATAATATGAGATTTTTTCTTCATTGTTGTCTATGAAATATGAGATATTTTATTTGCCTTAATCACAAACCAATAAACTAAGAACCCTGATTATTGTTGTAGCTTAAGCATGTATGTGGAGACATACAAGTGGACAATGCCTTAAGTGATAACCCAAATGGTTGGTAGTATATGGATAAAGGAGGGAAACCTTATCCTAGTGACACTACAGACACGATTCGCTCACTATAAGAATTTTGGGCTTTAATGTCAGTTAGAAAAAGTGAAACCGGATGTATAATGTCGGTTTTATTTTTTTAAAAAAAAGTGGATCTTTTAAACCGACATTGTAGGTATACCTTTAATGTTAGTTTAAAACTGACATTAAAGATCCACTTTTCTTTTTTTTTTTTTTTTTTTAAAAAAAACAAAACCCATTCCCCCCCCTTTTTTTTTCATTTCTTTTCTAAACCCTATTTTCCCCATCAGCCACCTCCTCACTCCCTGGACCTCACCACACCTTAGATCTATTCATGGAAGATTTTTCGTTCTTCACGTGTAGCCACAGTAGATCTAGTCGTCTTCTTCTAGGAGATCCACCATTCATTTCGTCGAAGCCCAACCAGGAGAAATGTACGACAAAGTACGAGATCAGACTCATCAAATTCAGAATAAGTTAATATTTCAGGTGTTGGAGAGCTTACTGATATGTCGTTCTGTATTAAAATTTGAGAGTATTATCAATATCTACAAGTTCGATTATGTCTTTACAATCATTCCATGAATGATAGAAATGTGGCATTTATGCTTGTATCAGTGCACTGAAGCACATTTTTACTTCATGATATCTCTAAAGTTCTTGCAGTTGCTATTTATTAGGAAGATAAAGTTATAGGCTAGAGAAAAATGAAATCATCTTGTGTACCGGATCATGTGGGGGAATCTTTTTTGACTGAGCAGTTACATGTTTTATGTTTAACCTGTAGTTTGTTATTTCCACCATCTTAAACCCCCCTCCCCTACCCCAAGTGGTTGTTGTATATTTTCATGTTTCAAATGATTTTAAGGTGAAGAAAGAACTAGAGTTTCACCTTGGCTATTTGATCCAGTTTATTTTCAATTTGGCTTAGATGTTCTGAATTTTTGTTCTCTATTTCCTTTAGGGAGAAGTTTATTATTTTTCACTCCTTTATTGATCCGTGTTTTAGCTTGCATAATATAGTTCATGAATTTTGAAAACTTATGGTCCTAAAAACATTTTTCTTGAAGGGGCATAGACTAAAAAACTCAAAATGCATATTCAAGATTGATTTTGCTCAAGTTTGATCTCTCTGGAAAGTGTCAAGCTGAAGAAAAAGAAGAAACACAATAGAACAGAAAGGCCCAAGTTGGTAATTCTTTTGACATTTTTTTCCAGCACCATTTGTTACATAAGTGTGCCATATTCAGATATTCCAATCCTGCAAACCACAACATATATATCTCTGCCCAAATCCCTCCCCTCTCACTCATAAAGTCCTCTCGCTCTTGCTCTCGCTCTCGCTCATACCTCCACTCTCGCATATTGTGTGGTGGTTTAATATTTGGTGATTGATCCTTGTTAACAAGAATTATTGGTACAGGAAGTTCACTTTGGGAAATTGATAGTCTTCGACACCATTATTGTCCTCCTATTTCAAGGTATGCAGTTTAATATTGATCTAGAAACTTCTGTGACCAGATTTAAAGTTAAGCACACGTTTTTTTTTTGTTAAAATTATGAAAATGTAATTTTGTATTTGGTCATCTGCCAAGTGATATAGATTTTGTAAAGGACTCAGGAGTGTTGAGTGAATCATTAGTGATATTTTGGATTCAACAATGAAAGTGTCCAAAATAGCTACATTAATGGGTAAACCAAGAAGGTAGCAATTGCAGTCTTATGATCTGTAATATCCTGTTTCTTTTTATACCCAAATAACTTTGGTTGAATGGCACTGTTAACAGAGTAGATTATTCTTCTAAGGAGACAATAAAACTCAGTAGAAAAGAGGCCTCTACCCCTGAAACGGACGTCAGTGGTGCTGTTGAGACAAAGAACTTATCTGTTGTCCTTGCTTTGGAGGTCAGGCTGTGCATACTACTGTTTACTTAACTTATTTATTTCAATCACCGGTCTTTAAGTCACAGGTGTTTGATAAATTTGCAGGAACACGAACTTGCTAACTGGACTAAAGCACAGGATCTGGCGAAGTCAGGAGACAGAATCGATGTGGAAGTAATAAGCTCGAGTACTCGAGGTTTTATTGTAAGTATATTATAGTCAGATCATGTGCTTTGTCCTGCTTGTATTTGAAGTTAACTTATTTCTTTTTTACATTACTTCTTCTTACTTTGATTTGTGAAGGTATCATTTGGCTCCCTAATAGGATTTATTCCGTACCATCAGTATTGGAAGTAGTGATGGTGGAAGCCAGCCCTTTGCCAGTACTAGGCAGGATCCATCAATATCTTTTCTTTTCTTTTCTTTTTATTATTACTGTCTTCATCTTTGGATGTGTACATTTATTTTGTTTATTTGATTACTTTTTTTTTTGGGGGGGGGGGGGGGGGGGGGGGGGGGGGGAGAGAGACCCGGTGATGTGTCAGTTTTATTTACTGCACCCTTGTCATCTCATTTTCTTTTGCTTTTAATGTCGATTGCAACCAACAACCTTTAATCACTAAAGACTTTTAATGTCGGTTGCAACCGACATTAAAGGCAATCGATATTAAAGGGCTTTAATAATACTATCTTTAATGTCGGTTGCCAACCGACATTAAAGCCCAAATTTCTTCTAGTGTGAGTGAGTTGGGAACTCCTACCGATGAGGGTGGTTCTTTGATTTGCATGGGTGCGAGTGGCCAAATTGTTGACTTAAACCTACCACTTTAGGGATTCTTCTGATTGGGGAGCTGGGAACTCAGTTACACAAGATGGAATTCACTCCTTCCCCGAAGCAGGGGTAAGTAGATGGATTGCTCCCTTAAGGGTTGATTCCAGGGCTTGAACGATATGACACTACACACCTTCTCATGGCTTGAGGATTGTCCACTTATAGTAGGACTATGATCTATTGTTCAGTAGAGGAATCAGTGGTACTTAAGGAGTTAGAGGTAACTATAGTGGCAAAATGGTAAATTAGCCCAGTTGTACTTACGAGCGATTTGTGAAGGGTTATCATAATGTTGACTGATTATGTCGGATGGAAACTGAAATATATTTGTACTGAGAAGAGTGCAACTATCGGTCTTTAATCGAGTGCCCAACAGTTAACAAATGGTGGATCTCGTGATTAAAGAGTTTAGTTCGCTATTCACGTACCGGCTGAGCTTCAAGCTACAGATCCATTAAGGCCCCTTGGTAGCTCAATGGATTCAAGTTGAAAATCAGTTTTGGGTTAGTTTGAAGTGTTCAAATTCACAAGAGAGAGTTTGATTATATGTCATATAATTAAACTGGTTCAATTATATGTGATATAATTGGTATGATGTATGAGATGCATTAATTGGAGGAATATGATATAAATATGATTTATATTAAGTGAAGGAGAAAAGAACTATGGTTTAAATATTACATATGATGTGATATTAAAACTATAGGTTATAAATATAATATGATAAGTTAGTTATTATATCTATTTATAATTAAAACAATTATATGATAATTGTGGGTGGTTTCTCCTTTAACCATGCGTGAAAGTGGGAGGTTATGTTCAGTTTTCATAACTGAAGGATAAAATGAAAAATATTTTCAATTTGTAAAAATGGCTTCCCAGTTTTCATAATTGAAGGATAAAATTAAAAATATTTTCATTTTGTAAAAATGGCTTCCCAGCTTTCATAACTGAAGGATAAAATGAAAAATATTTTCATTTTGTAAAAATGACTTCATTAAGTGATAGCCTTCAACTGATTTTCTAAACGATCTTGTACTAGCGCCTTTTACTAGAAGATCGTGTAAAGAAATTTACTAAGTGATCGCGTGCCAAGCGAGATTCTCTAAACAATCGTGTAAACGATCAAGAGTGTTTAACTAAACGATCATGTACCTAGCGAGATTTACTAAACGATCAAGCACACAAAGTTTATGCTGTAGACAGTACATTTTCCCACTTGCTTGGTTGTTTGGTTCGATCATTGCCTTCCTCCATCCCTCTACCAAATCCAACAGAGCCCACACCTCCTGGATTCTCACTCTGAGAATACCAAGGTTGCTGAGTGGTGGTGTCTAAGAGGGTGCTTATTCATGGAGAAGATTGTTTGTGATCTAAGGGACAACGAAAGATTGGGTAGGCATTTTAAGCGACAGTGAGAGGTTGCTATTTCAGTCTTCACGAGAGCGAGAGATCAGTAGAAGAAGAGTTCTTCAAAGGTGTGTCTCTCGTTCCTTATGTATTTAATTGTGAAAGCATACTGTAATTTGTTAGAAAATGCATAACTGTTTTGTATGTTTGTGAATGTCTTTAATTCTATCACAATGGGCTTGGAAAGATCTTGCTTTCGCTCATAGGTTCTGTGAATAAGAGTTCCTTTAGTGGGCCGCATCCAATAGTATTACTAGAATAAGACACCCAACCTTATTCGTATATTATATACTGTTTTTGCTATTTACTCAAACTTGATCCATCTTTTTGTCTCTACATAAAGTTCAAGTATTCATGTAAAAGCCATGGACTTAGTGTATTGGATTTAGGCTTTATAAGTGCAATTTATAGGTTCAATAACAACTTTATTGACGAAATGTTGAAAAGCATCTTTATTGATAATTGAATATGTTGAACTTTACAAACTACTAGTTTTAGGACATACAACCCATTAATACTCCCATTTGGACTAAAATTCCAGTGGATTAATATATACAAATATATACAATGTTGAATTACAATGAGAGAATAACTATAAAAGAATAAATATAATAAACTAGGGCATCAGATACCCATGATTTCTCACACTTGCCCTAGTTGTAAGTACCCCATAGACCTAATCCTACTAGGTGAACCTCAAACACTTTAGCCAGAAGACCTTTGTAAATGTATAAGCTAAGTTGTCTTCTGCGTGACAATCACGCCTCCTCTATGTACAATTCCTTAATGAGATGGTACTTTCGCTTGATGTGCTTTCCATGTTTATGGCTCCGAGGTTCTTTTGAATTTGTAATCGCTCCATTGTTATCACAATATAGGGTGATTGGTAGGTGCATATTTGGAACCACTTCCAAATCAGTCAGAAACTTTTTGAGCCATACTTCTTCTTTTGTCGCTTCACTTGCAGCTACATACTCAGTTTCCATTGTGGAGTCAGCAATGCAACTTTGCTTGATACTTCTTCATACTACTGCTCCTTCATTTAGAGTGAATACTGACCTCGAAGTTGATTTTCTTGAATCTATATGGATCTGGAAGTCAGAATCGGTGTATCCAGCAAGAATCAGATGCTTAGCACCATACACGAGCAAATAATTCCTTGTTCTCTGAAGATACTTGAAAATGAATTTAATGGCAGTCCAATAATCATATCCAGGATTGGACTGAAATCTGCTGACTATTCCAACTGCATAGCATATGTCGGGATGAGTACACAACATGATATACATTAAACTCCCTACTACTGTGCATATGGAATTCGTTTCCTATTCTTAACCTCTTGAGGTGTCTTAGGACTTTTTTCCTTTGACAAATGAATACCATGTCTGAAAAGCAACATTCCTTTCATGGAATTTTGCATTTTATATCTAGACAACATTTTTTCAATATAAGATGTTTGGAATAATGCTAAAGTTTTGTTGTTTCGATTCCGAACTATTTGGATCCCAAGAACATACTGTGTTTCTCCCAAATCTTTCATTTTAAATTGCGTAGCAAGCCATCTCTTAGTGTCAACTAGAAATTGTACTTTATTTCCTATGAGTAGAATATCATCAACATACAACACCAGAAAAGTGACAATATGATTTTCTTGTAAACACAAGGTTCGTCAACATTTTGTTCAAAGCCATAAGATTTGATTGCAGTGTCAAACCCTCATATTCCAGAATCGAGATGCTTGTTTCAACCCATAAATGGATCAATTAAGCTTGCAAACTTTTTGCTCTTGACCCTATTCTATAAACCCTTCTGGTTGAGACATATAGATACTCTCTTTAAGATAGCCGTTTAGGAAGGCTGTCTTGACATTCATTTTTTTTATATTTCATAATCACAAAATGCAACTATGGACAAGAGTATTCTTATTGATTTTATCATGGCAACTGGAGAGAAGGTTTCTTCATAGTGTACTCCCTTTCTCTAGGTAAACCTTTTTGCCACAAGCCTTGCTTGTAGGTTGTACCTTACCAACTTGGTCTCGTTTTCTCTTGTAGATCCATTTGCAACTGATGGATTTTACCTCTTCAGGTTGATCTACAAAATTCCATACTCAATTAAAATACATAAACTTTATTTCAAGGTCCATGGCTTTAATCCAATAGTCTTTATCCACATCATCCATTGCTTATTTAAAAGATAATGGATTCTCTAAGCCATCATCTAGTATGATGACTTGAGTTTTAGTTAAACTCATGTACCGGTCAGGCTGTTGCACAACCCTCCCACTACGTCGAGGCACTCTTAACTTTTGAGAAGGATGTGAAGTACTAGTTTCATCAACAACTCTTGTTGATGGACCTGCTCTATCAACAACTTTTGTTGATATATTTGTTATTTTAAATTTTAATTTTAATTAATTCCAAAATTAACTAAAATTTAATTTATTAATTCATAACTAATTAAATTTAAAATATCAAAATTCAATTTCTCAAATTGAATTGAAATTGAAAATTAATTTGATTTTTAACTAATTAAATATATTTAATTAATTAAATAACAATTTAATATCAAATATTAAATTAACCACACACCTAATTTTAAACATGAATTAATCAAAATTTAAATATTGTAAACTCTCCAATTTCATTTAATTTCGATAAATTAAACATTAATTAATTATATCAATATAATTATACAAACCCTAATTTGAATTTGAACTATTCATATTCAAATCCTAATTTCAATTTGAACACTTTAAATTGATATCATTCCAAATTTACTCAATTTACTAATTCAAGGAGTTCATGTTTCGAGCTAGTAGATGGACCTTATGGACCTACAGATCATGAGCTCAAATGATTTAAGATTAATTAGTTAAAACTCTTTAGACCAAATTAATCAGTATTTGTTAACTATCAAGTCACACCACTATCGCTCGATAGTTGCACTCTTCTCACTATAGATATATTTGTGTCCACTCAATTTAACCATAATAAGTATGTCGACCCTTCACAGGTTGTTGTAACAACGATTGGGTCAATATGCTGTTTTACCCCTGATATTACATCTTGCTTCTTAAGTTCCACTGATTCTCTAATGAACAATTGGGTTATGAACCAATCACTAAATCAGATCTCTCTCGGATCAATGAGAGGATGGGGCCCCTCAAGACCTGAATTCAATACTTAAGAGAACAGTCTTTCTCCTATCCCTAAATCAGGTAGGCGTGAATTTCGTCTTGCACCCTATGTCCCCAACTATCTACCTGGTCTTACCCCTGAAATAGGAGGCTTATTGAGCTAGCGTTGTTGAGCCAACTCTCACATATGAAAATCTAAGGATAACCTTGAATAAACAGGAGTTCATTGTTAGCTAAAGATTAAGATCGAGTTACCTAGGTCATCTAAGCAAAATAGTCAATCTTAAACCGTAAACAACATTATAAAATAAGAGTGACTTATTTCTTGGTCCGATCTTATGCAAACTCATTGCATAGGACAGTTCCACTCCTCATATCAATATGTGAACGAATCAGGATCACTTCGTTTGTAGTAGCTTTACAACAGATTGTAACAACTACATAGTGGGCCACATCCAATAGTGTTACCAAAATAAGACACCCAACCTTATTTGTATATTATAGACCGTTTTGGCTATTTACTCGAACTTGATCCATCTTTTTGTCTCTACATAAAGATCAAGTACTCAAATAAAAGCCATGGATCTTAGTTTATTGGATTTAGACTTTATAAGTGCAATTTATATATTCAATAACAATTTTATTAAAGAAATGTTGAATAGCATCTTTATTGATAATAGAATATGTTTAACTTTACAAACTGCGAGTTTTAGGACATACAACCCAATAATAAAAAAAAAAAGATAAAAATAAAAAGTAAGATGGTATCAACAATTTACATTCATATAATAGTAAGAGCACTTTTGAATTTTTTTTTTTTTAAATTTTTAAAAATTTAGAGGTATTTTTGACACAAAACACTAATGATTTCCATCTAAAACTAACGATAAGAGTTTTTTTGAACTTATATTAAAAGTTTATGAGTATTTTTGAAACTTTTTAAAGTTAAAAGGTATTTTTGACACAAATTATAAGCAATATTTTACATAATTTAGCCATTTGCATATAATTTGGACTACTCTTTGCAAGGTAACACATTCTAACTTATATCTCCTTCAAATCGAAAAATTGTACAGGTGTAATGATCCTATTGGAGATAATTCCAAGACCTTGTGACTTAGTTATAACTGTATGTGCGCGAGAGTTAAGCAACGTGGCGTAATTGAGATCCTACGAGTTATCTTTATTATTGACAAAACAGTGCATTTGGCTTTTGGAAAGAACTTAATTGTTTTAATTTATTTAATTATTATAATTATGTGATTAAATTATAGAAGTTAGACATATGACATGCAAAAGTACACATTATGAATTGAATTATGACATTTGGTTAGAGATGTTCATTTATCTCGCAGGGATCTATCCCGAACGAGGTGAGAAATCTCCGATTAGACGAAAAATGAGAAATGGAGGGGGTAATTTTCTTCTATTTGCTAAACGGGGATGAGGACAGGAATTATATTCCCCATCCACATCCCGATGAATATATTATATAATTATATTTATATAATAATAGTTACTTATTATTATTATTATTTTATCTATATACTTTTTTAAAAAAAAATATATGATATAAAAAATTAGTTATTTTCTAATTTTCATTTCAATTTTTTCCTACTTTAATACATTTTAAAATTATTTTAACATTTAAGATTTTTTACTTTAAGCCATAAATGTTGTAGTATTTAAATGGAAAACTTGAATTGTAATATTTAAATTTTAACTTTTAGAAATTATAGGATTAAATTATATTTTTACACATATAATAGTATTATTTTTATAATGAATTTTTATACTATTTTCTTTGAATGAAAAATTTATTAAAAATAACTAATTTAATATATATAATTTTATGGTTGAGAATAAACAAAATTGTTAAAAATGAATATATTAAAATAATAAATAGGAAAAAAATTTCCACGGGGAATTTCGCAGGGACAGAAAATGATATAAGGGAGCGGGGATGGGAACGAGAAACCTTTCCCCATTCCCGTCCCGTAGACATCTATACATTTAGTTTGCTTTTTCAACCTACTTTCCGAGGTCATGCCTAGAGATTAGATTGTCAAATGAGTAGTACACAATAAATACTATCTTATGCATAAATTAAAAGAACTTTCTTAGCATAAAACAATTCTTATCATCCTTTGACGATCTACGTTCATGAACTTTCCTTGTATAAGATAAAGTGTGCTCAACAATTTTTTAGGTAGCTCATGATCTTCAATTGAAACACAGACTCAATGAGTCAAAAGGAAATAACAATTATTTTGAGAGTATAAATAAAAGATATTAGAGGAATCCAAAACAAAGAATACAGATAATGTCAAACGGACTAATATCTTCAATAAATGATTAATCTTTTTAGGTTTGATTTTGTACAGTTTCAGGTCCTAATCCATCCAAGTAAAACATAATTGAAGATCAAGCTTACTTAAAAGCATCACTCAATCGTTTAAGACAATTATTAACAACTTTTGCTTATAGATTAAAAGTTAAAACTCTTGATCGAACTAAGACTTAAAAGGTGATTAAACATCGACATTGATATTTTAATCTTTTGATCGACCGCACTTAGGGGATGGTATTGGGTGAAAATTTAACTTTCAAATCAAGGGAACCAACCTTTTGGTTGGAGAATCCCATATTGGAAAATTTGGTATTGAAAGTCTCCCTGATGTACTCCAATCTTGAGTTTTGGGTTTGGCCCCAAGGGATACCGATGTTTTGGAAG
Source organism: Benincasa hispida (assembly GCF_027475165.1). Lineage (NCBI taxonomy): Eukaryota > Viridiplantae > Streptophyta > Magnoliopsida > Cucurbitales > Cucurbitaceae > Benincasa > Benincasa hispida. Next base: position 42,166,638 of record NC_143487.1, read on the forward strand.
GAGTGTGAAGTTACCAATGTGGATTCGGTGGCTGTCCCACACGCGCCATCGCTGTCCTTCCACACACATTCTGAGGCTCACTGCCTTCGTACCTTGATTGTTTATTATCCTTCGTTTTGAAGGTCCTGCCGTTTCCAACCTATGACTTTTTGTAGAAAACCAAACTAAACGGACTTCACTAGAATGGGGCGAATTATTTGATTGACTGAGAAGCATTTTTAATGCATGAGCAAATTAGAGGTAAGTGCTTCCGTCACTCATGGTGTTCATTTAAATTGGGCAACTTTGCTTTGTGGCTAAGAAAATTATCCCATTCTTCTAATCCATTACTATCACTATATATCACTTTCATTTCACTTTCTTCCGCCGACCCAATTCTTGGAAGCTTCCCTCATTCCTCCCTCGTGTTCATACTTTGCTACTTCTTTGTATAATTTAATTTTTAATTTTTGGGTGCTTAGGTATCATTTCTATGTTGTCATTTTGTTTTACATTCTTGGAGGACACAAATGACTAGAATCTAATTTAATCAAATGTGTTTGAGTGGGTCAAAGTTTTGTAATAAATATACTAAGATGTATTTACCATTCCAAATTGGAGTGTAATAGTTTTATGATTAAACTATAAATTTTGTCTTGAACTTATAAAGTTAATGTATTTAATTATTGTACTTAATTTAGTATTTGAGGTTTTAAGTTTGTGTCTTCTAAGTTTCAGAATCATCAATATAGTGTTTAATAGCCTTGAATTTTAAATTTTGTGTCTAATATATAGATCATTTACTTATTCAATATCTTTTAAATTTCGTGGAGCTATTTTATATAAAATTGAATATCCAAGGCGTAGATCCTTTAATGTTTAAAAATAATGTTGAGTATATATCTTAGAAATCTAATTAGACATAAAATTAAAAATTCAAACATTTGGATTTACAACCAATCTGACAATGCATGCTGAGGGCATCTTCTGAGAAGGTCTTTATACCTTTCACATGTCCCAATCTCTACCCTTAGTCGATTTTTCTTAGTTGGCGGGAAGTATTTATTTAGAAAGGCTTGAGTTAGCTCCTCCATGTAGTGATTCTCTTAGATGGAATAACTTCCTACTTGTCTTTTGCTCGGTCCTGAAATGAAGGAAACAACCGCAGTTTAATAGCATAACTAGAAACACCATTAATCTTGACTCTTTCACAAATTTCAATAAATGATTTGAGGTGTTTGTGAGGGTCATCATTTGGATGTCCTTCAAACGCGATATCAGTGCCATTTGGATTAATTCTGATTTCAACTCAATGTTGTTTGCATTGATTGGAGCATACAAAATCCCAGGTTGAGCTACCGATAAAGATAACTAGAAGTAGTCTCTTATTGCCTTCGGTTGCTTTTCGGCCATTTCTATAAATATGTCTTTTCTGCTATTGATATTCTTCCTAAAAGTTTTTCTATCTCGCAATAGAAACAAAAATTAAAACACACTTTCAATTAAAACCTTTCCAAATCTTTGAATATTAAATAAATTTGTTACATTCATCCTCGATAACAATGTTAAAAACTTGATGACTAAAATTGTTGAAATTTATGTCCTAAATCTCGTAGTTTGTAATCTTGTAAACATTATTATTTATTATAAAATAAAGAGGTATTTTGTTCATTTCTTAGTCATACAATTAGATCGTGTTCAAATAATAACCTAAAAGTTCTATTGTATATAGATAAGGTTGACTATCTTATCCTAGTAACACTATAGATACGACTCACTTTGTAAATATTACAAGTTTTGTAAGTGTTACAGACAATTTGATTAAAGTCGTTAATGTAATAGACATGCGAGTGGGGTATCATATACAAAGAGTTTATACAAGACAAAACCGCGAAATAATTAATCTTTCACTATAACACTGTTGATTGAAAAACTTAACATTTCATAGGGATGACCATAGGCAACTCAATCTCAATCCTAAGTGAGTTATGGACTCATGCCTATGAGACTGTTCTTTGATTTGTATAGGTGAGAGTGGCTCGAGTCGCTGACTCAATATGTCTACCATTTTGAGAGATTGTTCTTTGATTTGTATGGGTGAGAGTGGCCCGAGTCACTGACTCAATATGTCTACCGTTTTGGGAGACAGAACTGGGGAGGGGAGGCTAGGAACATAACTACACGAGATGGAATTTACTCATTTCCATCTTTAGAGAAAGTAAAGAAGTTGTTCCCTTAAATGTTGACTCTAAGTCTTAAACAGTGGTACCCCTTCTTTCTTATTGGCTCGAGAGGGATCTTGTTTATGGTTGTTCGTTAGAAGATTAGTGAGACTTAAGGAACTAGAGGTAATTACAGGGTAAAATGGTAATTTGACCTAGCTATAATTATGAACGGCTCATGAATGATTGACTTACTAGTAATGCTTATATCCATAGATACAAAAATATATACACAATGTGAATAGTACAGCTGTGGGTCTTTAGTGGAGCGACCTACCGTTAATAAATATTGATTAATTTAATTAAATGGTTTAATTAATTAATCTCGTATCATTGGAGTATCTAATTTATGACCCATTAGGTCTCCTCTGACCGGTATTAAAGTTTTGGATGAATTTGAATTGTTCAAATTATTTGGAAAATATAATTGCGTATGATACAATAAATATAAAGTATATGGACGATACATTATAATATAAAGTCAATTTTGAATTAGATTCAAAATTAAACTTTATCATATGAGAAAAATAAAATATTTCAATAAAATTCAAATATTAAATAATATAAATTAGATTTATATTAAAACTATAGTTTAAAAATTAAAATGAATAAGATTCTTATTAAAATTATAGATTAGGAGAGGAAAATATACTTAAATATATTTAAATATAATAATAATTAAATATTATATTTAATTAGATTTAATAAATTAGATTTATTAAATATTATTTAATTAATTTAAATTAAATTTTTATTTAATCTATATTAATAATAATAAATAATAAATAATTTCCCATGTGGGGAATTACTTGGAGTTAGATGGAGAGGGACCTCTTAAGGGCCTTAACTCAACGTGAAAGGAAGAAAGAGATAAGATTTTTTTACTTTTTTTATTTTTTTGCATCTTCTTCTTCCTATATAGTCTTAAATCTCTCATTCCTTTAAGAAATTCTCTTCTTCGATCATACTTTCAAAAGAGCTCTCACAAGTCACGATTCTTACTTGAGAATAGTGGAAATATATTAGTGGTTGTGTTCGGAACATCTTAATGGGAGAATCGCACAAAAAATGGTCTTCAAAAGTAAGCATTTCTATATATATATATTTTAATTAAATTGCAGTATGCTTATTTGTTTTCTATTTTTTTTTCAACGGATATTGAAACACAAGCTTTCACACTTCTGCACGGGATTCAAGCCCTTCAATCTTAGTGTAGTGCAAATGTAGGCACTTATCAAGTGTAATATAGTAAAACGGTCTATGAGATTGAGTAATTGTCCTATGGAGATCAAATGCCCTAATTATGCTTAATTATTTTAGAATTGTTCTGATTTTTCACTTGTGATGAATGATTTTATATTTTTAATTAAAGCAAACAAAGTAAAAACAAGTTTTGAAATTCAAGAGTCAAAGTTGTTTAAAGGTGTTGATTTCCTTAATTGCTTTATTAAGTCATGCAAAGGTTTATATGGATTATTGCATTAATGATATGTGTTTAAATCTAGAAACTATTATCCAAATTATTGTCTTTCAATAAACAATTTTTTCTTTATGCAATACAATTGATTACTAATCGCTTGAAATCGAATTAAGAAGCATGTTATTAAGAATAGTCATGATCAACTTTCATTACCGGCCAAACTATTTTCATGATAGATTAGATAATGATTCAATATTATAAGTCTAATTAAACATGCAATTGATGGTGATGACAATCAACATACAGAAGTAATTCGAATCTTAAACACTCTAATTCCCTTAATTTTAGAGATTAAGCATGCAAGGTCAAAATAATAGAAAATAGGGTTTTTAAGTTTTTACCTTTGAAGATTCTTCCAAATTAACAACTCTTCAGCTTGATTTTCTTCTAGTTTGTAGACCATCACTTGATCTTCTATATTATTTCTCTAAATCTTTAGATTGGATTGTGGGATTCATAATGAGTATCAATTTGAGGGATTTTAGAGGCTTTTGTACTTGATGTCAAGAACCAATAATAGAAACAACAATTCTTTTTCCATAAAATCAGTTGTTTGAACTTCAACGTATTAAGATTGTTTTTATTAAAAAAACAGCATGCAACTACATTTCACGTGAGCTTGACACCACAATAGGAGAAGTGAAGTGGTAATTTTAGTGGCAAAATCCCACTTTTACTAAATTTCAAAATTTAAAATTTATTTTTACAAAACATTCTAATTTTTTGTAAATCAATTTTAATTTTAAAATTAAATTAACTTTAATGAATTAATTAATTAAACTAATTTAATATAAAATATTAAATTTTTAAACCACCAATTCCTAATATGAATCTCTATTCATATATAAAATATTTAAACATTTTTCAATACTCCAATTTTGTTTATTTCGTTAATTAAACGTTTAACTATATCGTATATATTAATAATTCCTTCAAATTTAATTTGAACATTTCAAATGTTCTCATCACTTTATTCTAAGGTTTAATCCATTTATGAGCTAGTAGGGAGACCTAATGGACTTACAGATCATGAGCTCCAACGATCTGAGATTAATTGGCTAAAATCTTTAAACTGAATTAATCAATATTCGTTAACTACCTGGTCACTTTACTAAAGTGCAGTCAATCATAGAGAAGGCGGGGCCCCTTGTTCAAAAGTAGGAGTCAGTACTTAAAGAACAACCTATCTACTAATCCATAAATCAAGTAGGAGTGAATTTGATCTTGCAAGACTATGTCCCCAGCTATCTACCCGGTCTTACCCCTAAAATGAGAGGCTTATTTAGTGGTGCTGTTGAGCCACTCTCATCCATACAAATTAAAGGATAATCTTGAATAAACAAAAGTTTATAATTAGCTCAGGATTGAGATCGAGTTACCTTAGGTCATCAGATTGAAATAATCAGTCTTAAGAGCAAGCGATGTTATAAATAAAAGTGATTATTTCATGGTCTGGTCTTATACAAACATATTTTGCATAGGATGACCCCACTCACATGTCTCCACATGAACAATTTCAAAATCACATCATTTGTATCAAATACAAAGAAGACCGCATCCATAGTGTACCCAAGATAAGGTACCCAACCCTAACCTTATACTTATAAACCGTTTTGGTTATATACTCAAACCTGGTCCTCTTTTATGTCTGCACATAAAGTTTAAGTATTTATGTTATAGCCAGGGGTTTATTAGTTTATTGGATTTAGTCTTTACAAGTACAATTTTACATATTCTATAAGAATTTTATTGAATAAAGCTCAATAACATCTTTATTGAAAGTAGAATATATTTAATAATTTACAACTGGGTATATGGGTTTTAGACCATACAACCCAACAAACTCCCACTTAGACTTCTAAATCTGAGTTATCTGGGTTTAATAATTTACATCTTTATTACAACTACTAAAGCTCCAGTGGGTTTATATATATATATCTATAAAGACAATAAATTAGGGCATTAGATACCCATGAATTCTCCCACTTACACTAGATTTATCTATCTCGTAGTCCTAGTTTGACTAAATGACCCTTGAACACTTTAACTGTAAGGGTCTTTGTAAATGGATAAGCTAGATTATCTTCTGAGGCTATCTACGTGATGATCACATCTCCTCGATGTACTATCTCTATGATGAAATGGTACTTGTGCTCGATGTACTTCTCGCACTTATGACTTCTCGGTTCTTTTGAATTTGTAATTGCTCCACTGCTATCACAATAGAATGTGATATACAGATGCATATTTGTAGCCACTTCCAAATCGATCAAGAACTTCTTAGTCATATTGTTTCTTTTGTTGCTTCACATGCAGCTACATACTCTGCTTCCATGGTGGAGTCAACAATACAACTTTGCTTTATACTCATCTATACTATAACTCCTTCATTTATAGTGAATATTAATCTTGAGGTAGATTTTCTAGAATCCACATCAGTTTAAAAATTAGAATCAATATACCCTGTAAAGATTAGATCCTTAGCATTATACATGAGCGTATAGTCCCTCATTCTCTAAAGATATTTGAGGATGTTCTTAAAAGACAATCCAATGATCACATTCGGAATTGGACAGAAATCTACTGACTATTCCAACTGCATAACATATGTCTAGACGTGTACACAACATCACATACATCAAACTCCCAACTACTAATGCATAAGGAATTCGTTTCATAACCTCAACCTCTTGAGGTTTCTTAGGACATTGTTCCTTAGACAAATGAATTCCATGCCTGAAAGATAACAAACATCTCCTAGAAATTTGCATTTTATATCTAGACAACATCTTGTCCATATAAGATGCTTGAGATAACGCTAGCTTTCTGTTCTTGTGATTCTAAACTATTTGGATTCCAAGAACATACTGTGCATCTCCCAAATCCTTCATTTGGAATTGTAGTGCTAGCCATCTCTTGACGTCAGCCAGGAATTCTACCTCATTTCCAATTAGTAGAATATCATCAACATATAATACCAAAAAAGCTACAGTCATCTTCACAATCTTCTTGTAAACATAAGATTCGTCAATGTTCTGTTCAAATCCAGAGGATTTGATCGCAGTGTCAAATCTTATATTTCAGGATTGAGATGATTGTTTCAAGCCATAAATGGATCTTTTAAGTTTGAAAACCTTTTACTCTTGACCCTATTCAATGAACCCCTCTGGTCGAGACATATAGATACTCTCTTCAAGATAATCATTCAGAAAAGCTATCTTGACATCCATTTGCCATATTTCATAATCATAAAAGGCAGCAATGGATAAAAGTATTCTAATAGACTTGTAGGTTAAACCTTACCAGCTTGATCGCATTTTCTCTTGTAAATCCATTTGCAACCAATAGGTTTTACTCCATCTAGTTGATCTACAAGTTCTCAGACTGAATTGAAGTACATAGACTCCATTTCAAGTTCCGTGACTTTTATCCATTGGTCTCGATCCACATCTACCATTGTTTATTTTAAAGGTCAATCGATCCTCTAAGCCATCATCAGGTATGATGACCTGAGTTTTCGTTAAACCCATGTAACGATAAGGCTGTTGAACAATCCTCCCACTACATCGAGGCACTCTCAACTCTTGAGAAGGATGTGATGGACAAGTTTTATCAATAACTCTTGTTGAAGGACCAACTTGATCAATAACCTTTGTTGTTCTATCTATAGTTTCTTTGGTCATTTCACTCAATCCTAGCTTACTACGAGATTGATGATTTCTCATATGGCCCTCTTCTAAAATTGTAGCATTTTTTGATACAGATATTTTTTCATCTTAAGGATCATAAAATAGACCACCTTTTGATTCTTTGGGATATCCTACAAATAGGCATACTTTCGAACAATGTTCCAACTTCTTTGGGTTTTAAGCCAAGACGTGTGTTGGGCATCCCAAATCCTAAAGTGATGTAAACTACCTTTACATCCTCTCCATAATTCATAAGGTATTTCAGGAACACGTTTTAAGGGAACCATGTTCAAAATATAAACAACAGTCTCTACTACATGTCCCTAAAATGAATTAGGCAACGGAGCATAACTCATCATTGAACAAACCATGTCCAACAGGGTTCTATTTTTCCTTTCCGCTACACAATTCTGTTGAGGTGTACCAAGTACTATGAGTTGAGATTGAATTTCATATTCTATCAAATAGTCCTGGAATTTAAAGTCCATATACTATCCACCTCGATCTGATCGAAGTGTTTTAATATTTTTACCTAATTAGTTATTTTAATATTTTTACCTAATTGGTTATCAACCTCTACCATATACTCCTTGAACTTTTCAAGGGTTTTGGACTTATGATGCGTTAGGTAAATGTGGCCATATCTAGAATAATCATCAATAAAATTGAGAAAATATTCATACCCTCCACTTGCTCTGACATTCATCAGACTACATATGTCTGAATGCACGAGCTCTAAGGGTTCTTTGGCCCTAAGACCTTCTCCCGTAAAAGACCTTTGATCATTTTTCTCTTAAGACAAGATTCACACGGAGGTAAAGAGTTGTCTTCTAACTGATTTAGGAGTCTACTCTTAACCAATCTCTAAATCCTATTGAGATTAATCTGGCCAAGTCTTAAGTGCCAAAGATAGGCATTAGGAGAAATTCTTTTTCTCTTATTTTGAGTTTCAGCTGTTTTAAACATCTCTATATTCAAAATAACTTTTTCCTCAATATGTTTTAATACATATAACTTATTTTCTAGTTTTGCGAAACATATTTTAATATCCTTTTAAATAATGAACACTTCATTAACTTCAAAGAAACTTTATACTTTTATTCTAGCAAACATGAGATAGATATCAAATTCCTCTTCATGGTAGGAACATAGTAAACATTTTCAAGTAAAATGAATCTATCCTTAATAAATAACTTCATATCTCCCACTACTTTAGCTGAGACAACCTCTCCAATCCCTACCTTAATGATTGTCTTGCCTTCTATAAGCTGCCTCCAAGAACTATTTTCCCAAGCGAAAGAACAAATATTATTAGTACCTGAATCTAATATCCAAGTTAATTTATCATTTTCCACTAAATATGTTTCAACAATGAGTAAAACATATTTACATTGTTGTGCTTTCTCAGCTTCCTCATCTATGACATATTTGTTTATTACTTTTAGTATATCTAGAACATGTTCATTAACAGAGGTTCTGTCCTTTATGTCATAGTTATAAATATTTTCAAGAATATCATTCCCGACAGATTGTCCAAACAATGTCTGTAACGAATACATGATTTCTTAGTGGAAACCATGTTCTCGAATTTCTTAGCTAGTATATCGGATATATTTGCTAAGATGTGGATTCAGGTCTTATCATTTTCCTTAACCCATTCATCATAAGCAATCCAAACATTTTGGTTTGCATATGAGTTGGGAGATGGAGGACATTCTCTATTAAAACAAACCTTAAACCATCAACAACTAGTATTGCGTTATTTAATTTCCATGTTGAATAATCAAAACCTTAAATTTATTAGAAGCGAGTGTTTTAGAAGAATTCAACATGCTAAAAATATAAACAAATTATAATCAGTAAATTGTTTTTCAAAACCAATCAAATTTTAGCAAAAGTAATATAAATTTCAATATTTATTTGCAACGATACTTTAATGCGTTAAAATAGATTCTACCGAGAGGCAGTCAAATACCCCTTCACTGAAGCAAGACATTCTTGACTAAGTACTAACTCCAGAACAACTCTTTATTCCTATAATTATTTAGTTACCGTTTTCAGTCAAGAAATTAGTAACAGTTAGTAACTCTCGTGAGTGTAACCCTCCACTTTGAGACCTCAGAGGTCGGCCCCAACAATGCTACCAAATTGGAGAATCAAAGTTGGGAAACAACCTAAGAGATCCTATCCATTTCTAGAGTTTAAATTTTTTCGAATCCTATGTTACAACCCTTTGAAGAGATAGTCCCTGAAAAGATGACTAGCTAATTTTGCCTAAAAACGACAAGCAGGCGTAACATAGAAATCTCACAGTCCAATTTAATGGAGGAGAACGTAGGATGTGTTGATACACTTCCTTCTCCCACTTACTATGAACTACTTCCCCTATTCACCTTGATATTGACCCATGCAAACACTTTTCGAATGGAGGTCACTCGTAGGGTGACTCGAAGTCGAGCATGAATCTCACGATGTAAACTCTTAGGATGTGAGAGCTAAAAACAATGTATTGTATATATTATTAATCTCTATTAAAACAATATATTAAAATTGTTACTATTAAAACTGACTATTTCAATCTGATGATCTAAGGAAACTCGATCTCAATCCTAAGCTAACTATAAACTTCTATTTATTCGGTATTATCATTTAATCTGCAAGGGTAAGAGTGACTCAATATCGCCGCTCAATAAGCCTCCAATTTTTGGGGTAAGACCGAGTAGATAGCTGGGGACCTAGTCCTGCAAGATAGAATTTGCTCCTACCCATTTGAGGGTTAGTAGATAGGTTGTTCCCTCAAGTACTGACTCCTAGTCTTGAACAAAGGGCCTCGCCCTCTCTATGATTGAAAGAGACTCGATTTATTGGTAGAACCATAGACCAATTGTTCATTAGTGGATCAATGGAGACTAAAGGAGCAAAATATATTACAAAAGTAAAATGGTAATTTGACCCAACTGTTAATACGAAAAGGTTGGGAAGGATCCACTTATTGATTATGGTTAAATCAAGTGGACATAAATATATCTACAGTGAGGAAAGTGAAGCTACTGGACTTTAGTGGAGCAACCCGATAGTTAAGGAATATTGGTTAATTCAGTTAAAAGAGTTTAGCCAATTAATGTCAGATCATTGGAGCTCATGATCTGTAGGTCCATTAGGTCTCTCTACTAACTCACAAATGAACTAAACCTTATAATAACGTGATGAAGAAATTTGAAACGTTCAAATTCAAATTAAGGGAATTATTAATTATATATGATATAATTAAAAGTTTAATTATCGAATTAAATGAAATTGGAGAATTCAAAAATATTTATTTAAATGTTAATTCCATGAATAGGGATCATGTATTAGGAATTGGTGGTTTAATAATTTGATATTTGATATTAAATTATTTTAATTAATTAAAATAGTTTAATTAATTATTTGGAATTAATTTTATAAGAACTAATTCATGGTTAAAATTACTTAATTTTATTTAAATACTAATTATTAAATTAATATTTTATAAAACTCTTCCAATTTTTGGAAATTGGATTTCAAATTAAAAATTAATTTTTGATTAAAAATCAATTAATAGATTTGAAATTTGGTTTCAAAAATTGAAAATTGATTTTGATTAAAAATCAATTAAAATTGGAAAAATGAACCATGGTGGGTTTTTTCCACTTTGAACACCAAATTCCTACTCAAGCTCAACATGTTTTGGTGGCTAAGTTACCGTGCAATCTGATTGCATGAAAATTTTGAACAAAAGGAGCTCAATTAGCTACGAATTGGGCGATGCATTTGATGAAATTATGAGATTTTGAGTGAAAAAGGGTTCTTCAACTCTTGGACACCAAAAAACCAGAAAGCCTCACAGAATTCCCTTCATTTGCTTCTCTATTTGGATCCCACAATCCAAATTGTGTTATTAGAGGTTCTTCAAAGGTTATGTTCTTGAAACCCTATGTTATTTATTATGAACATGTATGCTTGATTTCTAAAATTAATGGAATTAAAATGCTTAAGATCCTAATTATTTATGTTTTTTGATAGTCAACACCAATACCTATGGTCATTATAGTGAAATGTAAGTGTCTTCTAGTAATGGTGTTATATAGAGAGACTATTTATTTCATGATCTTGTCTTATACAAGCTCTTTGTATAGCATACCCCCACTCACATGTCTCCATATGAACGATCAGGATCAGATCATTTGTAGCACTTTACAAAAAATGTAACTATTACAAAGCGTATTCATAGTGTCTCTAGGACAAGGTATCCAGCCTTATCCATATACTATAGACCATTTAGGTTATTACTTAAACATGATCCACCTGTATGTCAACCACATACATGTTTTAAGTTTCGTGGAATAACCTTGGATCTTAGTTTATTGGATTGAATTAATGCAGTCTAAATGTTAATAAAATACCTCTTATTTTATTAAACATATGATTTGAATTTACAAACTACAAGATATATGAGATTTAGGATACCAAATCCAACAATATTCCACTTGTCCTAAAGCGAGTGGGGTATACAGTATCAAATAAAATACAATAAATTAAGGTATAAAATATACCCAACATCATCTCCCACTTGCCCTAGATTATATGACTCATATCTCATAAACCCATGCTTTCTAGGTGACCTTCAAAAACTTTAGCCATGAGAGCCTTTGTAAATGGATTAGCAACGTTGTGCTTCGAGACAATCTTTGTGACGATCATATCTCCCCGTTGCACAATCTCCCTAATGAGATGATACTTGCGCTTAATGTGTTTTCCTCGTTCGTGACTTCAAGGCTCCTTGGAGTTTTTCACTACACCACTATTTTCATAATATAAGGTGATGAGCAAATTGATATTTGGAATGACTTCCAAATCCATCAGAAAGTTCTTTCGCCAAACAACTTCTTTAGCAGTTTCACAAGCAGCTACATATTCCACTTCTATCGTTGAATCTGCAATGCATCCTTACTTAATGCTACGCCATACTATAGCTCTTTCATTGAAAGTGAACACTGATCTTGATGTGGATTTTTTAGAATTCTTATCAGTATGAAAATCAGAATTAGTGTATCCTACAAGGATCAAATCCTTAATACCATACATAAGTATATAGTTTCTCGTTCTCAGACTACAAGAAATTTAAGCTTTGATGTCGGTTTGAAAAAAAATAACTACGAATGTATAATGTCGGTTTCTTAAAAAAAGAAATGATCTTAAAGATCGACCCTAAATTTTTTAAATAAAATATAAATATGTGATATTAAAATCAAACAAACCCTAGCCCTTTCATCTCTTTCTCTTCCTCTCCCCCTTCTCCACCGCCCCTCTCCCTTCTCTTCCTCAATTTTTTGTGTCAATCAGATCACTGAATATGCAACTGAAGAAGGGACGAGTTGCTTCTTCAGCAATGTGAACATAACGACCGATGCAATGTGACTTATCTCGGAAAAGGCTTCATCGTTCTGGCTTGGTCTGTCAGTATTCTCTTTGATTGTAAGAGGAAGTTTACAATACAGCAAAGGTCAACACATAAACCTCTGTTATCATGAAGAAGGAAAACAAGATCGAGGCCGAGGATGAACTCGTGATTTTTGTAGCAGAACTGGTCATTGCCCTAACACCCTCTTTATGATTTATTTTCCAATGGACCACTTTTGACTCTTTTCGCCGTTGATTCTCTCTAGGTACTTCCGAATTGGCACAATTTTATACTCACTAATATTTTCTCTTCGTCAGTGTAGTAGAACTTCTCCGACAACTCACTTGCAAGAATTGTCAATATTCATCTTAGTATCCATTTGACTCTCTGATGCCTTATCTGGCTAGTTATATTGTTCTCTTAATTTCTCTATCTCTATATCTTTAAGAAGAAGGAAGTATTGTTGTTTGAATTATTTCGATTAGAATGAGAAAAAAAGAAAGGATTTGTGATATTTGATACCAGAATTGTAAATATTTTGTTCTTTGCAATTATTTGTAAGCTAAATGCCAATTTCAAGGCTAGCTTTTGGGATTGAAGGGGTTAGTATTATAAATTTCACCATTTATGATGTGAGCACATATCTATCACATGTCTATCTAGTTTATAATTTCTATCTCTATATCTGTTAGAAGAAGATTGTTGTTGTTTAGATTGATGGAAACGTAGTTTTGAATTTCTTTTTATATTGCTATATTGATGGAGACATAGTTTTGAATTTCTTTTGATTATTGTTTTGATTAGATACTTGTAAAGTTTTGGTCTTTGTAGTTGGTGATTGGTCATGTTTGGTTGACAAAATGGACTTATTCTTTTATCAGAAGTGGGAGAGATAATTGAGGAACTCTAGAAATTGAGTTTGTGATTCAATTTTATTCTACAATTCAACAATATCGTTTCGTTCTTTGATTGCCTTCAACTGTAACATTTCGTCTATATTTTAGTATTCTCCTCCCCTTCTCCAACTCTAAATTTTGGTACCTTTTCTCCCTGATTGGATCATTGTTTGAATTATCATTATTGGTGATGAAGAGTTTTATGGCCAGCTTGGATTTCAACGAAAAGAAATACAAGTTTTATGGCCAGGTCTGATAACATTTTTTGGATTGTCTTTGTGATTTCAATGCAATAAAACTTTCTTAAAATATATACAATCAAAATAAAGTTACCAAAGCTCATAAGGGTTACATAACAAAGCTCATAATGATTAAAACTAATATTGTCTTTGTGATAACATTTTTTTTGCTCGGATTGAAAAGTTGTTTGTGATTTCTATTGAGCTCATATTAGTTCTAATATCTAAACTTTGTTTTGATTGTATAGATTTCAAGAAAGTTGACTTTTGTTCAAGAAAATGAAATTTAGATTGAGAATTGTAATGTTGCTTATCGAGGTGAGTAGTTTTCCCTTCTATTCCAAAATACAATTTTGTTGTTTGAGGAGATAAATTTGTTTAATTTCTTGTGTTTGTAAGTTTGTAAGTTTTATTGTTTATGGTCATGCCTTTTGCATAATTTATTATGTTTCTAATTAGTTTTTTCTTCACATTGATAACATTTAGATACTCGAATTGATAAGTTATTCATACATGCTTTTAGAGTGTTACTTGTTGTAGAATATATCAACCGTTAGGTACCTTTATGGAAGCATAAGCTTGTAAGTTGTAATCAAGAAGAGATGGTATCAACCAAGGCAACCTATAAGTTTTAGCCTATGTTTTTGCTTCCTTTTGATTTTTGAGTGGCATGTTATTTGAAATTTAGGTGTAAAATATGTAGGTGTATTATTTAGGATATAAAACCTTCCATGGAGCTTCACATTTCTAAAAATATATGTTTTTAGCTATTGGATGGGATATGATTGATGTAATAATGATCGAGCTCTTTAATTGGACTCATGCATAAACACTTCAATCTTTATTGCCATTGCTAGTTTATTCATTTGTTCGTTTACTTTTATATCGGTATGGAATTAGACACTTTAGGTGTTATCATGGATTTTGCTTCTTGTTTCTCTTTTCTTCTCCTTTTAGATTGCAACTATTTCGACGGGAATTCTCGTTCAAGAAAGCTAGGGAGGTTACAAGACTTGGCAAGGCATAGGTATTGTGGATTCTTCTTTTGCTTTGGTTTTTTGTTTTGTTTTTTGTTGGTGGTGGATTTGTTAGCTTTTTTTTTCTTATGGTGTGTCCTAATGTGTTATAGAACAAATAAGAAGAGATTGTTTCTTGGTGGCCTTGTTGGTGGAGTAATGGTTTTTGTGATTACTGATTCAGTTTTGATTGAGTTTTACTTGATGAAAGAGGGGTAGGCCTTAATTGGTTTTCTTTTGTCTTCGTTGTATGAATTTTACTTGGTGTGTCTACCTATTTTTTTAAACATTTAAGATAAATTTAAATACAACTAGTTTGAATGCAACTGCCTACTTCTTTTTTTAGCATGTTCCGGTAGTTTATCATGAAAAAAATGAACAAAAAACCACATCTGATAAATAAGATGGTCGTATGCTCATAAATTTGTTATGAACCATTTATGCTATTATAATATGCTAATCACTTTGTGTTGCAAGTGTTGTGAACCTACTCTAGAATGCATTTTCTCAAATTTCTCCATTATACTAAGCGAAGAATCAATCGAAGAACCTGATGTCATAAATATAGGAATCATTAGCAGGTAGGATATGTTCAAGACATATGGTGGAAACAGTGATGAAGATGATGAAGAGTTTGTTGATTTGGATGATTAACTCTATTATGGTAAGTTTGTATAAATATAGTTTCCATACTTCATGGTAATTTCTTTTAGTATGATTCATTTATTTTTAAATTATTCTTGATTTTATATACTTAAGCAAGCATTTCTTCTTTGCAGATTTGTTGGGATAGTAATGGCACTTCAAAGTAGACAACCAGCTCCCTCAATCTTTAGTTTATTTTTTGTATTTATTGAAAGTTAAGTTGTATATACAAAAGCAATTAAGATTTTATTTTGGGATTCTTTTTTTATGCTTAAGCAGCCAACTACTGCTTTGTAAGTATAAAATTTGTTATTCTCTTTGAGAGCTAACTAATATTTGTACTTTGTGAACAAGACTTAGATTTAAATTCTTGTGTTTGTTGAGATCTTAATATATATATATAAAAAAATTCTTGTTTGTGGATAAATTATTATAATGTCATTTTTAACTTTTTGACCGACATTAAAAATAGATTGGACAATGGCAGTTAAAAAAACGGACAATAATTAAAAAAAAAGGGATAATAATTCTGGGCTTTAACATCGGTGTAAATCTGACATTAAAAGGCTTGAATGTCGGTTGACAATCGACATTGAAGATCTTGTTATAAAAGGTCTTTAACGTTGGTTTTAAACTGACATTGAAGATGGTGTACTATATTGGTTTAAAACCTACATTAAAGACAACCAACATTAAAGATCTTTTATAACATGATCTTCAATGTTGGTTGTCAACCGACATTAAAGCCTTTTAATGTCAGTTTTAAACTGACACTAAAGCCCAAAATTCTTGTAGTGTCCTAAGATACTTGATATTAGCTTTAACTACTATCCAGTGATTTAATCCTAGAATGGATTGATATTTGCTGACAATTCCCACTGTGTGGCAAATGTCAGGCTTAGTACACAACATGACATACATAAGGTTACCTACTGTAGATGCATAATGAATCTATCTCATTTCCTTAACATTTTAAGGTGTCTTAGGACACTGTTCCATCTAAAAGGTAGTAAACCTTTCTTGGAATTCTGCATTGAATATTTAACAAGCATTTTGTCAATATGCGATGCTTTAGATAAGGCTAGAAATTTGTTCTTATCATCCCTAATGATTTAGATCCCTAGAACAAATTGTGTTTCACCCAAATCTTTCATTTGGAATTAAGTAGTCAACCATTCTTTAATTTTGGTAAGAAAACCTACATCATTCTCAATGAGTTGGATATCATCCACATATAATACCAAGAATGCTACTGAACTGTTAATGATTTTCTTGTAAATATAAGGTTCATCAACATTTTGATTTAAGCCATAGGTTTTGACTACAGTGTCAAACCTTATATTACAAGATCGAAATGCTTGTTTTAATCCGTAGATGGACCGATTTAGCTTGTAAACCTTTTGCTCTTGACCTTGTTCAATGAATCCTTCTGGCTGAGACATGTAGATTCTCTTCTCAAGATTCCCATTAAAAAAGGAAGCCTTGACATCCATTTGTCGTATTCAATAGTCATAATATGTGGCAATGGACAAGTGAATCTTGATATATTTTATCATAGCAATAGGCAAGAAGGTTTTCTCATAGTCCACCTCCTTAACCTGGGTATAACCCTTTGCTACTAATCTAGTTTTAATGGTTTATACCTTTCCATCTACACCTCTTTTTCTCTTATAGCCACTTACAACCTATAGGTTTTACCCCTCATCAGATTGATCTACAAGTTTCCAAACAGAATTGGAGTACATAACTCCATTTCTTGATTCATAGCTTTAATCCATTCATCCTTGTCCACATCAATCATTGTCTGCTTGTAGGTCAGTGGATCCTCAACGTTTCTTCTTCAATGACTTGCCTCAAAACAATGTCACTAAGATTCAAAGATCAGTATTCCATAAGCAACAGACTTTATACTATCTTTCTCTTATTCTATCATAATGGCTGCTAATTTTGACGAGTCTTGAATTGCTTTGGAAGAGTCTTTTGTTGCCCCAAGATTGCTTTGATCTTAGCCTTCCATAATCCAAAATCTAATTTTCCATCAAATTTCTCAATTCCATATCTTGCCAATCATTACTAAAATACAAGAATTAGTTTCTTGATTTAGCGATAGTTTTGATATCATTGTTATGAATTGTGTTGGAAATAAGAGGCTTTGTTGATAGTTTATAGCCCCAAGGGTATTTTAGTGTTTTATTTTACCCTAGGTTTATTTCCTTTTTTTTATTTTAGGACTTGCTAGTGCCTATAAATATGAATTCTATTGTAACTTTCGTTGTTTGTTAAAACAGTAAAAATAGACTCTCTATCGTGGTTTTCTCTCCCTATTCTATGGTTTCATATAAAACTAGTGTTCTCTATTTTCTATCTTTTAACATGGTAACAGACCATGGTGATGAAACCCTAGCCGTCATTGGTGAAAACCAACTGGTGCAAGATAATCTTAGTTATGCACCAGCCCCGCTTCCACCATAACTGTCGATGAGGCCTTTGACCATCGACGCTACTACTGTCACCGATATCGTTGTTGTTACTATTGTCCAAGCTGCGGTTAATTGGTACCTTCAGTTCTTGCATATCCATCCAACTCTAGCATCACGGCAACCCTTTGATGGAAACCCTAGTGTCACCACCTTTTTTCACAATGTCGTCGGTGTTCCTCCCTTGTTACCAAAAGTCGCTGCTGTCTATCCTTCCAACCTCACTGCCAGTAGCCAAAACCTACACTTGAAGTCGAGATTCGTGAGTCGTCTGCCTACCACAGAGGTAAAACCTCTACCGTGACAACACTGGGAATCCACGACTTCTTTCCCTTTCAACTACAAGCAACCTATTTGCAGCCATCGAGCCTTCCTCATCATGAGCCACCTAGTTATGAATATAAGGTTTGATTGGTTTATCTCTGGTAATGGTTCAAAAACAGTTGGCTAATCTTCAGGCAAGTTTTCAACAATAAATCACTGCTCTTGGGATAGCCCTAGGTGCTTCCACAAATTTAAATTCTAGTATAGTGAATTATGATATTCTTTCTAGTCTACCGATGTATCTAGAGAATCTGGTAACCTGTTCCCTTACTTTAAATACAGCAAGCTATTTATCTGGATCTGTGGGAAATTCCACAGGGTTAATTGTAGGAGAAAAATTAAATGGTCAAAATTATTTCTCCTGGTCTCTTGAGGGGTGTCACAAGTTTATGTATCTAACTGGCGAGATACCAAGACCTAGGCTAGGGGATCCTCAAGAGTGCATTTGGAAAAGAGAAGACTCCCTACTTCGATCACTATTGATTAATAATATGAAACCTCAAATAGGGAAACTATTGTTGTATGTTGCGACTACTCAAGATATCTGGGATGCAGTTAAAAAATTATATCCTAAGAGGTAGAATGCATCTCATATTTACACTCTGCATAAACAGGCTCACGATTGCAAATAGGGGACGATAAATGTCACTTCGTACTTTAACAAATTGTCTTTAATCTAGTAAGAGATGGACCTTTGTCGTGAAATTATCCAGGATTATTCTTGTGGAGGTGTTTAGTATTCCAAGATTGAGGAAGTCGATCATATCTATGATTTCCTAACTGGTTTGAACTCCAAGTTTAATGCAGAACAAGACCGTATACTGGGACAGAGGCCTATACCTTCTCTCACGGAAGTGTGTTCTGAGATTCATCTAAAGGAAGATAAAGCCAGTGCTATGAACAACACAACTATATCTATTACTGATTTTGCTGCTTTCAATGCAAAATTATCTAGTTCTGATAGTGAAAAGCAAAATGAGAAATAGACTCTGGTATGTGAACATTGCAAGAAACCCTGGCCTACGAAAGATCAGTGCTGGAAGTTACATGGCAGACCACCGAATGGCAAAAGACGTCATCCAAATATCAAGCCTAATCCTTGTTAAGCTCTTATGAGTGAATCTGCAAGTGCCCCCCCCCCCCCCCCGCGTCACAACCTTAGGTGAATTGCCAAAGTGACCCTGGTGTCTCTTCCCTCGGGGATGTTGCTCAATCAGGTACCTTTCAATCCTTAAGTCTCCTAAACACAAATGGTAAGAAACCATGGATACTTGATTCAGAGGCTACAGATAATTTGATTGGATCTTCTAATAATTTTCTATCATATCTTCTGACTGCTGGTAATGAAAAGATTCAGATTGCATATGGTCTTTTGCTTCTATTACGAGCAAGGGTCATATTTCTCATTTTGACGGTTTAACTTTACAGAATGTGCTCCATGTATCTAAAATATCTTGCAATGTACTATCTATTAGTAAGATAACTAGAGATTTGAATTGTTAAGTTGTCTTCTAACCAAATAATGTTTACTTTCAGGACTTGAGCTAGGGGAAAACGATTGGCACTGCCCGACACAATATGGGACTCTATTTCTTTGATGATGATGCTTCCTCCAGGAACTGTTATATTACTAGTTTGTTGTCTTCTTATTTTTTAACTTTAGAAAAAGATTTTATGTTGTGGCGTTGTTTCCTTGGTCATCCAAATTTCGAATATATGAAATATTTTTTTCCTCGTTTATTCAATAAAGTTGATGTCTCTTCTCTATCTTGTGATGCACGCATTTGTGCAAAATAGCATAGGGTAACTTTTCCGTCTCAACCTTATAAACCTTCTCAGCCTTTCACCCTTATTCATAGTGATGTTTGGGGTTCCTCGAGTATTACCACCTCTTTGGGAAAACGTTGGTTTGTGACCTTTATTGATGATCATACCTGTCTTACATGGGTTTTTCTCCTCACTAATAAATATGAGGTTTCATTAGTATTTCAACAATTTTACACTAGTGTTTAGACTCAGTTCAAAACCATGTTATTCTTCATAGTGAAAATGATTGTGAGTTCCTTAATAATACTCTTCATGATTTTCTGTCTTCTAAAGGCATTGTCCACCAAAGCTTGTACGCCTATACACCTTAATAAAATGGGGTGACTGAAAGGAAAAATGATCACTTTTTTGAGGTTGCACAGTCTCTCATGTTGTCTACTTCACTTCCATCTTACTTATGGGGGGATGCAGTTCTGACTAGAGCTCATCTTATTAATTGAATTCCTTCTCGTGTCCTCTAACTCTATACCCCTCTTGAATGCCTCAAGGAGTCATACCCTACCATGCGGCTTATTCCAGATGTCTCTCTTCTGGTTTTCAAGTGCATTGCCTTTGTCCATGGTCATGGTCCTAACAAAACTAAGTTTATCCCTCGTGCTCAAAATGTGTCTTCGTTGGGTATCCCCTTCACCAGCGAGGTTATAAATGCTTCCACCGTTCTTCCTAAATTCATCTCCATGGATACAACGTTAATGAGGATAAATCTTTCTTTCCCTTTAGTCATTTTCAGGGGGAGAGTACTAGTGAAGAGACTAACTGGTCTACATCCTCAGTCCCTATTAACCTTCCCGAACTCCTTCCTGAACCCATCCTAAGTGCCTATGACACTATTCTACCCAGTAGACAAGTCTCTTGGATAAACTACTACAGAAAGAATCTCATAAAGGAAATGGTGTCCCCTACTACTCCGTCATCTCTGGTCCATGAATTTGAACCAATGCAAGCTCAAGGTACTACTAGACCTAATAATAATACTAACTTGTGTGGTAAGGATGATATTGTTGATTTGGCTGAGAATGACAGGAATGATATGTTAGTTCTAGAGAACAACAGGGTTGCAGGTAGTGATGAAACTTTGATAGAAACACGAGAGGTTGAGATTCTTCCTCAGGATGGAAAATGTAATCAAAATTCCATTACATATAAGGAATCAGACAAACCAGAGGATTATGCTCTTTCTCTTGACATACCCATTGCATTGAAAAAGGGAACCAGATCCTGCACCAAGCACCCCAAGTATAGTTATAAGTCTTACAGTAATTTGTCTTCTAAGTTCAGGGCATTCGCTACCAGTCTTAATACAGTAATAATACCAAAAAACATACACATAGCCATTGAAATTTCTAAGTGGAAGATTTCTAAGTTCAGAGCTCTTGAAAATACCAAAAAACATACACATAGCCATGTTCTAAGTGAAATTTCTAAGTTCAGAGCTCTTGAAAAGAATAATATATGGAACCTTATTAATCTTTCTAAAGGGCATAAAACAGTTGGGTGCAAGTGGGTGTTCACTCTGAAGTATAAATTAGATGAAACTCTAAACAAGTACAAGGCCAGACTTGTAGCAAAATGGTTTACTCAAACTTATGGGATAAATTATTCTTAGACTTTCTCCCCTATAACTGAGTTAAACACGGTATGGATCCTTCTTTCTATTGCAGTTAATGAAGACTAGTCTGTCCATCAACTTGATGTGAAAAATTCATTTCTGAATGGTGAATTAGAAGGAGAGGTTTATATGAGTCTCCCTCTATTGGGAATATCCTAAAAACTCGCAGTTTTTAAACATTAAACATTTTCTATTTACAATAAAGTTATTATTGAAATTTTCTACCAATAAAGGTGTTATTAAATTGCATCCTTTTATAAATCCAATAAACTAATCCATGGATATAATATGAATATTAATATTTTATGTAGGGACATAAAAGAGGATCAAGTTTAGTATATAGCCAAAAAGGTCTATAAGTATATTGATAGGATTAGGTACCTTATCCTGGGGACACTATGGATGCGGCTCTCTTTGTATATTGGTACAAACGATGTGGTTCTAAAATCGTTCATGTAGAGACATGTGAGTGGGGGTATCCTATGCAAAAGATGTTTTCATAAAACCAGATAACGAAATAGTCACTTTTCTTTATAATAATCATTTACTATTAAAATTGACTATTTCAAATTCGATGACCTCAGGTAACTTGATCTTAATCCTGAGCTAACTACGAACTCTTGTCTATTTGAGATTATCCTTTAATCTGCATAGGTGAGAGTGGTTCAACATCACCGCTCAATAAGTCTCCCATTTTAATGGTAAGATCGGATAGATAACTGGGAGACGTAGTCTTGCAAGACAGAATTCACTCCCACCCATCTTAGGGTTAGCAAATTGATTATTTCCTTAAGTACCGATTACTGGTCTTGAACAAATGGGGCCTCGCCCTCTTATAGTAGAGAGGGATTTGACTTATTTGTTGGACCATAAACCAATTGTTCAATAGAGGTTCAGTGGAGACTTAAGGAACAAGATGTATTACATGGGTAAAATGGTAATTTTGATCCAACTGTAAATACGAACGACTTGTGAAGAATTGACTTATTAATTATGGTTAAATCAAGTGGACGAAAATATATCTACAGTGAGGAGAGTGCAACTACTGAGCTATAGTGGTATATCTTGGTAGTTAACAAATATTGATTAACGGTTTAAAGAGTTTAGGAAATTAATCTCAAATCATTAGAGCTCATGATCTGTAGGTCCATTAGGTCCCTTTACTAACTTGTAAAATGATTAAACCTTAGAATAACGTGTTGAGGGAATTTAACTCAATTTAGGGTTTGAATTATTATATTTGATATAATTGATATTTAATTAACGAATTAAAACTTACGGTACTCGAGAGTTGAAAATATTTAAATATGATCTAAATATTTGATGAGGTATTTTATTAATTCAACATTTGATATTAAATTAATTAAATTGGTTTAATTAATTTTCCATTTTTAATTTATTAAAATTCTGAATTTATGAAGTTCAAAATTATGAAATTAATTAATTTAAAATTTTGATTTATGAAATTGAAATTGTTAATTTTTTTAAAAAAATGATTTTGAAAATCAGTTTTAATTTTAAAATTAAAAATCATTTTATGTTTTAAAAGAGAAAATTTTGAAAATTAATTTTCCCACTTTCAATTACACATCATGTCACTATTCAAATGGAAAATCAAGTGACAATCCCATTTGCAATCTGATTTGCATGGATTAGTGTTTTATATTGAGGTTTAAAGATCAGATTTGGGACATACAAACTGAGAAAAGATAAAAAGAAAAACTTTTTTTTTCTTTCTTTTCAATTCTCAAAACTACTTCGAATTCCCCTCAATTTGAAAACCACGCTTCAATCTAAGACCTAAGATTAGTATAGAAGACTTTTGTGGTGGTCTATGGTTGAGATTGAAGAAGAATTTAGAGAAGAATCAAGAAAATTCGGTGAAAAACATCAAAGGTATGATCCTGAAACCCTAAGGTTTCACTCAGGGACACTCTGATCCTACATTGTTCACAAAAAGGTCAGTATCTGGGAAAATTATCGTTTTAATTGTGTATGTTGATGATATTCCTATCAGAAGATGATGCTGCTGAGATCACCAGGCTGAAAAAGAAAATGCACTACAAGGAAAACAGGAACTCCCGACGAAGTTAATATTCGTAGGGAGAGATGGTCTCTCCCGACGAAGTTAATATTCGTCAGGAGTTCCCCGAGAACTCCTGACGTTGTATAGGTTCATCAGGAGTGACCGGGGAACTCCCGATGCATCAAAATCGGCGTCGAGAGATCCCCGAGAACTCCTGATGTATTAAAGCGGCGTCGGGAGTTCCCCGGAAACTCCCGATGAACCTTCTAGGCCGCATCGGGAGACGGGTCTGGTTTAACCAGACCCCTCCTTCCTTCTCGTGCACGTCGAAGAACACTATCTTCTAAAAAAGAACCCTAGAATCGTAGCGCCCTCTCTCTCCCTGCCTTCTTTTTCCTTCTTCCCTTCAAACAATCGTATGCCCTGCCCCTGTTCTCGCCTATCCTTCCCCCTTCGAATCACACCGCCATCCGCCGCCGCCCATTTCATTTATATGTATCCAGGTTTCATCAAGGTTCGTGCACATCCATTTCATTTATTTTCTCTTATTTAAGCCATTGTTTTTAATTTCTAGCATGTTGGTAATGTTGGTAATGTTTAATTTTTAGCATGTTACTAATGTTGGTAATTAATGTTGCTAATGTTTAATTTATAGCAAGTTGGTCAAAAAATATTTATTTTTAAGGATGAATAAAGAATGGATTAAACTAAGGAATAAGTTATCAGTGGAGTATAGAGAAGGAGTATCACAATTCTTAGATATGGCAAGGTTTCATGTAAATGATTTCGGACGAATAAGATGTCCATGCAAGAATTGTATGAATTCAATTTGGGAATAGATAGATATCGTGGAACGACATCTATTAACATATGGAATATCTCTCTCATATTGTGAATGGGTATATCATGGAGAGTCAGTAAACTTATCTAGAAGTCATACAAGTCATTCAATAGAGGATGTTGAAGTAGATAGTATACAAAGTAATGCTGTCGAAGAAAATAAGATGTTGAATCTTATAAATGATTTACAAGTTCCAATTGAAAACGAAAATGCAAATAAAGAAAGGATTGAGAATGAAATGTCCTTTAATGGTCAAGAAAAAGATACCACGAACTTATTCGAGGATTTAATGACCGAAGCACGTAATGAATTATACCCTGGGTGTTCGCAATTTTCATCCTTAAACTTTTTGGTGAAGTTGATGCATATCAAAGTTCTGAACGGCTGGAGTAACAAATCGTTCGACATGTTGTTGGAATTGCTAAAAACAGCATTTCCAGCTGGCACCTCTATACCTACTTCCTTTTATGAAGCCAAGCGAAAATTGTGTGATTTACGCCTAGGTTATGAGTCTATTCATGCATGTAAATATGATTGTGTATTGTATTGGAAAGAGTTTGCATATTTGCAACAATGTCCTATTTGTAGTGAGTCTCAGTACAAAGTTAATGATGGCAAGGGTAAAAAAATACCACATAAGGTATTGCGTCATTTTCCATTGATACTGAGATTAAAATGATTGTTTTCATCAAAAGAAGGCACTTCTGACATGAGATGGCATAAAGATAAGCGAGTTGAAACGGATGATGTATTGCGACATCCAGTTGATGCAGAGGGGTGGAAATATTTTGATCGTGAATTCCCTCATTTCGCTTTAGATCCTTGAAATATTTGTTTTGGATTAGCTTCTGATGGCTTCAATCCGTTTGGAAATATGAGCACTTCTTATAGTATGTGGCCTGTGGTGATAATTCCTTATAATTTGTCCCCTTGGAAATGTATGAAGGAAACAAACTTCTTCATGTCTTTGCTCATACCTGGTCCAAAATCTCCTGGAAAGGAAATTGATGTTTACTTGCAACCGTTGATTGAAGAGTTGAAAGAGTTGTGGACAATTGGTGTGTGAACTTATGATTCTGTTGCTGGTGAGTTTTTTCAACTATATGCTACCTTATTATGGACGATTAATGACTTCCCTGCTTACGGTGACTTATCTGGGTGGAGTATAAAAGGTTATCAAGCATGTCCAATATGCAAAGAAGATAACTCGTCCTTCGGGATAAGAGGGAAAATATCATTTATGGGACATCGACGTTATCTTTCGAAGAATCATAATTGGCCTCGAAGTAGACAACATGATGGAAAAGTTGAACGTAGACCTCCACTAGTCGTAATGAATAGAGAAGAGATATTACAACAATTAAATACGCTAAACTTTTCTATGCTTAACAAACATGTATCGTAGCAAGATAGAAAAAAGAAAGCGAATTCTAAACTGGACTAAAAAAAGTATTTTTTTTCTAACTTCCATATTGGTCCAGACTATTGTTAAGACATAAATTGGATGTAATGCATATTGAAAAAAACATATGCGACAATTTGGTGGGCACATTGTTAAATATTAAAGGAAAGACAAAGGATACAACGAACGCTCGATTGGACTTACAAGATTTGAAGATAAGAAAGGACCTACACTTGATATAAGTCAAGAATAGATTTGTAAAACCATACGCAGCATACACATTAACAAATGGTGAATGGATTTCGTTTTGTAAGTATTTGAAATCAGTGAAATTCCCTTATGGATTCGTATCTAACATATCACGATGTGTCAATGACAAAGATGGAAAAATATCGGGGCTAAAAACACACGACTGTCATGTGTTGCTTCACAGACTACTCCCTATTGGTATTCGAGCATACCTACCGAAGAATGTATCCACTTCTATTGTTGAGTTGTGTACATTCTTTCGCGACTTATATGCAAAGACAATATGTGTAAGTGATTTGAATAGACTACAAGCAGACATCATAGTCATACTTTGTAAATTGGAGAGAATATTCCCACTTGCCTTTTTCGATGTAATGGTACACCTTGAAGTTCATCTACCATATGAAACCAAAGTCGTGGTTCCAGTTAGTTACAGTTGGATGTATCCTATTGAAAGAAGTTTACGAACATTAAAACAATTTATACGGAACAAAGCACGTCCCGAGGGGTCTATAGCGGAAGCATATGCAATGAATGAATCATGGAACTTCTACCCACGATATCTAAGTGGGATTGAAACGAGATGAACGAAATGATGATAGCATTCCCAATCATGAGATATTTGTTGAATTTGAATTATTTAGGCAGAGGGTACGACCATTAGGGACGTCAACTTTACGGATGTTATCAGCGGAGGAAAAGCGTATTGCACATTGGTACATTCTCGACAATTGTAAAGAAATAACAGATTATCGAAAGTATGTTTCAAACTTTTTCCTTTTCTAAATTCTAGGATATCTCCTTTGATATAACATTTAAATGATAAATATTGTAGGCAACATTTGAGGATAATTCGTCGTGAAGCTCAAAGCGCCTCTGACTTATATATAAAACATCAACGCAAATTTCCCGATTGGTTCAGATCTCAGGTATACATAATCATTTTGTAGGCAACGGTTGAGGGATGATTCATTTTTCGTATTCATTTTTAATGTATACGTAATTATCAGGTTCTACAATGGCGCGAGAGAGAAGATATCTCCGATGATTTCTTCTCACTTGCAATGGGACCTTCGTCTGAGGTGCGCTCTTACAATGGATGCATTGTTAATAGGGTACGGTTTCACACTGTGGAGCGTGATAATCGTCGAGCTACACAAAATAGTGGAGTCCTAGTGACCGGGGAGATCAGTGAGAATACAAGTGTGGATAACAATTTCTATGATGTTGTAGATGAAGTATTAGATTTGCAATATGCGAATAGAAGACGCGTTTTCTTGTTGAAGTGTAGGTGGTTTGACACAGATAATAACAAAAGTAATAGAACACATGTGGATTTAGGATACAAATCAATCAATACATCACACTTTTGGTATGTCGACGAGCCTTTCATCTTTGCTATCCAAGCACAACAAGTCTTTTACATTGATGACATCAAACATGGTAGCAATTGGAAAGTTGTTCAAGTAGTCCAAAATAAACGAATATGGGATGTATCGGAAATGGATGATGTTGAAAACACACAACTAGATTTACTAGAAATTGTTGGTGGCGTCAGAGTGGATGAAACCATTGAGAAGGTTACTTTATGTAGAGTTGACGTTGATCCTACAGTTGTGGAAATACCAATTACTATACATGGCGATCATGGCTTCATAAACGATGATGATGAAAAACAATTATCTCCTAATAATAGTTCAAGTGCTGATGAATAATTTAAATTAGCTAGATTACGATGATGAGTAAAGATGTATCTACTAAATTCACTTTTTCTCTAGCTTACACGTATTTATTGTTAATTTAATATTGTTTTCTCTCTTTTGTGTTTGTATAGATACGATGTCAACCCCTAATAGGCAACGGGAGGCTAATGAAGAATTTGAGGAGTTATATCTAGGCAACACGATATCGTCTGTGAGTGATACTTCAGGTTAGTATATTTTGAAATATATTCTATTAACTGAAATACATCATAAACTGTTTAAAATTTTTTATTCTTCAAATAGTGGCTCAGCATCCAATTGGAAGAAGCGAGAGCACTCGCGGAACATCCAGTTGGAAAAATACGTACAAAAACATGGGAGGATCACAATCGTCATAAATAAGGGGGAGACGAAACCGTATCTCAACATGCGGTTCATTTTAGTAATGCGATCGGCGTCGCAATGCGATCCGCATTTCCAGTTCGGTGTTGTACTTTTGTTGAGGTTCCAAACGAGTTCATAGAATTGGCTAAAAGTCAATTATTGGTAAGTAATTATAAGTTTATTCTTTTACAGTCATGAACATCATCTATGCTCATTCTTCCCTCCTTCTTTTATAGGCTCATTTCGATCTTGATCTGTCCAATCAACGATTGAACCGTTTCATAGAACATCAAATACAGAACTCGTTCAAAGAATTTAGATCAGACTTGCACAGACATTATAGAAAATGTGGAGATCCTCAGCAAGCACGTGCCAGTTTGCCTAGTTGGCTTAAAAATAGGCTAGAAGTCTGGTACTTTTTGTGTGACCGCTTCGAGAGCAAAGCGTTTCAGGTACAACATTTATGATGTGTATCATTTGTTGCATTTACTAATACATCACACTATTGACATTTTTTTTTCCTTCAAATTTAGGAAATTTCTATGAAGCACCGGAAGAATAGAGAGAAATTGCCATTCGACCACGTAGGTGGATCAAAGTCATTCATCCAAATTCAGGCAAAGTTGTAGGTAAAGGAGGGTCGAAAAATAGGGCGTGTTGACCTTTTTAGGGAAACACACTCTAATTGTGGCAAGTTTGTGAACAAGGCTGCTGAAAGTGCACATGTAATATTTTTTTTCTTTCCTGTTGTGTTTTTTTTTTTTCACTTTTAACTTTAGTCGCTCGTCTTACCCATTTAATTATTATGTCTAGCATCAAATGTTGGAATTAGAAACCAGCCCCACTGTAGAAGGTTCTCAACCACTAACAGGGGATGAAATATGTGAGAGGGTTTTGGGTAGACGACCCGGATATTCAAAAGGTCTACGTTGGGGCCCAAATCCTAAGTCAAGAAGGAGTACCATGTCAGTAAGCTCATCATCTACTCAAGGAATGGAGGCGGTAGTGGATGAATTGAGAGTCAATTTCCAACAGTTTCAGTCAAGGATTATGGAACTCGAAGACGCTCACAAAAGAATGCAAGAGGAGCATGTAATACAAATTGAAGAAATGAAAAAGATGATTGAAGACATGGTACGATCACAGAGAGGAGACCCATGAAATTAGGTATGATTACTACATTAGTTATGTCATTTAAAGTTGCATTTAAATTAGGTCAATTTCCAACATGTTGCTATCCTGCAGTTATGGTAGTAAAGTTTAAGTATGTCTTTAGTTATATCATTTAAAGCTGCATTTAAATTAGGTTGCAGTTATGTTGCAATCCTGCAAAGTTTAGTTATGCCTTGATGTATAGAAAGCCCAATCACAGTCCCTCCATGCCTTGATTTCTCAAAATCCCAAAAACAGTCCCTCAGTGTCGCTCTCTCCATGGATCTCGCTCATCCCACCATGCCTTGATTTCTCAAAATCCCAAAAACAGTCCCTCAGTGTTGCTCTCTCCATGGATCTCGCTCATCCCACCATGCCTTGATTTCTCAAAATCCCAAAAACAGACCCTTAGTATCGCTCTCTTCATGGATCTCGCTCATCCCACCATGCCTTGATTTCTCAAAATCCCAAAAACAGTCCCTCGGTGTCGCTCTCTCCATGGATCTCGCTCATCCCACCATGCCTTGATTTCTCAAAATCCCAATAACAGTCCCTCAATGTCGCTCTCTCCATGGATCTCGCTCATCCCACCATGCCTTGATTTCTCAAAATCCCAAAAACAGTCCCTCATTGTCGCTCTCTCCATGGATCTCGCTCATCTCACCATGTTTGATGTCTCAAAATCCCAATAACAGTCCCTCAGTGTCAATAGCTAGTGTCAGCAGTGAAGACTTAGACTTTGAGGATCATAACTTGAAATTCAACAGCTAACTAAACTTGAATTTGCTTTTCCATGAAGAGGAGGTACAAGATTCAGCGGCCTTAATCCCTCCATCCCACATCGAACTACCTCAAGATTAGTTTTAAAAAAAAAGGACAGCTTTGATCTCCCTTTCAAAAGCCTAATCACAGTCCATGAATCTCGTTCTCTCCCTGCATCTCGCTCTCTCCCTGAATCTCACTCTCTCCCTGAATCTCGCTTGCAAAGATGCCCTCAGCAGCTTCACACAGCCTTAATCTCGCTTGTTTTTGTTTCTTTCCCCCTTCCAACAATATTTCTTTACTAGATTTTGAGATGCATGCACAAATTCAGCCTTAATCTCCCCGAATCAAAGATGCATGCACTAATGTTATTTTGAGATGAGCTAGCCCTTCTTACATACTTCTCTTGCAAATTTAATTTTTACTAGATTCCAATCTAAAAGATCCATATAACATTTCAATGTTTTTGTTTTTTTTTTTTTGTAGAATGCTGTTCGGAGATGAATTGGAACAATTGTTGAAGATGCTATGCTCGAGAAGTGTTCTAGATGTTGTTCTCATTTTACTCCTTTTATGTATTTTTGAATATAATGGACAAGTGTTCTAGAGCTGGCACTTCATTTTATGTTGTTCTCGTTTGGATATTGTAATTTTTTACTTGTTATAAAATGGATTTCATTTTCTTTTATGTGAATATTTATTTGATTATAATATGTTTCACAGGATTTCAGATCAAATTTTAAAAAATTACAAATCATATATTAAATTTTATCCATATACGAAATTTAATTAATTATTTTTCCATATAGAATCTCCCGACGCGGCGCCGGGAGATAGAGGGATCTTCGGACACCTATGTGGCGTCGGGAGTTAGGGGGAACTCCCGACGGGCTACATTGCGTCTGGAGTTCCCTCTAACTCCCGATGTCGTATATTAAGCGTCGGGAGTTCTCCCATAACTTCTGATGCCACATAGGCGTCCGGAGATCCCACTAACTCTCGACGCCGTTCAAAAGATCGTTGGGAGATCCTCTCCCAACGGATTTCTCCCGACCAAACTCTCGACGACCATTTATGCGTTGGGAGATCAACTCCCAACAAATTTTCCACACTCTCCCGACGATATATGGCACCGGGAGAAGCCAGAATTCCTGTAGTGATGGTTGATGCATTTGAGATCAAAGATATAGGGAATCTAAAGTATTTCCTTAGAATGGAGGTGGTAAGATCAAGGGAAGGGATATCTATCTCACAGCGGAAATACACTCTTGACCTATTAAAAAAGCATGCCTGAATGTAGACTTGCTGACACTTCTATTGAATTCGATGCGAAACTCGGAGATTTTGTTGACAAAGTTCTTGTTGATAAAGAGAGGTATCAACATCTGGCAAGGAAGCTTATTTACTTATCTCACATTAGACCAGATATTTCCTATGTTGTCAGTGTTGTTTGTCAGTTTATGCAGTCACCCTACAAAGAGCATATGAAAGTTATGAATCAGATTCTGAGATATTTGAAAAGCTCACCAGGTAAAGGTTTGATGTTCAGAAAAACTGACAAGAAATATATTGAGACTTATACCGACTCTGATTAGGTAGGATCAACTGACAAAGGATCTGAGATATTTGTGTGGGGTAACCTAGTTACTTGGAAAAGTAAGAAGCAAAGTGTTGTTGCTAGAAGCAGCGCTAAAGCTGAATACAGAGCCATGAGTTTGGGAATCTGTGAAGAAATCTAGATGAAGAAAGTTTTGTCTGATGTACACCAAGACAGTGTTCTACCTATGAAGCTCTAATGTGATAATAAAGTGGATATAAGCATAGCCAATAATCCTATACAACATGATAGAATGAAACATGTGGAGATTGACAGATACTTTATAAAAGTGAAACTGGACAATGTCAATATCTGTATTCTGTATATTACATCTAGTCAACAAGTTGCTGATGTTCTCATCAAAGGATTACTGAGGCAAAGTTTTGACTCATGTATTTAACAAGTTGGGTCTGATTGACATCTATGCCCCAACTTGAGGGGGAGTGTTGGAAATAAGAGGCTTTGTTAATAGTTTATAGCCCCAAAGGTATTTTAGTATTTTACTTTACCCTAGGTTTATTTCCTTTTTTATTTTAGGGCTTGCTAGAGACTATAAATATGACTTCTATTGTAACTTTCATTGTGTGTTAAAATAATAAAAAGAAACTCCCTATCATGGTTTTTTCTTCTTGTTTTAGGGTTTTTCACATAAACCTAATATTCTCTATTTTCTATCTTTTAACAAATTGTACTCATGAGTGACATTTTTTTCTTATGATCGTGAAACACGCTCTCTGCAAATGCTCTATAATTGCATTGTTGGTCCCGAAATCGCTTATTCATAAAGAAACCCAAAAATAGACATGAGGGAAAGAACAGAGATCCCGAGAGGTTGAGGAAGAAGATGGCGAACAAGAGATGGAAATTAAAGAAGAAGAAGAAGAAGCAAACGACAAGCAATTAAGTGGTTCGGCTTGATAGCCTACATCCATTGTGCAAATAGGTAGAATCAAATTTTATTCAGAATCTAAAGGAAGGAATGTTACAAATATACACAGATAATTAAGTTCTCATTTACAAAAATAATTCAGATTGAAATAAACCGTGTAGGTAACTGAAGTCGAAAGGGGATTCAGTTGATTCAACAACCTTAACGGTAAAAACTTCTTTACATTAGTAATGGAGTTTGAAGGCTGTGGAAATTCCTGTAGCTTGTGGCACTTACTCAATTTAAGAGCATTAAGCATTTTAAGCTCATAGATAGTACTTGGAAGGTGCACCAAGTCCTCACACAACCCCAACTCTAGATGGCGAAGACCACTTAGTTTTTCAATTGATGTAGGTAGCTCTGTCACACCAGTTCCTTCTAAACTAAGTATTTCAATGCATTCCATTTCTTCAACAATATCAGGGAACTTCTTCAACTTGTAGCAAGATTTAAGATGAAGACGCTGAAGCGTCTTCGATTTCAGACCGACATTCGAAAAACACTCGAGGTTAAAGCAGTTTATGATTTCTAATCTGATAAGATTCGGCATTAACGATATATCACCAACTTCGGTTAACGTCTCGCAATTTTCTAAACTTAATTGTCTTATACTTTCAAAATTCTGTCAAACAAAAGAAATCAACCATAAGAACTTTGAAAAAAAGTGTCAGTAGAATTGAGATCACTGAGAGAATGTTTTGCGGTTTTGTAATAATTTATCTCATATAGAAATTTGTTTCTTGTTTGCTAAGAAACTGATAATCAGGGATAAATAGAAAGCATATACAATAGATCAAAGTAATAATCACATACCTTGAGGTTAGCTACGAGTTGCTTTATAGGATAATGTGAGATGCCAAATACAACAAGTTTTTGTGGATGAAAAGTGGATGGTACTAGAGAGGATGAAGAACGACGACATTCAAACCATCTTAACTCCTTAGAAAGGCATCGAGGAGTCCCAATAACAATAACATTAACATTATTACGTATTATAAGCAACCTCAACTTTTTCATTCTTGAAAAGGCTTTAGCATTCAACCACACTACTTCTGCTTTGGGCGTTTCTAAAATTATCCCTTCAACTTTTTTTGTTCCCTGAACACACACAAGAAGGCACTCAATATATAGCTAAAGAAGCAAAAAGTTCTTCAATTATAGATAACATATATGCGTCTCACACTTGAAGTAGTTGATAATGTTATAAATAAATGAAGGCATAGTCTTTTTAAAATATATGGGGAGTATTTTGGCCTACCAATTTCATAAGTCGTGTTAAATAACTTCTATATTGTTCACTATTGAAGTTTGTACATTTATTCATAAACGATTTTTTCCCTTCTTTTTTTCTTTCGCACATTTATCGAAGAATTTCATCTTCACAATATTTGCACCCCAAATACAAACTTTCTAATTCCAACATATTAACTCAACTCAACGCTCCAAATACCCCTACAGAGAGATGAAAAGATACATTCTTATTTGTATTTTTTGTTTTTTAATTTATCAATGTCATGTCGCAATTTTTCTCTAGATCTCAGTGAGAGGCTAGGAATAAGATCATACCTCATTTTCTTGTAGCACTTGAAGAACATCTTGGTGATACCACAATCTACTACGCCTTCCGATATTTGAAGGAGATTCTTGACGAACGATCTCTCTACCCATTAATTGAATCAAGTCATGCATTTGGAATCTATTATATTCGATATATATAAGACATTTCTTAATAAGCACTCCAATACCATATTGAGGATAGAAATCACAAGCATCTAAAAAAGAGTACACATCTTCTGTTTCATACCCTCTAAAGAAGCATGCAATATCTAGAAAAATTGCTTTCTCAAGTTCCCCAAGTCCATCAAAACTTAGTTTAAGTCTGTTGTGAACATCCTGATTTTGAATCTTTTTCAACTTCTTCAATTGGCTTTCCCACTCAATTTTACTACAATTGCATAGAGAAGCCCCCACCACTACAAGAGCAAGAGGAAGTCCATTTGCATATTCAACTGCAACATTTGAAAGCTCTTCAAAACTCACATCAGGAACAGGATTGTTAAATGCATTCCAACAAAATAGCTCAAGTGCTTCTCTATGATTTAATTTATCAACCTTGTAGGTCCACTTAATGTTGTGTTTATTCAAAAGATGCAAATCTCTAGTTGTTATGATGATCCTACTTCCCGAACCAAACCAACTTAAATGTCCTGCTAGTTTTTCTAGTTGGTTTGAATGATCCACATCGTCAAGAACAACAAGCACCTTCTTGTTTCTTAGTCTATCCCTCAACATATTACTTCCTTCATCGGAAAATTTTACCAACCTATGGATTTTAATCAACAAGATGTCTTCTAGAAGTGATTCTTGCAATTGAGTTAACTCATCATCCCTCGAGAATTTGCATTTTTCTTTTATATTAGGAAGAAAAGTGCAAGCTTCAAAACGATGTGCAATACAATTATAAATAGCTTTTGCAATGGTTGACTTTCCTATTCCACCGAGTCCATAGATTCCAATCATCCGAACATCATTTGACTCTAAAGCTAATGTGGACTTTAGATTTTCAATATGAGAATCAATCCCAACTGGATTCTTGGCAACTGTTAAGAGTATCTTGTTAAGCTTAGTCCATATCTCTGGAACAATTTCTTTTATAAGAGTAGGCTCGTCACACGACCTACATCAAAATCACTATAGATAGTGGAATACATAAAATGATAATAAAAAAGAAACAAAAATTACAATGTTCTTGAAAAAATCAAGAGACTTCACAATCGTTATAAAATAGATGAGCTACTCTTCTCATCACCAATTATTTTTTAACTGGAACCTCATATTATCTAATAATGTTACCTGTTATCCAAATGCCACCCGGATAAGTTGGCCGCTTTAGTTAGAGCTTCTCTCCATCTCTCTACCTTTTTCAAGTCTTCCTTGAATCTTTGTTTATGTAGAATGAATGCTTCTCCAAAAACACCTTTTTGTTTTCTAACTTGAGAAGGATCCACATGATAAAACACTGGCCAAACCATCTGCCCTTTACCACTCTCCACACAATTCATAATTTCAACAATTTCATCCAAACACCAACTAGAAGATGCATAATTTTCAGAAAAAATTACAAGAAAAAACCTTGACTCCTTGATTGCTTCACAAAGTTCTTGTGAAATTTCTGTTCCTCTCTTAAGCTCCTCGGTGTCTCTAAAGGTATTGATTCCAACCTGCACCAAAGCTTCATAGAGATGACCCGTAAACGATCTGCGAGTATCCTCACCTCTGAAACTTAAAAACACATCATATGACCAAGAAAAGATCGAAGAATCCATCAGAATTCTGCTACCAATTTCGCTTTGTTCTAAGAAATCAGCATAACTAAGGAGTACAGTACTAGACTTCTTCTTCAAAGAATAGCTAAAACAGGATGGGAAATTGTTTTGAGGAAGTGCTCTAGAATTGATAATATTAATTATTAAGATAACACTCGAATCATGTGGTCAAAGTATGGAAATTGAAGCTCTAAATTTTGCTTCCCCATATTTATAAACTAATATATAATTCGACGATTATTGGGTGGACTACAAGCATTTGATGTCGATGCATCTAATTATTTTTCTGTTTGCTTCATATGCTATTTGGGATTAAGTTCTTTAATATTTCAAAAATGTGTAGCTAGAGTTGACAAATAATATTGAATAATAGAAACATCATCATGTAACCATAGTGGGACATCTCCTGCGTTTGACACGCATACTTTGTTTATTTACACTAGGATCTGGTCTCAGCTGTTTTAATGGAAATTTAAATGGAAGGTGTCAAATCCATTTTAATTAGGGCTGAATTAGTAAAAAAATTTTCAAATATAGAAAAAATTAACCACAGTATTTATAAAATATATCAAAATTTCATAATCTATTAATAATAGATACTTTTTGTCAATCGATATTTATTATTAATAAATTATTGTTACTATATTTTATAAATATTTTTAACAGTTTTATCATTTGAAATAATTTTTTAATTAATATTAATATCCATATTAATTATTATATACAAGAGATTTGTCAAATAAATTGAGGGGTTGAAGGAAATGGTCGTGATTATACGTTCTTAAAATTAAATATTAACACTTGCTAAGACGAGGGATAAAGATCGATCAATTTTATGCACTCTTTTTGAAATTGACATTCGTGTTCTAGAAATTTATTAAGGGACACATGCAAATCTGACCAAAAATAAAATAAAATAGAAATATTGCAAATGGACTACTGTGTTGGAAGAGAACCTATTTCGTCGAATGTGTTGGGTTGATACCCTAAATCTCGTGGGTCTTGTCATTTGTAATTATAATGTACTTGTAATGTTCAAACAAATTATTTATTGAATAAAATATGAGATGTTTTATTTGACATTTAATAGTATTAACCCACAAAACCAATAAACTAGCATCCAATGTTATCTTCTGTAACTTAAATATGTATGTAGAGATATACAGGTGAATCATATTTAAGTCATAACCTAAATGATCTGTAGTAGATGGATAATGTTGGATACCTTATTCTGGTGACACTACGATTATGACTCGTTTTGTAGATATTACAATTGTTGTAAAGTGTTACAAATGATTTGATCCTGATCTTTCATGTGGAGACATGTGAGTGGGGTATTTGATACAAAGGGGTTTGTCTAAGACCAAACCACGAAATGACTAGTCTCATTATATAACATCGTTCATTATAGAGACTTATATTTCACCAAGATAATCATAGGTGACATGACCTAAATCCTGAGTGAGTTGTGAACTCCTGCCTATGAAGACGGTCCTTTGATTTGTATGGGTGAGAGTGGTCAAATCGCTGACTCAATAAGTCTACCATTTTAGTGATTTGTCTGATGGGGAATTGGGAATACAGCTACACAAGACGGAATTCACTCTTTCCCCAATGTCAAGGTAAGTAGATAAATTGCTCCCTTAAGTGCTGATTTCGAGGCTTGAACAATGTGGGCCCACACCCTCTCTTGGCCGGAGAGGGGTTTGGTCATAGTTGGACTATGACTTCTTGTTCATTAGAGAGCTTAGTAGTACTTAAGGAGTTTGATGTAACTAAAAGGGCAAAACGGTAATTTTGGCCCAACTGTACTTACGAGCAATTTGTGAAGGATAATCGCACTATTGACTGGTTATATCCAATAGACACAGAAATATATCTGTAGTGCGAAGAGTGCAGCTGTCGGCCTTTAGTAGAGTGTCCGACAGCTAATGGATGTTGAATAATTTTATTAAAGGAGTTTAATTAATTATTCAAGTACCATTGGAGCTTCAATCTACAAGCCCATAAGACCCCTTTGTAGCTCAATAGGATTAATGAGAATTAATTTTGGATTAATTTGAATTTTTTGAATTAATTGAGAGAATTAATTATATATGATATAATTAATTTAACTTAAATATATATGATATAATTACTATAATGTATTTAATATATTATAATATAAAGTCTAATTAAGAGGAAATAAATATTTGAACATGATTCAATTATTAATTATGTGAATTTGATTCATATAATTAACTTTAATATAAATGGGATTTATATTAAATACCATGCATTGTTGAGAGAAATAAAAACTATAGGTTATATTGTATTTGATACAATATAAAAACTATAAGTTATGTGTTATATTTGATATAATATATAGTTTAGTGTATATTATATGATAAGGTGGTTATCATATAAATATATATTATTTTTTTATTAAAATAAATTAATTTAATTTAATATATATATATATATATATATATATCTTTTGGGAGGGAGTTGTAACTCCCTTTCCTTCTTTCTCTCTTGACTGATCGTGGTGGAGAGTTATCTTATTTACAGAAGAGAAGATTTGCTTTTTATGCTCTGACATCTTGATAGAAGAAGAAAAACACATATCTTTCCCTCTCTCTCGCTCCTTTCAATTTTTTCCCTCTCTTCCAAAATTTCTTAGAGCCCACACACTTCTTATAAATTATCATCCCAAGAGAATGCAGAAGGTACTTTTTCATTGGGTAGTCCATCTATTCGTTACCAATTTGAAGAAGAAGGATTACATGAAGAACAGTTCTTCAAGGATAAGTTTTTTCTTGAAACCTTAATTCTTTTTCCCTTCCATAGCATGTTGTAAACGTCTTTTGAATTGCATAATTGTGTTCTGTAAATTTAGTATTTTGTGTAAAAAATAAAAAATTGGATGGATTTCCACTTCCGCATAGTGATAAAAGAGCATTCACGTCTGCTGAATTATAACAATTTTTCCTTTCCTTTTTTATGTTGTTTTTCTTCAGCGTTTCATGTTCCACTTGGCTGTTATTTTCTTCTTTCTCTCTCTTGGTTGTTATATTAAACCACTGTTATTACGCCATGTGGCAACCTATATGTTAATAAATAGCTACTACACGACAGGCTCTCATTATCGCTAAAGGCCGATCATCTAGTAAATTTCTCCCTTTTCTTCTGTCGTTTATTCTCTCAACCTATCGTGTAGCCGGTTGTCTCTATCGTTTACATTCTATCGTATACACTCTATCGTTTACACTCCCAGCTCTATCGTGTAGCGTATTGCCTCTATCATCTACACAATCAACCCTTTTGTATAGTCTCCTGCCCTTATCTTCTACACTCTCATCTCTTTCGTGTAGACTCTTGCCTCTGTCGTTTAGTTTCTTGACAACGATCGTTTAGCCTCTGCCTTTCTCTATCGTTTACATGGTATCAGAGCTCTAAGACATCCTGCTCTTCTTCATGACGTCGAGCTCGGGAACATCTGAAGAAAATCCCACTTTACCAGTGACACCAAACCCTGGTATTCATTCAATTGTTCTTCCTCCGACCAACATCTCTATATACTCTCCGTCATTTACCCCACCTGCTACTCAGCGCGCCACTCCCCCTACTCGAAACCCATTCTACCCTCCACAATATGGCTCTCCACCACCACCCCTTCATCCTTAGTATGCCAGTTTTCCCACCCCTCATTCCTTTCAAAATCAGGTACCGATTAACCCTTTTTTCACACTCCCATCCTTGCAATCCCCCGTAGCAAACTTTCCTCATATGTCCCAATCCTTCACTGTCAAACTAAATGGTTCAAACTACCTTCTCTGAAAGAATCAGCTTCTCAATCTCATCATGGGCTATGGCCTTGAAAGTTTCATTAACGGTACCTATCCCCAACCATTAAAATACCTCGATCCTCAGTAGACTCAACTCAATCCTCATTTCTCTTATTGGCAGAAGTGTAATTGTACTATCATGAGCTGGTTTTACTCCTCTTTCAACAAAGATAAAATGGGTGAAATCGTCGGATACGAATAAGCATTGGAGATTTGGGAGGCGCTTTGAACGGTCTATGAATAATCTTCAACAGATTGGATTATGGGACTGCGTTCTCAACTTCAAAAGATAAGAAAGGATGGCATCAGTGTCTCGCATTACCTTGCCAAGATTAAAGACATCACCGATAAGTTCGCTACTATTGGGGAACCTCTGTCTTACCATGATCATCTTGCATACATTCTCGAAGGTCTCGGCAATTAGTACAATCCCTTTGTGACTTCCATTCAGAACAGAACTGACCGCCCCTCCCTCGTCGATGTTCGCAGTCTGCTCATCGCATATGACTCTTGGCTGGAATCCCAATCTGCTATGGACCAACTCCAACAAATACAAACCAATGTCGCTCATCTCTCCCTACAACCTCGACACCCTCATTGGCCATAAACTACTAGGTCATCTTTTCGACCTCTTCCATCTCTTCCAGGTATTCTCCCAAACCCTTTTTTTTGCTGTGAATGCTACTGATCATACACTTCATAGATCCCCTGCCCTTGCTCAACGACCACCCACCCATCAACCATCACCCTCTCCCTTTGATATAGTTTATGTCGATGTATGGGGTCCTTCCCCTATCAATTCAAGTGTGACCTTCCCATTTTCGAATCCCAGAAGTACGCTTCAACAGGCTACCAAAAGGAAAGACAATTCTTGAAGATTAACCTAAGAAACTCTATCCATTGTTAGAGTTTGTGTTGTTCTGACCCCCTATGATCAAGCCCTCTGAAGGAATGATCGCTCCCAGGGTGACACACAGGCGAACCATAGGAATCTCATGATGCAACCTAATAGTGGAGTTCATGGGATCGTTGACACACGTCCCTCTCCCACTTACTATGAACACTTTTCCCATTCACCTTGTTATTGACTCATGCAAATACTCCCCGAAGGGAGGCCGCTCCTAGGGTGACATGAAGCCGAGGATGAATCTCACGATGTGAACTCTTGGGGACGTGAGAGTTGAAATTTGATATATTACACATACCAATATCCTCCCACTAGAGCATCCTAATATGTTATTAGGATTTTATTATACTTAGTTAAAACTCTTTCTAATGAATTTATATTGAATAATTTAACAATACTTGATTTCATTTTTTAAACTCTTTTAATAAAATCAATCAGCTATTGCATGCTTATAAAATATTTGCCCAAGTTCGGTTCTCAGGTATTGGTGTTTTGTTTCCATTAGCTTAAATACCCCGTCCTATATAGAACCTTCCTTAGACAAAGGTTTCTTATGGGCAATTATTTTATAAATTTAATCTTTTATTGAAATTCATTTTAATCCTATTAAAACAAATTTAAAAGATTAAACTATTCCTAATCCCATTAGAAATAACATAGATCAATTTTAAACAATTTAAAATAAATTAGACCTATGTTAGCATGCAATCTAGATTATAGAATTTAATCAATTTCATTAAAACTATAACTCTTTTTAAATTAATGAATTATTAAATCTATAATCACATCAATCATTCACATACATCATTCCACTATTTATTAGATAATT
Source organism: Benincasa hispida (assembly GCF_027475165.1). Lineage (NCBI taxonomy): Eukaryota > Viridiplantae > Streptophyta > Magnoliopsida > Cucurbitales > Cucurbitaceae > Benincasa > Benincasa hispida. The sequence continues at coordinate 42,208,396 of NC_143487.1, forward strand.
TTAATATATAGTATGATGAATAGACATGCTTAGGTTAATCATATATCACAAACATAACTCTTATATTACGATGCATGAGCATGCTAATTTAATCATGCATCTCTAAAATATAACTCTTTATAATTAATTATGATGCATGTACATGTTTATCCTAAGGTGGGTATTTTTTAATCTATACGACATACAATATGTAATATGAATTAAAAAAAATTAATTTAAAACATTCATCTATTGAATAATTAAATTAAACAGCAAAAATTGGATTGATTTTTGGCACCCTAATGTAAAATTAATTGATTAAATTAATATAAAAATTATATTAATTTAATTAATTAATTAATTAAATTACGAAAAAGGAAACTAGGAAAGAAAAAACTGCTTCAGTTCGTTGGCGACGGTGGATAAACCAAAGTTCAAAATGACGATCCAACCGTTTAAACGAGGCCCTAGGAATCTCTCACATTTTGACCAAATTTTAGCACAATCCAATGGATAAAACTTCAGAAATCAACTAATTAGTGAAAGTTGTTCCTGAAAATTCGAACTGCACTTTTTCTCTCAGTTTTCTCTTGTTTCGCCTTTGTTTTCCTAGGTTCTTTTTCCAGCAACTTTTTGCCACGAAAGACACGGACATACAGACTCGAAGAAAGAAATAAATTGCCCAAACATATAATGGGCTCTTATAATTTATTCAAACTAAAAAGTAATCTAGTGCCAAAATCGAAAATATCTAATTTCGCAAACCAACATTCAAATATTCATAATGCAGAATATAATACCCACCTCTAAACGATTTTGTTTTTAGAAACATGAAGAACGAAGATGCAAGAAATTAGCACTCTGATACCAATTGAAGGGATCGAATCCCGCAGTGGAAGTGTTTCGCAAGGAACGCCTTGTATCCCGCGATTCAGTTTTTACAATAAACAAAATCGCTGAGCTAAAAATAATGAATAAACATGTAAATTAGCATGCTTTTAGGGAAAGGATTAGAATGATTTTTACCTTTGTAGATTTTCTAATATCATGAACAAGCCTTTAGAACGTTCCCACGAATGGATCTCCAAATGGTCTTGATCAGGAATAACTCCTTGAGCGATCTCGAACACTACCACGAGAGCAACCTCGTTATTCTCTTAGGATTCCAATATAGGATAGGTGATATCCAACTATTGGGAGAGGGAGAGGAGAAAAGGGCTTTGGAGAGTAGAGAGACTCAGAAAAAATTCTGCACAATAACACTAGGATGTTGTGTATTGTTAGAATTTCTCTACAATGAGACTATGTGAGAGGTGTGTGTTTTGCAGAGGACCATAGAAAGGTATTTATATATGAAAGGGTCAAGACCTTCCCTAATATATTTTCCTTTTCCTAATATATATTTTCCTTTTCTTAATATACATTTTAATTTTCTAAAATTATTTAATTAATTAGCCCATTTAATTAAATAACACTTATTTAATTTTAATTTGCACAATAATTAAATAACCAATTATACATTAAACCCAATTTAATATATATATTTCATTTTTATATACATCGCATGTATATGTACAATACTTCTCTATTAATTAATTCTTTATGAATCTAATTCACTTGAATTAATTAATTTGAATCTTATTCAAATATTACTTTCAGATTCAATTATAGATCATATCCATAATTAATTATATATTAAGCACATTAATATATAGTTTCCTCAAAATAATTTGAACAATTCAAATGATTCCTTTTAAGCATCCTTTAGTGAGCTAACGAGGGGACCTGTTGGATCTATAATTAGAAGCTCCAACGATATGAGATTAATTGGCTAAACTCATTAACAAAATTAACCAATATTTGTTATCTGTAGGTACTCTTCACTAAAGACCACAGCTGTACTCTTCTCACTAAAGATATATTTTTGTGTTCACCGATATAGACCAATAATAGCAAGTTAATTCTTCACGAGTGTTTGTAACTCCAACCTGGTCTTCACGAGTGTTTGTAACTCCAACCTGGTCAAATTACCCTTTCACCCTTGGGTTACCTCTGGCTCCTTAAGTACTAGTGTTCCTCTAATGAACAACCTGTTTATGGTCCAGCCAATAAACAGAAACCCCTCTCAGGCCAATGAGAGGGTAAAGCCCTTTGTTCAAGTTCCAGAGACACCAATTAAAGGAACACTCATCTACTTACCCTTAACATGGGAAGGAGTGAACTTCATCTTGTATTATTATGTTCTTAGCTCCCCTTTCAGTTTTGCAAAGTGGTAGGCATATTGGGTCGGCGATCTGGCCACCCTCAACCATGAAAATTATAGGAACATCCCTCATGAGCAGAAGTTCATAATATACTCAGGATCGAGACTAAGTCGCCTAGGTCATCCTATTGAAATAGGAACCAAACTAGTCAATGGTGTTACATCTAGTGGTTACTATTTCGCAGTTCAATCTTATGCAAACTCATTGCAGAGGATACCTTCACTTTTATGTCACCTACATGAGCACATTGGATCATTATGTTTGTATCAAATACAAAGTAGAACGTATCCATACTGTTACCAGGATAAGGTACCCAGTCCTATCCCTATACTATAGACCCTTTAGGCTAAATCTTGAACATTGATCCTCGTATATCTCCACATACAGTTCAAGACTCACAAAGCAGCCTTGGATGTTATTTTATTGGATTTAGGATTATTAAGACAAATAGACAACAATACAACTAATAATATTTATTGATTGAACATCCATAATTCTTCATTGATGATGGTCAATTAAAAACATTTACTAACTATGAATTTTAAGGCATAAAATCCAATAAACCGAGACTAGTGGATAAAAGACATGGACCTCGAAGTAGAGTCTATGTACTTCAATTCAGTTTAGGAACTTGTAGATAAGTCGGATGAGGTAAAACCTATTGATTGTAAATGGATCTACAAGAGGAAAAAGATCCAAGCCAGTAAGGTGCAGACCTTTTGAGGCTCGATCAGTGGCAAAAGGTTATATCCATAAAGAGGGGGTGAACTATGAAGAAACCTTCTTTCCTATTGCCATGCTAAAATTTATTAAAATACTCTTGTCCATAGCTGCCTTTTATGATTATGGGATATGACAAATGGATGTCAAGACAACCTTTCTAAATGGCTATCTTGAAGAGAGTATATAAATGGTTCAACCAGAGGGGTTCATTGAACAAGGTTAAAAGCAAAAAATTTGCAAACTAAAACGATCCATTTATGGGTTGACACAAACTTCTAGATCCTAGAATATAAAGTTTGATACTGCAAACAAATCTTCTGGTTGACACCGCGAACAAATCTTTTAGCTTTGAACAAAATATTGGTAAACCTTGTGTCTACAAAAAGGTTGCCAACAAAACCGTAGCATTCCTAGTGTTATGTGTTGATGACATCTACTCATTGGGAACAATGTAAGATACCTGACTGATGTAAAACAGTGCCTAGAAATACAATTTCATATAAAAGATTTGGGAGAAGCTCAGTTTGTTCTTGGAATCCTACTTATTGGGAATAATGAAAGATTTGGAAGCTCAATTGTTTAGAATCACCATAATAAAATATTATCACTGTCTCGAGCATCTTATATAGATAGGATGTTGTCTAGGTATAAGATGCAGAACTCCAAAAGGGGTTTATTACCTTTCAAGCATTGAACTCATCTGTCAAAGGAACAGTGTCTTAAGACACCTCAAGAAATTAAGGATATGAAACATATTCCCTATGCATCAGCAGTTGGTAGTCTGTTGTATGTAATGTTATGTACTCGATGTGACGTAAGCTATGCAATGGGAATCCATCAACAGGTTTCAGTCCAATCTGGAATATGATCATTGGCACGTCGTTAAAAATACCCTCGAGTATCTTCAGAGAACGAGGGACTATATCCTCGTGTATGATGCTAAGGATCTGATACTTATAGGATATACTAACTCTAATTTTCAAACTAATATAAATTCAAGGAAATCTACATCGGGATTAGTGTCCACTCTAAATGGAGGAGTAATAGTTTGGAGGAGTATAAAGCAAATTTGTATTGTTGACTCTACCACGAAAACGGATTACGTGGCTGCATACGACGTGGCGAATTAGGTTGTATGGCTTAGAAATTTCTTAATAGATTTGAAAGTGGTTTCAAATATGAATCTGCCTATCACCTCTATTGTGATAATAGTGGACTAGTTACAAATTCCAAAGAACGCAGAAGTTGTAAGCAGGGAAAGCACATTGAATGCAAATACCATCTCATCAACGAGATAGTGCATCGAGGATACATGATCATCACGCAGATAACCTCGAAAGACAACATTACTAATCCTTTTACTAAGGCTCTCATGGCTAAAGTGCTTGAGAGTCACCTATTGAGTCTAGAACTATGGCTTATGTAAATCTAGGACAAGTGGGAGAAGTCATGGGTATGTGATGCCCTAGTTTATTGTATTTATGTTCTTTCTTTCACACTTAACATTTATATATGTACCCCACTAAAGTTTCGGTTTAAGTGGAAGTTTTTTGGATTTTATGTCCTAAAACTTGTGGTTTGTAAATATTAAACACATTTTATTTTACAATAAAGATGTTATTGAGATTTATTCAGTAAAAATGTTATTGAATATGTGAATTGCACCTTTTAATCCTAAATCCAATAAACTAAGAACCCCTGACTGTAACATGAATACTTGAACTTTATGTAGAGACATACAAGTGGATCAAGTTCGAGTAAAAGCCAAAACGATCAATAGTATAAAGATTAGGTTGGGTACCTTATCCTGGGGACACTATGGATGCGGCCCACTTTGTATTTGATACAAACACTGTGATCCTAAATCGTTCATGAGGAAACATACGAGTGGAGGTGTCCTATGCAATGAGTTAAGACTGAACCATGAAATATTCACTTTTACTTTATAACATCGTTTACTTTTAATACTGACTATTTCAATTTGATGATCTAGGTGACTCAATCTTAATCATGGGCTAACTATGAACTTTTATTTATTCGAGATAATCCTTTAATCTGTATGGGTGGGAGTCGATCAACATCACTAACTTAAGAAGCCTTCCATTTTAGGGGTAAAACCGGGTAGATAGCTAGGGACCTAGTCCTGCAAGATGGAATCACTCCTACTCGCTTCTACGGATAGTAGATAGGTTATTGATAACAGGTAGAAATGCACGTTATTACAGCATAAAGATATAAAACAATGAAGGATTGCGACGGCAAAAATATATAAAACCGTGTCCAAAAGCATTAAGCTTAGAACATTGCGATGGCATGCGTCCACCGCATTAAAGTAGCTAATTTATATATTTTGTGCAGAAAAATGTGTTGGCACAAGGCAGAATTGTGATCCAAGGAATTCAGCATCCGAGCACATTAAGAGATTGCGATCGCAAGGCTATGCGATTGTTAGCATTCGCGAAAATATGCTTAAGAAGGTGGCCGCATAGAGACGGCGCATCAAGGTGGAAGCTTAATAAATTATGATGGGACAGAAAATTGATGACGGTCGAATCCAAATTTAGTTGACAAGTTGTTAACGACACACTGTAGCAAGTACACTCAACTTTTTAGTGACAATTATTCGGCGCATCAGACAGAGAATTAATGACATCCCATCAGTGCAATCATTTGAGAGAAAAAAACTCTTCACCCTGAAACTCTATAAATATCGAAGGCTACCTTTGTTAAAAGAGTTCGGTTTGGTTCTATTCTAGTTGAGCCATATAGAGAGTTCACCATACAGAATATAGTTAGCCATGGTTCATAGTTTTCTTATACTTATAAGGCGGATGCGAGAGAAGAAAGAAGACGTCGGAAGATCGTTCCTGGTTAGCTCGAGAGAGTGCTAGGAAGCGTTGAGAACGGAAAGAGGGCCGACTCTTGCGAAAGCAAGAATATTCTTTGAGGAGAGTAGAGAAAAACAGTGTAAAAGCCTTCGGAAGCAAAAAATTGCTACCAAGCTCTCTATCTTTATTTCCCATTGTCATTCTGTATTTTGATTTCATTTATATAATGGAACCTACATTTCTACATTTGTTCACTATTTTTACATTACGCATGAGTAACTAAACTTTCAAATGGGTTGAGAAGTACTTAGCTAGCATGACCTAAGATCTTCATTGTATGCAATCATCTTGTCTTATGTTGCGTCCATCACCCCTTTAGAACTACTCGAGAGAGAGTCTAAAGAAAGAACCTAAGACTTGAGAGAGCTAGGTTAAAATCTAGACTTGAGAAAGCAAGATTAGATCTGCATAAGCAAGAGATAGAGACTTAGAGATAAGCTCTGTTTGCCAACATGCATCGCATGCACCCTAGAAATAAGTTATGGTAGTATGCGGTCGCCTTGTGTATGTGTGTATCATTCATCATCACATAGACAAGAATAGAGGCTTAGACATAAGTCCTATAGACATCATCGCATACATGGCATGTGCTCTGAAACTAGGAGCTATAGCATTTACGTTGAGAGATGACTTGTTGTTGTATGTGTGTAGCATGATCGCATAACATGAACACAATCTTAGGAAGTGTTAGCTAAATCCCTTCTCAACCCATTCCCCCGCATCCTCGTTGTATCTTTCATATTATTAACTCTTTCCTCAATTCTGCCGCATAAAATTTATACATTAAACAAACATACCGATCAATGCATTGTTTTATTTGTCATCGCAAAGTTATCAGAAATCATCGTCCCATACTGTTCCATAGTCCCTGTGTTCGACCCTAGACTTACCAGGCAAATTAGTAGGGTTTATACTTGGATCTTACTAAGAAAACTTGCATGCATAACGTATACACCACCATTGCAATTTACATCATTATTCCATCGCATTAACCACGCATCAAGTTTTTTAGCCGTTGTCGAGGAAGAAGCGGGCGTTGTATGAGCAAAGAACAAAATCCTAAGCCATTTACGACCCAGAGATTGAGAGAACTTTCCAAAGAAGAAGAAGAAACAGCCGCCAATGACAACAACAGAAAGATCCCAACACAGCGGAACAACTAGAAGATAGAGCACCAAATGCAAATAATATCATGGGGAACCCCATTCTATTGGTGAATGACCGCAATAGGCCCATTCGGGACTATGCGTCACCCGACCTTTATGATTTCTCACTAGAAATCATGAGGCCAGCCTTAGAAGGATCGAGATTCAAAATGAAACCGGTGATGTTGCAGATGATCCAAATTGTCGGACAGTTTGGCAATAGGCGTGGCGAGGATCCACACGCCCACCTTCGAAGTTTTATTGAGATCTGCAAGACGTTTGTGTTCCCAAACATCTCCGTTGAGGAGGTTCGATTAACACTGTTCCCATTTTTGTTATGTGACCAGGCATGAAAATGGGCTTATTCTCTCGAACTAGGGGAGATTACATCATAGGAACAGGTAATGGAGAAGTTTATGAAAAAGTACTTCCCCCCGATGGAGAACGCCAGAAGGAAGAAGTTGATCACTAATTTTGAACAGGATATTGACGAATTGCTCAGTGACACCTGGGCGAGGTTTAAAAGGCTGGTAAGAGATTGCCCACATAAGGGCTTACCAAATTGTTTACATATGGAAATTTTCTACCACGGATTGAACCCTGCATCGCAGACGGCTGCCAATGCGACAGCCGCTGGAGGTCTGCTTGACAAAACTTACGACGAGGCTAAGAATATACTTGATCGCATTTCAAAAAATCATGAAGACTGGAGAAAAAGCGATCAAAGATTGAGAATTAAGAAGAGTGATGCAAACAACGGGGCCATCGCATCCCTACAGAACAAAATGACTACGATGATGAATTTGATACAAGGAATCGCAATCAGCAGCTCAATAATGCAAGGGGGCAGGTCAAAGAAAATGAACAAGCGAGCGCAAGTTGTGCTACTTGCGGTGAAGGACATCTAATGGAAAAGTGTCCGAGGAACCCTCAGTCTGTCTATTTTGTAAAGAATAATCCGTTTTCCAATACTTACAACCCTGGGTGGAGAAACCACCCTAACTTCGCGTGGAAAAATCAACAATAAAATTTTCAACCAATGGCGCAAAAAGAAGGGCCACCAGGGATTTTCCCGCGAACAAACGGTCAAAAGAAAAATCAAACCAGCAGTTCGCAGGCACCGCAATCTTCATCTTTGGAGAGTTTACTGAAGTAATATATTGAGAAGAAAAAAACAGTGCTTCAGAATCAAGTGACGGCCATCCGCAATTTTGAAATTCAGATAGGACAGATTGCAGGCAAACTCAAGAGTAGACCGCAAAGGGCACTTCCGAGTTCAACAGAGCTCTCGCGCAACCCAGGGAGTACGAGAAAAGAGCAATGTCAAGTTGTGACGTTGCGAAGCGGAAAAACAATGGCGTAGAAGAAGAAGAAGCCTAACCAGACTACTCCAATTGCGATGGAACCACAGACCCCGTTGACTCAGGAAGAAATAGAAGAACAAGATATGATGGAACCAGAGATTGTATCCATTTCGAAGCAAAAAGAATAGGAAACCGTGAAAATACAGCCACCACCATTCCTTCAGAGACTTAAAAAGAAGAAAAATGATGAAGTGCAGTATCAACGCTTCATGGACGTGCTGAAACAGTTGCATATTAACATTCCTTTCACTGAAACGATTGAACAGATGCCCAAGTATGCGAAGTTTCTGAAGGACATAGTGACGAAGAAGATAAGCACTGGTAAGTTTACAACGGTGGCATTGACGCAAAGTTCAAAATCCATAATTCCATCGAAAATGCGCGACCTTGGAAGTTTCACAATACCCTGCTCAATTGAAGGGTTATATATTGGTCAAGCGCTTTGCGATCTCGGAGCCAGCATCAACTTAATGCCCCTTTCAATTTTCAAGCAGCTGAATGTGGGGCACTGACGCCCACGACGGTGACTCTCCAGTTAGTTGACATGTCCCTTGTACATCCAGAAGGGAAGGTGAAAGGTGTCTTGGTCACGATTGACTAGTTTATATTACCGGCAGACTTCATCATCCTGGATTATGAAGTGGACAAGGATCTACCCATCATCCTGGGATGACCATTTTTATCCACTGGTCGCGCTCAGATTGATGTGTACAAAGGAGAGATCACACTGAGCGTGAATGGACAGAAGCTCATATTTGATATTATCATAGCCATGAAATATCCGAAAGAAGACGACTTTGTTGAATCCGATGATGAACCAAGTTTGAATGAAGAAGAAAAGTCTGAAGATGAAAATGAAGATGAAGATGTGACCGCATCCATTATAGCCTGCAATACGATGACAGAAACAACAACCAAAGAAAACAAGCTGACAATGGAAGAAGAAAGAAAAACATCAAAACCATCCTTGGAACAACCACCAACAGTAGAGTTGAAAACCCTCCCAAAGAAAGGACATTTGATTAGAGATTGCTACAGCTTGAAACGGAAAAATTAGGAAAAGGAGAAGGATCAAAAGGGAAAACAACCAGAAGCTTTAGTGGTTGAAGGTTCCTACTTTTATTCGGATGTCTTAGTCTCCACTAGAAACCAAACCAACCAAATCAGTCCTCTTGGGAAGCATGACTGGGTACTTGACTCCAGTTGTACCTATCATATGACACCCTTTAGACCTTGGTTTAAAACTTATAAGGATATAGATAGAGAATTTGCGTACATGGGGAACAATGAAGCCTGCAAGTTCAAAGGGGTTGGTTCAGTATCCTTGAAGCTAAAGGATGGATCAATCAAGCTTCTCATAAATGTGAGACATGTACCTCTATTCAAGAGAAACTTGATATCTCTGGGTATACTTAACTCCATTGGGTGTGAATGCAGAGGAAAAGGTGGAGTCCTTGAGGTGATTGAGGATTCCAAGGTTGTGTTGGTTGGTGAAAAGGTCAATGACCTTTATATTATGAGATGAGTAGAGATGATAACAAGTGCCTACATGGTTTCAGTAGCAAGCTTAACAAAGGCTAACTTGTGGCACAAAAGACTATCCCATATCAGTAAAAAAAGGGATGCAAGCATTGTCCAGACAAGGTATACTACCCAAAGGTATCAGTGAGCACCTTTCCTTTTGTGAACACTGCATTCTAGGTAAAGCAACCAAACAAAGTATCACAAAATCTCAGCATACCACCAAAGGAACATTGGATTATGTCCATTCTGACATATGGGAACCATCTACTACACCAAGCCTTAGTGGCTCAAGGTATTTTCTAACCTTTATAGATGACTTTTCTAGGAAGATCTGGATATACTTTCTTAAAACTAAGGACCAATTTTTTGAGAAGCTTAAGGAATGGAAAGCTATGATAGAGAATCAAACATCTAAAAGGTTAAAATACATTACAATTGATAATGGGCTTGAGTTTTGCAATGAATACTTTGACAAATGTTGTAGTGGGAATGATATAACTAGGCATAGAACTGTGAGGTGTACACCTCAACAAAATGGGATTGCTGAGAGGTTAAACAGAACCATAATGGAAAGGGTTAGGTGTTTGCTTTTTGATGTTATCTTAGGTGAAAATTATTGGGTAAAAGCTGCAGCCTACACAGTGTATACCTTGAATAGATGCTCTCACACATCTTTAGAGTTGCTTACCCCTGAAGAAAAGTGGACTAATCATCCTCCTAACCTAGATAACCTCAAGGTCTTTGGATGTGTAGGGTTTGTTTACCAAAATAAGGGAAATTTAAACGCTAGAGTAGTCAAGTGCATGTTTGTAGGCTTTACAAAAGGTGTCAAAGGGTATAAAATGTGGCATCCAGTTGAGAGGATGTTCATAATGAGTAAAGACATCACCTTTAGGGAAGAGGAGATGTTTATGCGAAAGGAGAAAAAACTTGAGGATGAAAGTGTGTTATCCAACATAGGAATTGAGGTGAAGTTACCCACTGAGCAACCAATAGAATCTAACCAACCTAGTGACACAGGAGAAACTAAGGAAGATGTAAGGGAACAAGAGGAGACAACAAATGAGCAACCTTATTTAAGTCAGTATGTCTTAGCTAGGGATAGAAAAAGGAGAGCCATTACCCCTCCAACTAGATATACTGAAGTAAACTATATGGATTTGGTTTTAAATGTTGTTGTAGCTTCTACTAACCAAGAACCAACAACCTTTGAGGAAGCAACAAGTTGTGCTAATGCAAGAGATTGGGTAGAAGCTATGAATGAGGAGATGCTTTCACTAAAAGTGAATGACACTTGGTCTTTAGTTCCTTTACCTAAGGGTTACAAACTAGTTGCCTCTAAATGGGTTTTCAAACTTAAGGAAGGAGCATCCTGTAATCAAAAGCCTAGGTATAAAGCAAGGTTGGTTGCAAAGTGGTTTACTTAAAGGGAAGGAATAGACTATTCAGAGATTTTCTCTCTAGTTGTCAAGAAAACTTCCATTTTTCTATCCTTAGTTGCTCAAAATAATTTAGAATTGTATCAACTAGATGTCAAAACTGCCTTCCTTCATGGACATATAGAGGAGACAATCCATATGACGCAACCTAAAGGATTTGAAGATAAAGGAAAAGAAAATCTTTATTGCTTACTCAACAAGTCAATCTATGGGTTAAAATAATCACCTAGGTGCTGGTATAAGAGATTCAATTACTATATTTCTAGCATTAGATTCAAAAGAAGTTCATTTGACATATGTATTTATGTAAATACAGGTTCTTACAAGGACAAGGTTTACCTACTCATACATGTAGATAATATGTTATTGGCAGGTAGGTCCAAAGAATATTTAACCCATGTTAAAATCCTCTTAAAATGGGAGTTTGATATGAAGAATTTGGGAGAAGCAAGTAAGGTCCTAGAAATTAAAACCCAAAGGAACGAGAAGGATTCCATTCTAAGCATCAATCACTCCAATTACTATGATAAGATCCTTAAAAGGTTCAACATGAATGATGCTAAACCTGTGAGCTTACCTATTGCTCAACACTTCAAGCTTTCCTCAGCTAACTCTCCTAAAGATTCTGACTAAGAACATAAAAAACAGATGGTTGTCATACCCTATAGTCAAGTAGGCGGAAGCCTAATGTATTTAATGATTTCTACCAAACCTGATCTCTCATATTCAGCTAGCCTAGTTAGTAGATATATGTCTAACCCTAGTAAGAGACACTGGGAGGCTACTAAATGGATCCTAAGGTACTTGGTTTAGTCTAAAAACTCAATTTTTTATTTGTTTATAACTAACTTTATGATGGTTTTGAGCTTCCAGACACAGGATGGTTTAGAACATGATGGTTTCGAGCTTCTAGACACAGGGTAGTCACAATGGTCAGAATCAAGAAGATCAAAAGATTGCAAGGCATTAGAGTCAAGGTTGAGAATTTGAAGAAGCTGTGACTCAAATACCTCAATTTTTTATTTGTTTATAACTAACTTTATGATGTAACGGTCAGTTAGTACGCATTATAAATACCTTTAATCAATAAAACAAAAAAAAAAAAGTGATCATCATTTCCTAGTTTTTTGTAAACAACAAAAAACTGTACGCAATCTTCTATAGTAAAAGAACTTGAATCTTCCAGTGGATGTAGGCAATCTTGCCAAACCACATAAACCTCTGTGTTTCTTCTTCTTATCTTTATCTTTCTTGTTCATTCGATTTTTAATTTTCTGCAAATCGCACGCCATACAATATCGTTTTAATCGAATACAGAGTACCGACTTGAATCGTGCATCGATCTTCGTTATCCAGTAGCTTCGAGTTGATCGTTTTCATCTTCGAGTCGCACCGAGTATTGATCAAGACTCATCGAGTAAGATCAAGTATCCATTCAGTTGTCATCGAGTTCCATCAAGGATTGAACATAGATTTGTCAGACAAAGAAAGGAATTCTCATCAAGGATCGAGTAGGAAGACATCGAGCGTCGAGTATCCTACATTGAGGATTTGGCACAATATTTCTTAGCCTTTTCTTCATCACTCTAGTGTTGATCTTGAATATTTGGGTCTAGTGAAGAGTGATTAACCCAACACTCATTCTTTTCCATTTTTAGTATAAACTATCTTAACTTAGGTGCATTAAAAACGTGGTATGGAGTCTTGGTGTAATGACCCAAATTTCTAGTATGTTTCTAGAACGCTACTTTAAGCATGCATAGGCTTGGCAATACATTTTCTCAAAGAATCATTAAATAAAAGAGAAAATATTTTTATTTAATTAAATAATGCTCAAATACGCAACGAAAAGAAAACCTAAAAAAAATACTGTTCGAGGTACTCCTAACCCAACTTTAAAATAAACAACAATTAAATAAATCAAGGTATAAAATCAAGGAATATTTCATAAAATTTATAAAATGGCTGACTCCTAAACCAGACTCTAGTACATGAAACCTAAGTGCAGAAGCAGTAATTCGTCCAAATGGTCATGATCACGGATCTCTCTTGTCATGCACCGGTCTATCTTTACCCTTACCTGAAAAACATGAAAGGAAAAGGATGAGTATAAAAGTATCCTCAGTAAGCGACCCACTACTGGGCCCACTCAGTGATCTGTTAGTCTTTCCATTGGGATAGAAGTGCACAAGGGCATCATAGGCATAGGCATAAGGGGCAAACCCGAAGGCACGCTTTCACAAGTAGTGACCTCATAGGTCACAAACATAAACATAAGTGGTGGTCACAAAAGGACCGTACATAAGCATAGGGTGTGGGCCCGAAAGCTCACAACATGCGATGTGCATAGCCCAATGGCAATACTAACAGTCACTAAAATCTCATACAGACATAAGCATACAAATAAGGTCATAAATCATGCTAAGATCACCCAACAGTTCACAATTTATCCATCCATCAAACTTTACGACAACATACAACATCAATATATAGTGACATAAGTGTAAGCTTTTGAAATTTTCATCTGACCAATAGGCATATCAAAATATTTTATTCCAACTTAGGAACCAACACGTAACACATGCTTGGGTTCGAGGGCAAACCGATAGTAAACCACTTACTTCAACTTGGTCACAAAAGTCCACGCAAATAATTCCTTAAAACCTATGGAAAACTTGAATCAACCTAAAGTTGTGGCTTGGTCTAAGAAAAATTCCAAAACTTGATTCAATTAGCCAATCTGATTAAGAATTAAGTCAAAAAATCAATAACTTAATTTTCCTGCTATTACTCTCAATACAAAAGAATAACCAACCAATAATTTACCCAAAACTTACCGATCTTTACCAATTTTCTGCAAAACAAAAAAATGGTCTCTAGCTTTATGGTCAATGCCTCAAAACTTCCAAATCTTGAATCTAAGTTTCACACCAAAGAGAGGTTACTAATTTAACCCAAAATCAAATGGGTGACTTTCATCTCCCAAATTATAAAGAAAAAAAAAAGTTTTTCCCAAGGTTTTTCTCAAGATTCCGGCAAAGATCAAGCAGTGGCGGCTGATGACACGTCTAGAGGTGTACATAGTCCGGGTTGGGCCGGGTTGGATGATTTTTGTGGACCAACCCAAAAATTCGGGTTGGCTAATAATGAACCCTATTAGTTCTTTTTTAGAGGGTCAACCCAACCCAACCCAACCCAAAATTCCCGGGTTAGGCCGGGGTGGGTCACCGGTTCTTCTTTTTTTTAATTTGATTGTTTTTTCCATTACTTTTATATATATATATATATATATTCAGGTTGGCTAATAATGATCCTTAAATGGGGTAACCCTTGAACCAACCCGAATTTAATATTTTTTAACATTTTTAACCCAACCCAACCCAACCCAACCCTTGCAGTTTGGGTTGGTTAGTCCGGGTTGGTCGAGTTACCGGATTTTTTGAACACCCCTAGGCACGTCGGCTCGTGGCTACCATAGATAGACAGTGGGTGTTGCATGGCAAAAATTGTTTAGGCTAGCGACTAGTAGTGTGAGGGTCTTACATGAGGAGAGTTTGCGAGAGTGAGAGATAAGGGGAATTTCTAGTTTTACAGATTTTATTCAGCAGTGATTACAACAAACTACAGCATCAAAAAACAATTCAACTATTCAAAATGAAACTCTATATGTCTTGAACAAACTGACCAAATTCTAGCACAATCCAACGGTTCAAACTTCGGCAATCAACAATTTTGTAGAAGTTGAAAAACTGAATTACTTTCTCCCCAATTTTTGGCCTCTTTTCACTCTCGTTTAATTTGGAAAAAATCTCAATTCCTTTTTTTTTTTTCAAATTTTGAAAAGATAAATAAAATATTTTATCAAAATATCTCCAAAATCTCCAAAGATTCTATTATATTAATAATCAATTAACTTTTCAAATTATCTTAATTTATGCTTCAAAAACAAAAATTAAATGGCATAAAATTCATTAATTTGATACAAATTAAATCCTTCCAAATATTTAAATCAATTCAAAACCACATATGAAATTAAATATCTCTTTAGATTTTTTTTTTTTTTTAATTGGCCCTAAAATCCAAAATCAAAGGGAAGCAAAAGTCAATATTTTCAAGATTATCAGTTCGAATATCTAATCAATTAAATTCAATTTAACCAATAAAAGTTTTCAATTAATTCAATTTAATCCCAATTTTTCAAATGAAAGGGAAATTTAAACTCAATAATTTTAGATAATTATCTTAAATATTCTTGAAATTCGGGATGTTACATCATTCCCCTCCTTAAGAGACTTTCATCCTCGAAAGTTTAAGTCCTTAAAGGCTCATGATACTTAGTTCTTGTCTCATCCGCATGCTTCCAAATCGCTTCTTCAGACTGATAATACTATCAAAGAACTTTTAATTAGCACTAACTCCACGTTTCAGAAAGTTTTCACCTCCTACCATGAATTGTATAACTTATCTGAGACAATATCATGTTACTCTTTAATCTTAAAACAAACACATATCACCATTTAGATCCTCCTATGCACAAGTCTGAAAATCTCATATAAATGAGGCTCTTGAAGTCCCCTATACTGTAGAGTATTTTTCATTCCAAAATACATCACCATAACCTCATAATAGATGTAACCATTACCTGATGTCAGTTACTAAGATAAAGACCTTCATGATTGTATACATCTATATTGAGAATGTTCACACTCCATAGAACGGGTCATCTCACTGTTCATGCAACTGAAAACATATCTCTCATGGCATCTCAAGTCTAAGATTTAGAATTCGGATTCGGCACCTAATTGCCTTGACAATCCCCTGCAACCGAGATACACTATCATATTCAATCCATAATAGTTGATACAAAGTCATGTGAATCATCTTCCTTTCCTAATAAACAAAGCTGGTGTGCTCCAAGGCAAAACATTAAGACACATAGGAACACTTTGCTAAATGTTTCTTGTATCAGTGACTTAGGCTATTCCAACTCTACTAGAGTCCTTCTATGAGGAGCCTTAAAGATAGGAGTTGTTCTCAACTCAAGTTCATCTCTAGTGCTAGGGGTCATTCTGGGAGATCAAATTTACTCAACCTTAATACTCATATAACTTGTTTCTTACCTGGAGCTAGATTACTTTCACCTTCAAATAAAATTGATAGCTTCATTAATACCTTGTCTTAGATATTCGTGTCCATAATCAAAACCTCTAAACCTTGCTAATACCTTTCAACGTCTTCCCACTCTTTAACGAGTCCTTACCCCTTCCATTTCCATAGTTTCTAGCAACTATTGCTACTAAACATCATTTCATATAACGTTATTTCCTCTAACTCTACTATAATTTGAAGAAGATTGGTAAGCACTCTTCCAACGCGTGATAGTCTAGCTTAATCAAATTCTCATGCTAAAACTGAGTTCCATGACCAAAAGCTTAGGCAGGATATCCATTCAACCAACAAATACTAAGATCCATAGTTCCAAATAATAACGAGATTTTTCATACCAACTTTAAAGGTTCATAAACATATATTTATTATCTTGGACGCCAAACCAAACCTTTGTTCTTAATCTCAAACATTAATTCCCTTTACCTTCTCAAAACAACAAAATATTTCTCAAATCCTTTCATCTCCCCTTATCTTTTCCAAGACCAATAAATCCAAGATGCTCTATTTCACTTTCCTAGTGAAATATATCTGTACCAAAACATGTGACTATTTGAATCCCCTTTCACAATCTACAATCCAACAACCTAAGCAAGTTATATTTTTTTTTTCGAACAATGCATACTGTAGTGCAAAGTTTCAAATGGTAATAAGAGATTCGTATTTTACACTAAAACATGCCTTGTATCCACTCATATCATGTCTTAAAATCCAAACCGTTCTTAATTATTTGAGAATCTTGAACACATGAATTTCCATTTATCTCCCCAAATGAATAAAACATTTCCTTAAATACTATTATTTTCTTCACATTTATCCTTGTTTAACCCAACAACTTGAAGGTGCACTTTTCACTTTCCTAGTGAAACATAATCCCTAAACCAAGACATGTGACCTTTTATAACCTTTTCTAGAAATCTAAAATTTCATTCCAAACTTAGAACTTTAGTAAGGTATCCTTACAGGATAACATTGCTTTTAAACTTCAATATGTTTATCCTTCCTCTTGGTATGGTTAATTTTGCTTGAACCTTTTCATCGTGACAAACGCATAGTTCAAACCCAAGCACCTTAAGAATTTTCAATCCAACAACCCGTTTTCTCCCATCTAAAGGTAACTATAATTTCAACCATTTTGGAATTCCTTGACCAATTCATCTTACCTAGGTCTTGTAAAGAGTTCCTCATACTATCGCTTTATGCTCCATCTAGTAATTCTTCTTCCTTTTAGGCACGTTACATAAAGAACCAAAACACCATACATTACTTGGTCTACCAACTTTGATACCACGAAAGTGATCATGACCTATTAATTCTTTCAAAATTTTTCTTGGAACATTTTGACTTTAATATCTAGTAATCCTTAATAGAATTTATAGTCTCTTCTTCACCTCTTTTTTATCTGATGAAGAAACTTTAATCTCGTAACTAAGAACGTTTTCCTTGTGATAAAGTGCCTTGTAGCACCACTAGTTTTATTCTCGTAATGCAAAATGTAATATTATTCCCCAGTGAATTAATAATTTACCTACCTTATTTTATAGCTTAACCAAATTCATATATTTCTTTCTTTCATTTCATAAGTGCATAACACTTCATAGTTCTATCAGGTTTCAATATCCCTGAATAGAAATATATGTTCGTTTCTAACAGTCCTTCCATAAATTAAACTAATGCCAAATGACCTTATTATGATCCTTCTTTCTTTCCATAACACCAAAACAAAATAGTCATCTCATATTAACTTCTTTTAGGTTGTTAAACTAGCAATAACAATCAGTCAATACATAAAGCTTAGACATGAAGGCTTTTAAACACATTTTCCAAAAAAACATTTAATGAAAGAACAAAACCTGGCGATGACGAAAGATCCATTTGTAGCCCTAAGGAACAGTTTAGACTCACGATGTAAGTCAGTCTACAGAACCTAAAACTTAAGCTCTGATACCAACTGTAACAACCCAAATTTCTAGTATGTTTCTAAGACGCTACTTTATGCATGCATAGGCTTGGCAATACATTTTCTTAAAGAATAATTAAATAAAAGAGATAAGAATTTTATTTAATTAAATAATGCTCAAATACGCAATGAAGAGAAAACCTAAAAAAAATACTGTTCGGGGTACCCTTAACCCAACTTTAAAATAACCAACAATTAAATAAATCAATAAATAAAATAAGGAATATTTTATAAAATTTTTAAAATGATTGACTCCTAAACCAGACTCTAGTACATGAAACCTAAGTGCGGAAGCAGTAATTCATCCAAATGGCCATGGTCACGGATCTCTCTTATCATGTGATGGTCTATCTTTACCCTTACCTGAAAAACATAAAAGGAAAAGGATTATACTCAATTAAGCGACCCACTACTAGGCCTACTCAGTGATCTGTTAGTCTTTCCATTGGGTCAGAAATGCACAAGGGCATCATAGGCGTAGGCATAGGCACAGGCATAAGGGGCGAACCCGAAGGCACGCTTTCATAAGTAGTGACCCCAGAGGTCACAAACATAAACATAAGTGGTGGTCCCAAAAGGACATCGTACATAAGCATAGGGTGTGGGCCCGAAGGCTCACAACATGCGATGTGCATAGTCCAATGGCAACACTAACAGTCACTAAAATCTCATACAGACATAAGCATACAAACAAGGTCATAAATCATGCTAAGATCACCTAACAATTCACAATTTATCCATCCATCAAACTTTGCGACAACATACAACATCGACATACAGTGACATAAGTGTAAGCTTCCGAAATTTTCATCTGACCAGCGGGCATATCAAAATATGTTATTCCAACTTAGGAACCAATATGTGACACATGCTTGGGTTCGAGGGCAAACCGATAGTAAACCATTTACCTCAACTTGGTCACAGAAGTCCACGCAAATAATTCCTTAAAACCTTTGGAAAACTTGAACCCACCCAAAGTTGTGGCTTGATCCAAGACAAATTCCAAAACTTGATTCAATTAGAATCTGATCAAGAATTAAATCCAAAATCAATAACTTAATTTTCCCACTATTACTCTCAATCCAAAAGAATAACCAACCAACAACTTACCCAAAACTTACCGATCTTTACCAATTTTCTGCAAAATGAAAAATGGTCTCTAGCTTGATGGTCAATGTCTCAAAACTTCCAAATATTGAATCTAAGTTTTACACCAAAGAGAGGTTACTAATTTAATCCAAAATCAAATGGGTGAATTTCACCTCCCAAATTATAAGGAAAAAAAAGTCTTACTCATGGTTTTTCTCAAGATTCCCGCAAAGATCGGCAGTGATGGCTGATGGCGCGTCAACTCATGGCTACTATAGATAGGCAGCGGGTGTTGTTGTTAGACGGAAAAATTGTTTAGGCTAGCAGCTGGTAGTAAGGGTCTTGCATGAGGAGGGTTTGTGAGAGTGAGAGATAAAGGGGAATTTCTAGTTTTATAGATTTTATTCAACAGCTATTATGAACAAACTAGAGCTTCAAACAACGAAAATTCAATGGCATAAGATCTAATTTGATACAAATTAAATCCTTCCAAATATTTAAATCAATTCAAAACCACATGAAATTAATTATCTTTTTAAATTGTTTTTTTAAGTTGATCCTAAAATCCAAAATCAAAGAAAGCAAAATTCAATATTTTCAAGATAATCAGTTCGAATATCTAATCCATTAAATTCAATTAAACTTTCAATTATTTCAATTTAATCTCAATTTTCCAGGAAAATTTAAACTTAATAATTTTAAATAATTATCTTAAATTTTCCTGAAATTCGAGATGTTACGAATGGTAACCGAGAAACTTGGAGAAGTATTTGTTAACATGTATTTGGATAATGTGATGCCAAGATATGGAATTGATGGGCTGAGTTCTTGTTGAATAAAACAATCATCGTCCCTCCATCATTGTTTATGGAACACAATGTTTGATTACCCAAGTTTGACCAAATGCTATGAGAGTTTGTGATCACCTTCCCAAGATCATACCATGCTGAATTTAGTCATGGTGGGTTAGTTCCTTAATTTCTTCTTGCTCTCCCTCAACCTACATGTAAACTTTTTAAGAGTATACGTTTCGAGAGTTTTACCTTCGTTTTTTTTTCTTTTTCCCATTCTCACCTATGCAATGACAGCACCTTTAAGGTGTGTTTGAATTTGGCCAATTTAGTTACACTAGGTTTAAAATCTTCCTCGTAGACCAACGACGACATTGACAGCTTATTGTTGTCCATATTGGTAATAGTGACAATCCAAAAAGATAAAATTTTCTATCTTGTCGAATCTTTACAGTGAGAAAAAAAATCCTTAGCATTTAAGTAAGCGAAATAAAAGACTAACGTGATCACAACCTGATTATAAGACAGAGACACAACCTAGATATAGTTGTACGGAATCAACTCCAACGATCTTGAATGGACTAATAAAATTTGGCGAATGTATTACTCTTTATATAGACCCTTTTGCTTATTTGCAGAAGATGTGTACATGGCCGTCTTTAATTATTTTTGTCCTAAATTTTAAAGAGTTTTAATTAATTTGCGAACTGTAAACCTCAAGGATTCGCAAGATTATTTGTCTATCTTAGTGACATTGTTTCAACTAGGTGTTGTTGTAAAGAAAGAGTTGAAGAATTTCAAGCAGAATTTCAAAGTTTGGGTGCAACTTCTTAAATATGGTATATGAACCACTTAGAAGATAAATATCATACTACAAAAGATGAAGGTTGATAATGGTGGGTGGCTTTAAAAATAAAAAACAAAATTGTTTTTGGATATATTTGAAAATTATGGGGAATTGGAGTGTAGGACAGTTTTTGAGGTTTCATTCGGAAAAATAGCAAAATCGCCCAGGAATAAGAATTATGGCAACTCATGTGACATGCACATGGCCACAAATTTCGTAATTCCCGATTGCCCTTGACTTGTTTGGGGATGTTGTTGTCGTGACCACAAATACAGGGTAATTCCAAAAGAAAAAGCAGAGTTGAGATTTATGTACAGGAAAATTGTTGATATTCGACAATGACAACTGTCTTCCTAATTTTGCTCATATAGTTAATATAATCTCTATAGTTTATTATTATTTTAGATTCTATTTAACTACTCTTCGAATTTATCTCACCTTAATAAAATATTCAGATTTTAAAACTAAATTTATATTTGAAATATCCGTATAATATTAAAACTTCTTTCCTAATTTTTAGATAACACAATCTCTATATTTTATTATTAAATTAGACTATGTTTAACAACTTTTTGAATTTATCTCACCTTAATAAAATATCCCTATTTTGAAACCAAATCTACATTTGAAATACCCATATATTATTAAAACTTCTTTTATCCATATTTTTTTTTCAAATTTCTATATTGTTTTTCTCATATTCGTAATAAATTAGGTGTATATGCCAATTTTGATATTATTTTAACGTTCCTCAAAAAATATCAGCTCCTAAAAAAATGGTCATGTGTTGATTGCATTGTTGGCTTGAACATTGCCATAAGTTTTGTTACGTACACAAAAAGTTTCATCGATTTAGGTTTCTTTGCTAATTCATTAACTTTTGCTACTGTTTTTGCTATGACTTTACAACGGGTTAAACTCCTATTTGATGGTTGATGGGATGAGAATTCTTAGTACCATGATTTCCGAGATTGTGATGCATATATTCCATCAAATTCATCGTTCCAACAATTTGTGGAATATATGCCAGGTAAACTTTTTTCCTCCGGTGAGTTAACTATATCTTGTTTGACAATGTACCGGATTGATTCTTCCAATTCGAATCTTATTAGCATCGTTGAAGATAAAGATATTTTGTGGCACTGTATTCGAGTAATGAATCAGCAAACATTGATCAATCTTTCAAACATCCTACGGACAACACTGAAATCGTTGATTCTCAAGATTTCGATGTCTTTCAATCTAGTATTCCCATTAGAGTAGGTTTACTTTTTAGTAGCAAATCTGTATTGAAGAAAGTAGTTTATTTTCTTGCTCTTAAAAACAGTTTCAAACTTACTACTATTAGGTCAAACAAAACTTCGTTTGAAATTCATTGCAAGGATATGTCTTGTGGGTGGTATCTACGTGCATTTTTATATAGAGGGGGTGGTGTGTGGATGGTTCGAAAATTCATCAATATCCATAAATGTTCTATTGACATTGTTAAAGATGGTCATCAACAAGCAACATCCTAGATTGTTGTTGAATGTACAAAGTCATTTTTTAAAATGAATGACAAAGTCCCATGCCGACAGTGTGATGTTGTAAGCTATATGAGAAGACAACGTGATGTAAATATAAGTTATGATAAAACTTGGAGAGGTCGTGAGATTGCCCTCAATTCCCTCCGGAGGACTCCTGAGTCATCTTACGTCGGTTTGTCACTATTTTCAGCTGCGTTGATTGAAAACAATCCTGGTATGTTTCTCGTCTATATTTAGTGTAAAAAATTATATACACTCTACTTTGTCTTCTATAATCAATCTAAATGTTTATTACTTACAGGAACATATACAGCATAAGAATCTGATGATGAAGGTAGGTTTAAGTATTACTTTATGGCGCTTACTGCTTCTATAGATGCATGGAAGTTTTGTTTTCCTATTATGTCAATCGATGGTGCATGTCTAAAGAACAAATTTATGGGGACATTATTGTCTGCTTGTACACTTGATGGCAATTCGCATAATGTACCTCTTGCATTTATCGTTGTCGATTCTGAGAATGATATATCATGGTCCTGGTTTTTTCGTAATCTTAAAGCTATTTTTGGGAATTCTAACGACCATGTTATTATGTCTGATGGTCATAAAAGTATAGCCAAGGGTGTTAGTTTTGTCTATGATTTTGTTGAACACGGGTTGTGTGCATTTCATTTGTATAAAAACCTTGTTAAGAACCATAAGTCACGTCCAATTGAAGACACTTTCCATATGTGTGTAAGAGCATATAAATTGGTGAATTTGAGTATTACATGAGGCAATTAGATGAGATTGCTCCATCCATTAGGATTGAATTAGAGGATGTTGGCAAATCCAAATGGGCTAGGGCATTTTTTCGGAGGAAAAGATATTCCTTAATGACAACCAATATATCAGAATGCATGAATTCAGCTTTAAAGGAAGCACGCGAATTACCCGTTATTGGTCTCCTTGAATCTATTCGTAGTTTGGTTCAAAAATGGTTTTACAAACGTCATAGTCATTGGAGTTTCCAGCATTCTGAATTGTCATCGCATGCAGAGAACATTATTCGATCAGCCTTAAGGGACAGTAGGTCAATGGATGTAAGTGTTCTTTTAGTTACACAGTATTTGTATTCGATTAAGCCTATTATTAATAGTAAAATTGTAAGTTTATCGGTTTTTTTTTTTTTTTTGTAGTTGTACCCCATTAACCATTATGAATTTGAAGTGCATGATCGCTCTAACCAATTTGTTGTTAACATTCTAAATCATACTTGCTCATGTCGACGGTGGGACCTAGACATGATTCCGTGCTCTCATGCATGCATTGCATTGTCTCATAGGAACCTTCAAATACAATCATATGCACATGATTTCTTTCGTGTTTCCAATCTACGTTTGTTATACAGAAAGTAAATGCGGCCTATTGGCAATGTTCAACAATTCACTACAAGTCATGCAATTGGCAATGATCTAGTTCTTCCTCCTAATGTCAAACGTCCGACTGGGAGGCCTAAGAAAAAAAGAATCATGTCTTGTTTAGAAAACAAAGCTATAGTCTGCTGTAGTCGATGCGTTAAGAGGGGTTATAATTGTAGGTCTTGCAAGGATCCCATATGACATTGAATGCACCTATAGTGTTATATCGTTTAGTATTGTTCTACTTTACTTTCCCTCTTCAAACGGTTCTTTGATGTTCAAACTTAATGCTGTTTATGAAAGGAATTGTTATTTGCATTAATGATTGTATATGGAACTGGAAGTTAAATATTACTAATTTATGTTGGTTGTTCCGTCATTTGTATTATTCATAATGGGAAATTGAGCTAAACATTTTAGAATTACAGTGTGTTTGTAAAATCAATTCAAAATATTCAGATTATATACAAAACAGTAATGATATACCAATATTGTATATGGAATTCAAAGTTAAATATTACTAATTTATGTTCGCTCTTTAGTCATTTGTATCATTCACAATGTCCAATTGAGCTAAATGTTTTAGATTACAGTGTGTTTGTGAAATCATTTCAAAATATTCAAATTATATACAAAAATAGTAATCATATACCAATTATTGTATATGGAATTGAAAGTTAAATATACTAATTTATGTTGGTTATTCAGTCATTTGTATTTTTCATAACTAGAAATTGATCTAAACGTTTTAGGATTACAGTGTGATTATGGAATCAATCCAAACTATTTATTGATATACCAAAACAGTAATGATAACAATTCCAAATCACTTTATATATTCATTGTTCATTTATGTTATTGAGGGTTGGAGATTTAAATTTTATGTATGTGTAATGTGAAAAGTTCAATTCACCTATAAATAATTTATGTATATGCCCTTTGGACGACTAAGACTTTACCGAGGTTATATAGTATAGGGTTGGCCAGACAAACTCGTACAAAATAGCTACATCAAATCCAAAGCTATTTTATTTTCATAATCCAAAATAGTTAAACTGTATACCAAAACAGAAGCAAGACTACTAAATCCTAAAACGTTTAGACAGCTGCATCAACATATTCAACATATTTTCAGAATCCAAAATAGTTAAGCTGTATACCAAAACAGGAAGCAAGACTACTAAATCCTAAAACGTTTAGACAGCTACCAAAACAGCTACATCAACATATTCAAATCATTTTGTCCATTAAATATAGGAAGCAAGACTACTAAAAAGTTCTAAAGTTTAAAACATATAACAAAACAAGATTATGAATTCGCCCATATAGCTGACACAAAATCTGAATGTATCCTACTTTCAATATCCAGATTGGGAATCACATAAAAAGCCAGAATCAGTTGCTTTGATCATTCATTGCAAGATCGGGCTTAGTTTAGATGCAAGTCAAATGATGGGCCATCCAGGGGTGTATTTTTATTCGTGGTTTGAGGTTTTCGTATTATCCCTCTTGTTGCATCTATCCATATGCCTGTCATTGGTGGACTCGCATCATTCACTTTTGGCAGTTTCCTTTTTAGTTCCCGTTGCTTTGATCTTCTCTCCTCCTCTTGGATAGCCATCATGATCAACTCTTGCTTAGTTACATTTAACTAACAACATTTAATGACCAATTAGTTGTTAGGACTTAATGAATTATAATAATGATCAAATTTACAAGATCCCTTGTTCTTACATGTTTGAGTATGATCCTTGTAGCAGGGTTATTTTCATCAATGTTGTAAAGCTTATCAGTCATTTCCAACTTCCTTTTGACCTTCTATTAGTTATTAAAGAGACAACATCTTTTAGAGATATGTAGAAATACACATTATATGTTCAAGATCTACATTAGTTATAGTATTATACCTCTTGCTTTTTTGGTTGTGGGGGTTGACCCGTGCACCACAATGGTTGTACCTTTTGAAGGATCTTAGTTGTGTCATTTTGTTAACACGTTAAAAAGTTGAAATAATTTATTTAATATTAGGTTAAAAGATGATAGGTGCCAGGATTGTACAGTTTAAAAGAAACATACCAATATTGTTGTCTTTCACTTGTTTGACATCTCCAACTTCTTATAAATCTCTCGTTCATCAATTGATCGAATCACTTCGTTGATTTCTTCATCAGCGTCTTGATTTTCCTATCTCAATCAATTATGCTTGTCAATTTCCATGTATTGTTAAAAGGTATAATCTGCAACATGCTTATATCAACTCACCTTGACCTCTGGTTCCTTACTTCCTTTTTCTTCAAATTCCTTGTTTTTATCTCCATGGCATGTTTCTTTGTGTACTACTGATTGTATTTTTAGTCCATGATCCTTGTTTCCATTGCCTTCTTCGTCCTCGTCGTCATCTTTTCATTGAACTATTGTGGGAGCATCAAAACAATCAATCAACTCCTTCTCTTCTTC
This sequence comes from Benincasa hispida, assembly GCF_027475165.1. Classification (NCBI taxonomy): domain Eukaryota; kingdom Viridiplantae; phylum Streptophyta; class Magnoliopsida; order Cucurbitales; family Cucurbitaceae; genus Benincasa; species Benincasa hispida. The sequence goes on from NC_143487.1 coordinate 42,234,958, forward strand.
TTTTTCTTCTTGTTCTTTCTCAATACCATCTAGTTCTTTTTCGAATTGGGATGCAAGCTATTTCCATATAATTCATAATAGGTTTGTACTATGAAAAACAATAAATACAGTGTAATTAGTGTACATACCATAAACAGATTGCTTGTTGATGCATGTGATTGGACAGCTTGTGTAGTCTTCATGTAGTCAATCAATTTGGTTACTGACTCCACCAAGTCATCAATCTTCTTCATTAAGATTTGCTGACTATTCTTCATGGCATTAAAGTTTTCATTCATCTTTGTGTTCATTAATTGTAGCATTTTTTCTATTCCTTCAAACCTTTTTTCCATTTCATCTTTGTCATATGATAAACCGGGTCTTCTATTCAAGGATAGTTCAACCACTCTCTCTTTTGACCTATATTTGTTCATTTCTTCTTCGACCTCTTGGAACACCCTTTTTTCCTCCTCAATGAATAGGGCAAAATATGTCATAGTCATTTCATGTGGGGTTGCAAGTAATGGACAAATTTCAAGTTGTCAAGTAAACAAGGGAATAAGATGTTAGTTTATAGATTATAATTTAAAACTCTACATATATTTTGTTGTATAGATATTTATACCTCTTTTGAATCGAACACTTTTCGCTTGAGATCCTTCCATTTGGATTGATTGTCTACAGCTCAATTTACTATTTTTTTAACATTGTTAGAAACCTTCCTGACAAAGAAATTTTGTGATGAGCTCAAGGTGGGTATGACTGTTGGGGTTGATGCCCTAAAGTCTCATGTCCTGTAGTTTGTAAATAGTATATACAAACACCAGTGATTATTAATATATGATATTTACTTCACATCTTGTTGTTTTGCTCGGTTGTTTGTTTTATTTGTTTTACCACAAACCAATAAACATAAAATCCCTGGTTATCTGTATATGACTCAAGCATATATGTGGTGACATACAAGTGAATCATGTCTTGAGAGATAACCAAAATGGTTTGTAGTATATGGATATAGGAGGGAAACCTTATCTTGGTAATGCTACGGATGTGGCCCGCTTTGTGGAATGGTCACAAGTATTGTGACTTGCCACAAATGGTCTGATCCTGATCATTTGTGTTGGGGACATGCAAGCTGGGGCTTTTCCTATACAAAGAGTTTGTATAAGACCTGACCACGAAGTGTTAATGCCTCGTTATATAACACCATTCATGACAGAGACTTCACTTCACTAGGATAACCATAAGTAACATGACCTCAATCCTGAGTGAGTTGGGAACTCCTGTCATTGAGGGCGATCCTTTGATTTGTATGGGTGCAAGTGGCCAAGTCGCCGATTCAAACCTACCATTTTAGGGATTCGTCTGATTTGGGAGCTGGGAAATCAACTACACAAGATGAAGTTCACTCTTTTCCCGAGGCAGAGGTAAGTAGATAGATGGCTCCTTTAAATACTGATTCTGGGGCTTGAACGATGTGACGCCACACACCTTCTCTTGGCCCAAGAGGTGTTCACACGTAGTTGGACTATGTTGTATTGTTCATTAGAGGAATCAGTGATACTTAAGAAGTGAAATGTAACTACAGGGGCAAAACGGTAAATTGGTCCAGCTGTACTTACGAGCATCTGTGAAGGGTCATCCTACTCATGATTCGTTATATCCAATGGACACAGAAATATATCTGTGGTAAGAAGAGTTCAGCTGTTGGTCTTTAGTGGAATCACTGACAGTTAACAGATGGTGAATCTCGTAGCTAAAGAGTTTAGTCAGCTATTCACGTACTGTTGAAGCTTCGAGCCACAGGTCCATTAGGTCACTGGGTAGCTTGGATAAAATCGAGAACCAGTGTTTGGGTTAATTTGAAATGTTCAAATTGACAAGAGGAAGTTCAATTATATATGATATAATTGGACTGGTTAATTATATATGATATAATTGGCTAAATGTATGAGATACATTATTTTAGAGAGAATTAGATATAAATATGATTTATATCAAATAGAGGAGAAAATACTATAGTAGATATATGATATAAATATAATATGATTATATTTATTAATTAAATTAATCGATTAATTATTTGATAATTAATTGATTAATCCACGTTCGAACGTGGGAAGTAGGGTTGCGAAAGTTATGGTAACCGACGGGTTAAAGCTATGAGAATCGTTTTCATTTCATTATTCAATCATGCATTCGTAAAGCCCATGCCCAAAAAGAATCCATGAAAGAGCGATCGCGAGAGCCTATACGATAGAAGCTCGATCGTCTAGTTCACACGTTCTCTAAACGATCGTATACATCTTTCCTAAACGATCATTCAGTCTTTCCTAAACGATCATGTAGCTCTACTATACGATAATCATTTCCGCTATATGATAGCAGAGTTCATCTCCCACTTGCTTATCGTCTACACGACGTCTTTTCCTCCGTCCTCTACCAAACTCACCAGAGCCCACTCTTTGGGTTTTTGACGTCGAGGATACCCGGGATTCTCTTGTGGTGGTGTTGTCCGTGCGGCATTGTTCGTGTACATTCGGATCGTGCTGTTGCAGTCGACAGACTCGCAGGGTGCTGGTAGATCGGTAGATGGTTTTCCACTGCTTTGGGTTCAATCGTTCGAAGGTATGAACCCTTTCCTTGTGTTTTATTGTATTCTGAGCATGTCGAATATGAGTTTAATATGCATAACTGTTTTTATGGAATGTATATCGTTTATGTTTCGGTCACTGTGAAATCAGAGCGATCTAAGCCCGCTCATGGAACTCTCAGTATGGGATCCTTCAATGACCTTGTATGCCCATGCTAAGATTGGGAATATGAATCCCCCCATTGATATTCTTGATTTACCTTTGTTGTGTATTGCTCTATGTACAACATTAACAAGTAAATTAAATGCAACCCTTCCCCATGGGTAGTTATCAAAGAGGTCATCGTCATCAACCATCAGTATGTGGTCTATATTCACATTCACCGAATCTTGTTTTGGGAGAAGAAAACTTTCCAAGAAATACAACTTCACCATTTTTATCCTATCACTATCACATCTTGCCTTGCTAACATTAAAAGCTATGTTAAGAAAATACCTACTCACAGCTTTCATATCCTCGAAGTACATTTTTCTTATATTTCCTCCTCCCTTTATCCCACTTGTATCAATTATTGGTAATTCCCCACAATTTAGACCAGTTATCAATGCAAACTCTCTCAAACCAAATTTCATTACTCTACCTCCTACGAAGAAATTCAACTGGGATGATGACTTTGGTTTACATTATCTTTGTATTAGGTGTAACAACAGTTGAAAAGATTGATTTGTAATGGAAAAATCAAGGAAATGACCAAAAATGGTCTCTCTAAATCTCTGTTGTAACTTGTCACTTAAATTCTCCTTGATTTTATGAATTACAGAAGTCTTTGTTTGTAAGTTTATTTTCAGTGGTTCATTTCTCCTTGCACTATCCATCAGAAACAAAGAGTCCTAACACATTTGAAATAAACCAGAAACACAAGCTTAATAATATGCTAATAGTAAAAACAAGTACGGAGTATTTGAGTACCTCATGTGGTTCTATCAATTCAATTTTTCCCTTTTGGCGTGTTCTTACTTTTCCTCTTCATACTCATTACTATCTTGTTCATCATGTTTCATTATTTAGTAATTATATTATGTATATACGTTAACAAATACACTGTAATTAATAGATAATTTCATAAAATGTATATTATCATACCTTTCCCTCATGTAGTTCATCTTGCTCTTCTTTTTCTTCTACTACTTCCTTTCTCCCTTTCTTCTTTGGTTCTAACTTTTTTTTTCACAGCCTGCATCACAATTTAGATCTATGAGATTTTCAACCAACATTCTTGTTGACCTTGCTTTTTTTTTTTCTTCAAATAATCCTGACATTGCTCTTTACCCTTGGTTTGTTTGCTTGAATTTTCACCTCTATTGCAGAAGCATCGCGCTTTCGTTTGTTGCTAGTTATTGGAGTTGCATGTTTTTGGCCTGATTCCCTTGCCATTGTCTCTGTCCCCTTGTTTTATATATATGATCAAAATTTGATGTTTTCAAATACATTAAAAGTAAATTAAAACATACCTCGTCGAAACTGTCGAGAACAATGGGTCCTTTGCTTGTTTGTTTTTTTCCACCAGTTATTCCTCTTAATCGTTCTCTGCTTTGCTTGTTCCTTCGGCTTTCTCTTTGTTCATAACTTCTAATGTTTGATTAATGGTAGACTTATCAATTTTATACAAACAACCAAAGGGCTAGATTTTATATCGTCGTTTCTGTTTTAACTCCTAAAAAATGGCGTTTATTTATATCCCAAAATATTTGAATCTAAATACTTAACGTAAAATCAATATTAAATGTTTTTTTATTTTTTTGAATATAAAGAGTTACAACCAGTACTGGTTTCATCTCTTCAATGTGGAAACAAGAGGTAGAGTAGATTGCAATGCATGGATTAGAAAAAATTTGGGAATCAAAATGTTGTTCGAAATTAGGAAATTTAAGCAAATGTCAGATCTAAGCAGATTGCATCCAATAAAATTTAAGCAATTTGCAATCAGTAGGTGCTTAAAAGAACGAAAAAATGGCCAAGAAGCTGCAATACTGTGGAGAAAACCGTGGAAAAATACTCGATGTCGTGCAACAATGTCTATTGTACCTGTCGCTTGAAGCTGTTTTGAAGGAGCTTCAATGTCGAAGGTCAAGCGTCTGCAATGAAGCTATCAACAAAGAAAGAGAAAGTCGAGAAAGAAGGTCAAGCGTCTGCCCGGCAAGAAGCTCTCGAGAAACTTTTTAAGAAGGTCAAGTGTCTGTCGACAAAGAAGGTCAAACGTCTGCAAATGGCCAATAAGCTGTTGAAGGTATTCTTATCGGTGAATGATTTTTACATAATAAATGTTTGGTTAGGGTTTTGGTTAAAGTTCATTGATTATCGTGTGAGGTGTGATGGTGGATTAGACCTCTAAGTAGGTAGACTGTATTTGTTATTTTCATACGATTTTGAAATACTCAGACCTTTAGAATTTCATTAGGGGTAGTTTTGACAATTGCTAATCTTTATTTCTTAATTTTTTATTCCATTTGCTATTTTTACAATTTTAAAAAGATTTTGCTATTTGTCCAAATGGAAACTTAAATTCTACTATTTATCTTGTCAGCCCTTAAATTATTTGAAGAAGAATTGTTTTGGGACAATAAAAGTACGATAAGAAATGAAGACCCCACTTAGGAGGCATTCTTGTTTCTCCATTTTTTAACAAAAACATCTTGTGTTTACCAACGAGGCCAGCCCATAGAACTAAAAAAAGAATGTTTCTATGAAATATAATAAACGAAAAACTATTTTTAGAAATGTGTGTTTGATCCTTAAGATTTGAATTTGGTTGATTTAGTCTTTCAGATTTGAAAAATAGATATAAAAGATCTCTACTTATTGATTAGTTACTTTTATATCATCTCTCTCTCAATCTCGGGGATCCCTTCTCAAGTCCTTCCCGACGAGAAGGGCGCTCCTCACTCCTATCGTCAGATTATGACATCAACAACTCATTGTTGTCCATATTAGTACCCAAGTCAGTCCAAGGTCCATAAATTTCATGGGCAACAGCTTATTACTATTATTATTCAAAAATATTGTGGGTTATCAAATCAAATAAATAATTTTAGGGTCCATTGGACAAAGGGCCATATTTAATTAATAGTTTTGAAAAAAAACCAAAGATGTTTGTTATAATTGGCCAACTACTAAATCTATGAAAAATCGGTAAGGAACCAATGGACTAAAATACCCTTTGTTTGAAATCTAGAAAATAGTAACTAAAATAAAGGAAATTTCAAGGAAAAGATATCTTCATAAATATATTCAATTCAAAATAACGCAGAATCAGGAGACATCATCACATGGAAAAAACTTAAATTTGAAAATTTAAAACTAGAAAACTTATACAAAGTTGAAGAAACAATTAGAGAAATCAGAAAGAAAATTCAAGCATATGAAGTAGTTTTGAGAAAATACATGTATTCAAAAAAAAAAAAAGTACGAAGCCCTAACTTTATACATCTACAATTCTATAATATTTGAAAACTTAAACTAGCAACACGCTTCCCTTTATAAAAATGAAATCACATCGATGCAATTAATTTTGAATAAGGGATTAATAATCATTCACCCATATGATAAGAAACATTTCCTTCTCCTTAGTTTGAAACTCTCGCAAAATTTCATTCAAGTCTTGCTAGCTTTCCTTCTTCTTGGGCGTACGTCTTTCCACTACTATTAGTTTATTTTTCTAAAACTTTCATCTTAATTTTTTTTTTCTTTCCAATTTTAAACTACATTCTCCATTGTTCAATTTGTTACCAATATTAAGTAAGTGGTATGCAGGAGAGAGGGAGATCTCAAGATTATTATACTTATAGTTTCATGTCCAATAATTTAATACTGAGAAAGAATTTTAATCTTAATATTTGATGCATTAATTTAGGATCGTTGTTTGACACCTAGGACTAGAGAGGTTTGATTATTGTTAATGTTTAAATTTTGTGATGCATTAATTTTAATCTCAATATTAAGTAAGTGGAATGCAGGAGAGAGGTTTGATTATTGTTAATGTTTAAATTTTGATATTTTATTATAAAAAAAAATAAGATTATAGACTCAGAACTAGAGAGTGATAAATAAAACTAAAGCGTAAGTATTTATTTACTGTATTTTAACACAATTATGGTGGATTTGAAAGTAGTATATTACTTATTCTGAATTATGGGTTCAATACACTAATTATCTTATAAACATTAGCGATAGAAAATGTTTGAGAATATATTGTTAGTACTTTCCATAATATTTAATGATCATAACAAGCAACCAATATTTTATGTATTCAAATAAGTTTGACATTGACGTAAATACTTTGTATTCTTATATATTATGATCAAGAATATTTAATAAATATAACAAGTACTTAGTAATTGATGATTGTTGATCATAACATTTTTTTTTTTTTTGAAGAGATATTTGTTCATAACATAGACAAATACTTTGTAAAAGTGAATAAGAAAAAAAATTAATTAGCAATGCAAGAAATAATGCTAAGCTATCTAAAATCTAAAATTGACCAAGGAATAACTCCATATTTACATCACAGAATTTTCTTTCAAATGCAAATTACGAAGTCAATCGATAGATATTATTTTTTAACCATTTAAACTATCAAGGTCAGAATGATGTACTATTATGCAAAGATGATTGTATGGTAGTTTTGTTAAGTGTTGAATAAAAAAAGAAAAAAAAAAAGATAGATATAGTTTTAAGGGGGAGAATCTAAATGTTTTTAACAAAAATACATGTATATCTGTAAATATTTGAAAACAATAGCCAACAATTTCAAATTGAATTTCCAAGTTGAATTTCCATTATTAAAAAAGATAATGTGAACAAAATCTAAACTAAAAAGAACTTGTAAAAAACCTATTTGGGGAAGTGAGAGATTGTGAAAAAAATTCAATTGCATTTTTCATAAAATGAGATACCAGGCATCCAGAATGGGTAAAGTGGGAAAAAAATTCGACCGAAATATCAATTTGATCATATTTCAGTAAATTCAAAAAATAGTCATCGTTCAAAACTACGCCCATTATTCGGTCATTTATCACAATTTCTCTATCTACCATTCATTGGAAGAAAAAAAACAACAGATAAGTACTTACCAGACTTGTAACGCCCTGACCTTTCTAGAAGTCTGAGAAGAGTCGTTACTCATAAATATACATTTAAATTTAAAACATTTTGACCACTGAAACTAAATCAATAAAATTAATTTTCAAAATGATCCATAAAATTAATAAATAAAAAATCAATTAAACCTTTGTTCGGACCCCTAAAACAGTTAAGGAAAATAACATTCAAAACAATAAAATAAAATTTTTCTTGTTTAACATCAAAATCTAGTTCAAATCATTCAAAAAAACTTTAAAACATAAATTCAGCCGAAGCGATTTTCATGTCCTATATGACTCAGTCACGGGTCCCCTTCGTCACTCACCTGCCCTTGTCTGAAAAACATAAAATAAGGAGGTATAAGTATAAAAATACTCAATAAGGAGGGGTAAGTATAACTCAGATCGTGCTACTTTGAAATCCAGTGGGATTTTTTCGTAGTAGTCCAAGCAGTTGGTTTACTTTTGGGCATGCTTCGTCTGCTTATCCTCCCTATTTCATACAAACTTAGATCATCAAGTTATCCTTTAATTTTATTGCTTGATACAAAAGCAATTCCATTAGTAAGATTACTTCAAAATTAAATCCAAAGAACTCAAACAAGCTTATTTTCTACTTGCCCAACAAGACCTTGAAAAAGACATACAAAATTGATTTAAATTTATTTTCTTCTTCAAATTATAAACTATTTCTGAGTTTTGAAACTAACAAGCCACATTTTCGATCTTATTCTCTCTAATTCATCATGAACTGCTCTTTGATTCATCATCATCATTCTAAATTCAGCCAATAATAATTTTTTTTTTCTTTTAAAAATGTTCGATTTCACTCTATCGAAGAAATTCACCTCGTTTTCTACTCTTTTTTCTTCGTCAAAAGATTCAACCTTGTCTGCAAAATTCAATCAAATGAGGATGACTGTGGCAACGTTAGCATCAAAGTCTGGAGGCAGAGAGAAGTATGTGGGATTTATTAGCAGAGAGGGAAGGAGAGTGAAGAGAATGGAGATTGAGTGGAAATAACTATTTTTTTAATTTAAAAGTATTTTAAAATAATATAACAACGGAACATAACTCAATTGACACATAAATACGAATTCTATGTGGTTGCATTTTTTTTCCTTTTGAACAGGGTTGCAATCTTTTTTTATGGTAAATGATCCAACCTCTCTCATTTTCATCTCGTGCCATTTGATCCACACTTGCCACATCCACCACACAATCCTTCCTTGGGGATGTGTGTTGTGTTGTGAATTCTGAAATTTTGTGTAGTGATTTCATATTGTCATACAACCAAAACTATTTGTTATACCCCGAATTCAAACATCATCTTTAAGAGAGAATGCAAAGAAACAAAATAATAAAAAGGGTCTGCAAAACCAAAATCTTTAAATAGGTTTGAACCGAATATAGTACTCAAACAAGGTAATCCAAGAACTTTCCAACCGTTCGAATCAGACTAAATTTCGTAATAAATGGGTTAACTTAGATTATCGCTGTCATCATTGTTGTTATCAGAAATGGTAAATAGTATTCGAGGTCGTGATAGCTCAACTCCGCATAGATCGGTTTCGTACTGTGTAGTTGGTTCAAGCATGGATGGATTTTGCAGAGCAAAGCCTTTTGAGAATTGAAGTCTTCAACAAGTTTGGGGAGATTACAGGCAAGAATTTAGAAACTACAAAAGTTTCAACCCACCAGTTACATCATCCACCACTTCAACTGGACCTGCAATTTGTGAAGAAGTGTATACCATTGTATTCATTGGAACAAAGTTTTATAATAATTTTAGTTGGCACCAAAATGAAATAGTGAAGTAGCGAAGTACATCCACCAGTTAAGCTCACCAAAAATACGAGTCAAACAAAAGAGTGAAGATTGTAGGGGGTTTGCTAAGTTGGAAGAATAGAGATAGAAACCAATGGCAAGGTCTTTAGTCAACGTTTTATCTCAAAATACATTCTTCCCATCTGAGGAATTTTGTTAAAAAAGGAATGCTCAAATTGTGGCAACAAAGACTCTTTGATTTATAAGGGTTGGATGGAAAAAATCTACTTACCAAGAATTGCCATCACCGTTCTCGAATCTAAAAGAACAAAAAAGTAAATTTAGTGAACTTCATAGATTTGCATCTACTTAAGTGAATTTCATATATAACTTACTTGGTGCGATCTGAGTTCTTCCGGCATCAATGGTAATATGAGTTGGTAGCTTCAATGATTTTGCCCTCTCCTAATGTACAATAATATAAACTTTTGAAAAATGAAAGAATTTACTCAAATGCCTCAAAGAATAAATGATATATAGAAAAGAGCAAGCTGTATTCAATTGTCTCACAGAGATGCAAAATTAACTGAGAAGAAAAGGAAGAAAGATTATAAAGAACTAAGGACGACCAACCAGAAGTAAAAACGAACAAATTGCATAATATCATGCTCTCTGAAATTTAATGGCACTATGGTAAACTTGGTAAGGGAAATAAGATCAAATGAATGAAATGAAGCTGCACCAGAGGTAAGGCAGTAAAAGAACAAATGCCTTAATAAATATGAAGGGTGTTAACAGGGTGCAAGCTAAAAGAAACATATATTGTAATTTTTTGAAATAAACTTGATGATTATTTCAGTCAAATAAAAAAAATAGACGTAGCTTGGTCAGTTGGAAAAAAATTGGTTTCAGCAAGAAACCAATCCAAATCAACTGCTTACACCCCTAATAAAGATATATTCAAACGTACAACAGAGTAGAAAAACTAGCAAACATCAACTACCTGCAGATGCAATATTCTTTTGACATGCAAAAAGAAAACAGCTAGACACCAAAAAGTCAGAGTGGAACTTTTAAGAAAAGAAAGCATAGTGGAATTGTTACTTGCAAAACTAGCATGTCTTCCTCACTTTCTATCTTCAAAACCACCTTGGGTTGCGCACACATCTCCCATCTACGTGTAAATAAAATCAAATAAATGTACATAGAACAAAGTATGCGACTCATATTAATGTAGGGAGGACTATTGTGTAAATACGTACCTATTCAAGGCTTTTGGTGCACGATAATGGAGCTTCTTATAGAGACCCAAAGTTGCATGACTAATAAAAGCAAGTAAAGTAGATTTAAAAATGATTCCAAATCCAATTTACAACATTGAGAAACTGGGAAGTTTACCATGCAAAGGGGTTTGAGAAAATTAGATCACTAGTCTCAATTCTCATAATTTAACTATTAAACAAGTAATAAGCCAGTTCTTATATAGTCATGCTTATAGTAAATAATATGAAATATTGGCCTCTCAAGTAGTAGTAACATAAAATGTTCGTGCAGGATTGGTAATTCTTCTAGTAAACATCGGCCACAAAGTTAGCTGGTAATTGAAATTATGTAATATGGTTGTGGATGTTCTGAGCCATATTTTTATTACGGGAGTGGAAGGAAGAATTCTTGGCCTTTTAAGGTTAGTTTTAAGCAGGTTGCGTTTTGTCTCATCTGCAATTTGTTGACCATATGATGTTCTTTAGTTTTGGCAAAGAGGAGTCCTTCACTATCCTATATCACATTCTAAGATTCTTTGAGACGATGTCAGGGCTTAAAATTAATAGAAGTATTAGATTTTGGAGTTAAATTGTGACCTGATGAGGCTTAATAGATGGACTATGTGGTTGGCTCTTTTCCTTCCTCCTACCAGGTTTTCCTCTTGGGGGTAACCTGAGAAGCGAGAGCTATCTCTTTTTGGAATGGTCCCATTGAGAAGATTTTGAAAAGGTTAGTCTCGTGGAAGAAAACTTTTTCTCCGAAGCTGGTCGACTGACTTTGATCAAATCTATGTTGAGTAGAATTCCTATCTGTTACCTCTCTTTTTCGGGTGCCTGTTTTGATTTGTAAAAGCATGAAGAAGCTCATGAGAGACTTCCTCTGGGGAGGGGTGGAAGAAGGGAATGGTTCTGATCTCGTTTGCTGGAAAGTGGTTGGGAATTTTGTGAATAGATGGGGGGAAGGGCGCTTGAGATTGGTAATTTAAGATTACGCAACAAAGCTCTGTTGGCTAAACGGCTTTGGTGTTTTCCCTTGAGCCTAAATCCTTATGGCATAGGATAATTGTGAGTAAACACGGTCCCCGGCATGCATAGAAGTCTGTGAAAAGATATGAAGGATAAGAGAATCCTCCTTAAACAGTAAACTAATCTAAAAAATGGCTGGTATTCATAGGGTAATTTTGTCAAGACTCCACCCCTCCCTAGGGTGACCCTCATAGTTAAGCAAAGGGGCAACTGAATCCCCTTGCCTCAATCCCATTGAAGCTTTTATTTTCCTTCTTGGTTTTTCATGAAGAAAGAAAGATGTATTGATGATGCACCCTCTTTACCTTTCTCAATTTCTGACCCAACCTGCTTTACTTCCCACTTTATCATACCCAACCTTTTTCATGTTTATGTCACTTTTCCTCCAATGTTATTTGCAATAGAGATTTACTCTAAGTTTGCTGATTTTCTGAAGTTATATTTACGAGGATTTTCCTGATTCTTCCCATTTGTTGTTTTTTAGATTCCACCCATCAATAATTTTCCTGAATTTGACAGTGCAATATTTCAAAAAAATAGAAGCTCTATTATCTTCCAAAATTCTTCTTTTTGACAACGTTGACTTGAAGCATATTTTCATCCAAAACGTCTCATGCTATTGTAGTGTTGATAAATTTTTGTTCCATTTAGGTTGAAGTACACTTTTCCCCCAAACTTTCAAGAAAGCGATAATTTAATTGAACTTTGGTTTGCAACGATTTAGTCTCTTTACTTTCAATTTTGTAACAATTGAGTCCCTGAAGTATGTAGCAATGTAAGCTTTGCACTTTCAAATTTGTAATAATTTAGTCCCCAACGTAAAAAAATTATCAAAATTAAAAGACAATATTTTATTATCTTATGATGTAGACTTTGCATTTTATAATAAAAAAATGATTCTTTATTTAGTTTATTGGTTTAATTACACAAAAATCCTCATTAAACCTCAACACTAATTTCTACCATAGGGTTGTTACAAGTTTTACATACGAAAGTTTAAGGACTGAATTGTTACAAAATTGAAAGTTCGCGTTGCAAACCAAAGTTCAGGGACTAAATTGTTACTTTTACGAAATGGTAGGGAAAGTGATTTTTAACCTATAAAGTCATTGTGAGGATATTAATAAACCAGGTGAGTAGTGGGTTGTTAACGTAAACTTCTAAACACTATATATGCCCAATTCCAATTCTTAGGACTAGTATTTAATTTATAAAAAAAAAAAAAGAAAAAAAGAAAAATCAACTACCACAGCAACTCCGGTAAAATTTTAAACTTCTATCATTGTTATTGTTAGCAATTAGCATTCAAACTACAAGTAATCAAAGAACAACCACAAAGTGATAATAAAATACCTGCATTGAGCCGCAATTTTTCCTTTTCCCATTTTCAAATCATTTCTCACAACTAGAACCTGAAGAGACAGTGAAGTGTTGTTACATCTATTTTAGAGAGAGAACATAAAGTAATCGAGAATGATTTTCTAATAGATAGCACGAGAGAAACAGAGATAGACAAGGACACTCAGAGGCAGACCATCTTGAAGTCATCGAGAATGTCAGCCAAATTTTCAACCTCCAGTGGCTCTTTAGGTTTATCCTTCTTCTTCCCATTCCTGCCGGATTCGTTGCTTTTGGCTAATTTGGCTCTGACAAAAATGCGAGGAGGATACTTCGAACCAATATAGTATCCCAAAACAAGGCAGCCGGCCCCAACTACAATGGCACTCAGCCATGCCAGATCCATCAAATTTTAGTCTATAAAAGGCACGCCGCCACTATTGAAGTCCAGCAAGGATAATCCCGGACCAGATACCAAATTCTAATTCTAGCAATAGAAATCCTACATAGAACATGAAAAGCTCAAAATCAAAACTTGGAAACAGTAAATACAAAAAGAAAAGAACAACCGAAGAAATGAATGAAAATAGCAGCCATTTCCTCAAATTCAGAATTGTGAAAAAAAAAATAGAAAGAATTTAGATTATTTCTTACTTTCTCTTGGCAGAAAACTCAAGAAACTTTCTGAATGTCTACCTTGTTTGTAACTACGATTTTCAAATCAGAATGGATTTCAAATCATTTCTAGTGATTGGAATGAATAAGAACACAGAATTTAAAAATCAAAATAATTTGAAGTCTTGTTTTGATCCGAAAATTTTCCAACTAAAATAAGCTGGAACAATAAAAATTGCCCTGATTCCAAAATTGGGTCGCAAGAGAGAAGAGCAAAAGAAAAACAAGGGAAATAAAACTTTGATGAGGACGATCAACCTCGAGATGGAAGCATTGCGGCGTGAGATTGCAGTAGAGAGTGAGAATCGACGATGGTAACGGTGAAGATGACGAGAGAATAAAGAAATCAAAGACGGAGAGATACTGGCGTGAGTGTGGCTGCCGCAGGAGTGAGGGAGAGGAACCTTGCTTTTCGAGGTGGAAGCCGATCTGCGGCTGTGACACTGATGGGAGATGGAGGAAAAAGAGAGGAGACGGGGGGGGGGGAGGATGAACCAAAATGATACTCTTCTCTAGGGTTTAGTTTTACTCAAATTCATTTTTAAGCCTAAAATTTGTGTCAAAGACTCAAAAATCTTCTTGAACTAAGACCTCCTTTACTTCCCGGTTTGGCATTTAGGGTGGAATTATAATTAGATTATGTTGTAAAGAAAATGGACTATAATGGTAATTAAATTAACGTGTAATGGAAATGGATTGAATGGTAATTAGAAATGGAAATGAAAATTATAAGAAATACCTATATATCTAGTTATTTACAGATTTACCACAACAACATAAATACAATTGTTTCGGTTAGAAGTAAGAGATTTTTAGGAGCATTTGAATAATATATATTCTCTATAACTCAAAACCAACACAATATTGCAAATATTAATATACATTATTATCGTCTATATTTAAGGTTGAAATTTCTCATTAGGATATATCCATCCCTTTACCATACTACACCACAGGATTTCTTCACTGATAGCAACAAAAACAAAAACAAAGTAGGTAGATCATAGTGAAGGAATGAGAGAGAAAGTACATTGTATGTTGGTGATGTTTCTGTCTTTACTTGTCTTTGATCCTACCTTTATTGTGTCTTCTATTAGATGAAGTAAACAGAACTTATGCAGATTTTCAAGCGTGATGTTGTGCACCTTCATCATTTCTAATGTACATACTGATGGAACAAACACATGCGCAGCGGAAGAAAAATGAATATAAAGTACTCTAATTAGGTTAATTACAAAGGATAAACATGCAATTAAAACAAATAAAAGGGTGAGAAGAAATACAACCTTTGTAGTCCAAAAAC
This sequence comes from Benincasa hispida, assembly GCF_027475165.1. Classification (NCBI taxonomy): domain Eukaryota; kingdom Viridiplantae; phylum Streptophyta; class Magnoliopsida; order Cucurbitales; family Cucurbitaceae; genus Benincasa; species Benincasa hispida. The sequence goes on from NC_143487.1 coordinate 42,250,043, forward strand.
TTCTCCAAATTAGCTCAAATCTCCTCACGAACTGTTTGCAGACCACCGCAAGATTCTTCTTGACTATTCTCCGGCCTTAAAACGGGATGGTGGAATCCGTTGAGTGACTAATTTGGAGAGAAAAAGGTTAAGTCTTTGAGAGAAAATTGTTATGAGATTATCATACAATCTCATCAATTTCCATTGTGGCCAAGGGTTCTAAACAATCATAAACTCTTCCTTTTAAAGACCATTACATTCAAAACATGCAACTTTGAGTTTGATGAGAATTTGACACTAAAAAACCATTAACTCAAAGTGGGATTTAGAGAGGCAAGTATCTTCAAATGAAGACAATACTTATCAATGCAAAAGTTGGCATTTCCCACTCACAATTTGTTGGATCTTTCCACTAACTTGGTCAATGGTCAAAACTTGACTCTCAAAGTCCAAAGTCACCAAATTTGACTTTTTGACTTTCAAAGTCAAAAGTTAACAATTTGACTTTCATTGCATTTTTTATCAAGTCAACAATTTGACCTTTAATACAATTTTGACCAATTTTATTTAATTTCAAAATTAATTCTAATAATCAATTTTAAAATTAAATTAACATTAAATAATTAATTAAACAATTTAATTAATTTAATTTAATATTAAATCCAACAATAACCCCAATGAATATGAATCCCTATTCATAATCTTGATATTTAAATCTTATTTAAATATCTCCTTTTTTTTCTCTCTTTATGTTTAATTCACAATTAAACATTAGGTTAAATATATCATATATATTTACCGCTTTGCTCCAAAAATCGAATTTGAACACTTCAAATTCGTTCGTCACACTATTCTAAGGTTTAGTCTGATATGAGCTAGTAGAGGGGCCTCATGGACATACAGATCATGGGATCCAACAATCCGCGATTAACTGGCTAAACTCTTTAACCTAATTAACGACCATTGGTTAACTACCGAGTCATTCCACTAAAGCCCAGTAGTTGCACTCCTCTCACTGTAGATATATTATGTCCACTCGATATGATTATGATTAGTAAGTTAACCCTTCACAAGTTGTTCGTAATAACGATTGGGTCAAAAGTTATTTTACCCCCGAGATTACATCTTGCTTCTTAAGTCCCACTGATCCTCTAATGAATAATTGGTTTGTGATCCAATCACTAAACCGAGACCCTCTCGGGCTAATGAGAGGGAGAGGCCCCTTGTTCAAGATCCGGAGCCAGTACTTAAGGGAACAACCTCTTTACTATCCCTAAAAGTGGGCAAGAGTAAATTTTGTCTTGCACCCTATGTCCCCAACTATCTACTCGGTCTTACCCTTGAAATGGGAGGCTTATTGAGCTGGCACTGTTGAGCCAACCCTTACCCATGTAGATCTAAGGATAATCCCGAATAAATAGGAGTTCATAGTTAGTCTAGGATTAAGGTCAAGTTACCTAGGTCATCGCTTTGAAATAATCAGTCTTAAACAATAAACAACATTATAAAGTAAGAGTGATTTATTTATTGGTCCGATCTTATGCAAACTCATTGCATGGGATGCCCCCACTCCTCATGTCAATACGTGAACGAATCAGGATCACTTCGTTTGTAGCACTTTACAACAAATTGTAACAACTACAGAGTAGATCGCATCCAATAATGTTACCAGAATAAGGTACCCAGACTTATTCGATACTATAGTCCATTTTGGCTATTTACTGAACTTGATCCACTCTTATGTCTCCACATAAAGTTCATGTATTCATATAATAGTCATGGATCTTTAGTTTATTGGATTTAGTCTTTATAAGTGAAATTCACATATTCAACAAAAGTTTTATTGAATGAACGTCAATAACATCTTTATGAATAATAGAATATATTTAACAATACAAATTGCGAGTTTTAGGACATACAACATTATTAGCAAACTCCAATAGAAGTTCTATATTCCAATTTGTAATCGTAATCAGGGAAGCAAATTAAAGGGTTTGATGAGTTTCTCTTTTGAGGTTTGAGATTGGATGGTAAGGTGGATTTTGAATTTCAAATGGAGGAGTATGCTTTACGAAGCTAGCTTTAGTTCTTGTCACACCCCACTCCAGATTACCCTCTTAACCTAGATGGAATGGTGACTGCGGCAGTTACCAACCCTTTTGCTGGTACTTACTACCTATTTAACCTGTTAAATTTGCTCAAACCCTGAATACATACATTTCATCAATATACTAAACAAATTAACTCAGAACTTTAACTCATTTACATTACATAGTTTCATAGCATTGTTCATACATGAATATTACAACTTAGTGAGCCTCATCTAGAATATTAGTCCCTATCTGGCAAACACATGTATATTAACTAATACAGGTCTTCAATTAAGCTTCCTTCAACCTGACTCTTTAAGTAACAGAGCAGCAACAGAGAAGTCTTTTGGGAATTGACCACTACCTGAAAGGAAAATATTTGAAAACATAAGCTAAAAGCCTAGTGAGTGACTAATATTTAAAGCATAACTTTCATACATAAATTTGATATTAAAACTGAAAGCTTTAACTAAAAACATAAACTTGGCAACTATTATTCATGTCATCATCAACATCACATAGCACTTTTCTTACTTTGTTAGACTATGCCTTAGTCTATTAGTCTAGAGTGGCCCTTTTGCTCACTCTTTTTCATTCTTTACTGCATCACTACTTAACTGGAAAGGAACCCTTTTGTTCACTTCCTAAAAACATAATTTGCATCCTTAGTTGAGAGAGAACCTTTACTCAATTCCTCAACGTCAATCCATAGCTAGTGTGGAGTGATCTCAACACTACCAATAACAACTTTTCTTTCATTCATGTGATTCTAGTTTAAGTACCATCATACCTTAGGTACTACTGCTCAGATATCTTCTCCGTGTCCTTCAGTATCGAGCTGCTCAGATACCTTCTCCATGTCCTTCATTATCGAGCTATTCAAATTCTTCAGAAAAAGCTTCAGTACCTTCTCATCTAGTCCTTCAGTACTGAGCTACTTATACTGAACTTGCATATTCTTATCTCTTAATGACTTAGTTGCCCAAAAGTATTCTATACTAATGCATCCTCATGTTCATTGAAAAGCATAGCATAAACATAACATTAATGTGAGATGCATTGCTTGGTAACCATCTGAGAATAGTTATCATAAATAGCTTTCAGTAAACATGCATTGCTAGACATTCATAAGCATTAGCAATTTACTTAAAACATTTAAAACATTTAGAGTCACTCACAATCTTTGGCAATCCTCTTCATGTATATGCTTACTATGCGTTGAACACTTAGCCAAATTCTTAGGCCTTAACTTTGACTAGGTAGCAACTTCATTACCATGCGTTCATGCCTTGCTTTAAGCGTTCAAGCCTCCTATGCGACCAAGCTTTCAACCAACGCCTAATGCCCATCGCATAGCAACCTTTGCGCCCATCGTTTAGCTCATACGCCCGCCTTATGGCACATCAATGCATGCCTCATGCGTTCGTCTGGTAGTGCCCATGGACAATCGCATAGCAACCTTTGCACCCATCGTTTAACTCATGCGCCCGTCTTATGGCACATCAACGCATAACCTATGCGTTCGTCTGGTTGCGCCCATAAACTCCAACACAACCTTGTCCTAATAACTTGTACGCCTGCCTGCAAGATCCAATGCCCATACCACTTGCGCTTATGGCTTCAATATACGTTACATGGTCTAATGCTTCTCAGTGCATCCTTGCACCAATTCAGCCTCCAACGCATGCGCTCAACATCATCATCAAGCCCTTAAAGCTGTTTGCTTGTTTAACCCAAGCAGCTGCCTGCTTGCTCAAGATTCCAAATTTAATTTACAATTTTAATAACTAATTTTCCAAGCCTTTTCTTAAGACATTTCCTTCTACAAACATTCTCTAAAATGTCTTAGCAAGCTTAACTTAAAATTTCAGCTCAGAATTCCTCGTGGTTGAGCGAGAATCCTCAGATCATCGAGACTGGCCCAACTTACCCAAGAATTCGACCATCAGCCGGATTCTTCATTCTTCAGTTTGATTCCACTATAATCTCTTTCCGGGATTTCAACCTCAGCAACTAGACATACTCAAGTTTTGAATGGCTCTAAAATTGCTCCATTTGAACGAGCGAATTTCTCCAACCCTCTCTTTGAAATCGAGCTTCCCTTTTTAAACTAGCAGCTGTATGTTCTCCTTTTAACCTTAAGCTATCACCTCATCCTTAAAGGATAATATCAAACCTGAGTATGACAGTTGGCTTAGCCAATCAATAACTAAGATGATCCTTCCCTCTTGGTAATTGATGCAAAGGTCAGCTCCGAAGCCAACGCTTGCAACCACATGGCCGCATGCCTCCTCCACAATGCATCGCCCAATCTGGCTAACACATAGCTCACTTAGAAGCTATTGCGTCCCCTCCCCTTTGGTTGCATACTCCTAAGCCAATGCATTTCCTAGCCCACGCATAACTTGGTCTTATCATATCAAGCAAGCGTTAGGCCTTCCTCGTTTCATAGCATAACTTTGGCGTGCATCGATTTCAATGCCTTGCGCACATCGCATACTCCATCGTCTAGCGTCCAACGTCAATCGTTTAGTGCTGATGCCGATCGTGCAGTGCCAACACCTCGTCGCTTAACGCTATCATCCAACGTATAGCGCTATCGCTTAGCGCGACCTTTCATATCGTCTAGCGCCGCACTTTACCGCACAATCGCCTACCGCATCGTTTAACTCCGCACATTTGCTACACGATCGCCTACCTCATCGCGTAGCGCCGATCATTTGCTAGACGATCGTATACCTCATCGTGTAGTGCCACTTATATACTACACGATCGTCCAGCACCCAAATACCCTCGCAAGCCCCTTGACTGCCGTAAGCCTTATCAACGCATCATGCCTTTCAACTTATGCGTTCATCCTTAATACCAACATAGTTTATCCTTGCCTTTAACACTTAACCTCTACAAGCCTTAGTTGCTACACACGCAACCTATGAAGCACAGATACTTCATGTGAGGCAAAGAATTAGTATCAAACACGTATGAGATACTGATACTTTCAAATACGTCCTAGATACGTATCTGACACGCAATTTGACGTATCTATTTCTATGCATATTTTTTTTTAAGAAAAAAGATAAGTAACTCATATAATCTTTTCCAGTCTAAAATTAGGCAACCTATTTAAAAAGCTCACTACTCGAGTCCAAAACTAAAAGAAAAATAAATAAATAACGGACTAAATCCTAGACTAGAATCATCTAATCTCCATCTTCACATTTGAGACCCCACAAAGTCCACCAAAATATAAACCATTTGGATATTTTCAACAATAAGTTCTTCGTTTATCTTCATACTTCTCCCTCTAATCTTCTTCTTCTTCTTTGCAATATGAGTCATTTTTCTATTGTATTTTATTAACTATTGTACTTCAACATCTTAGATGTTGCTTTTTTTTTTTTACGTTAAATTTATCTATATTCTAGATTTTTTTAAAGAAAAAGAAAATGTATCTTCAACGTATCAAGTATCCTCGTTTTTTTAGAAATATATATATTAAAAAAATATATAAAAAATGATGCATCCTTAGACGTATCCGTATCTTAGTTTTTTAGAAATTGACGAATCGCCGTATCCGATCGTATCCGTATTGTGTAGTCGTATTTGTACTTCATAGCATGCAACCCTATGCGTCCACACTTCTCCATCAATGCATGCCTACACTTTGCTTCCATACTTGGCCAATTTTCACTTGTATGTATATACTATTTTAACTCACCCTTGACTAAGTATTTCTAACACTTAGAATTTTCTTCCTCAATCTTCCTACTTTCTTTACCTCCTTTTATAATTTTACTTAACACACTTGTTACTCACTTATGTAGGAAAATGGAGTACGAGGTTTACAGTTCTTGTAATTTTTACTAAAAATCTTATATGTATATACTATTGTAACACCATATAAGTCCTATAAATCATTTGTACATGCCACTATAATCCCACTTGTATTGAATATTGTTATAAATTTACCTATATACTCCATGTTATTTATAATGTAACCCATTGTATTTATGCACATATACACATGGTATTCATCCACAAGTTTTTTTAGATATTTATCTACCCCTTGATTGATCCTATAAGTTGTCTATGAGATTGGAATAGTTGTGGGGTTAGAAATTTTTTACTATTTATTTACTCTGGAGGTATTTATTTTGTTAGTTGTACTCACACATAGATGTATTTATATATACACGTCTTTGATTTTATGCACGTCAAAGGTCTTATAGGATGTTTGTATATACTAAATAACAATAGCATCATTTTTCCCTGTACATATATATAACAGGTATATATATGACTATGAGTTTGAGGATTAGCGAGGGAAAATTAGTCATTCTGAATTTGATACTAAATAAGATAGAAATTATCGTATTTGAATTTGTTTATTAGTTCTCTTTTTTATAGGGATTGAAGTAGTTGCTAAACAATAGTAGAATCTTAATTGGGGGTATTATTGTCATAATGAATTCAATAAATTCTACTAAAATGAAGGATTAGACATTTTTGCAAAGAAACAAAATCGTAGGTATTTTTTAAATGCAACCACCTAAATCTAGGTATTTTGTGCTCGTCCCATTAGAAATTTTGTTTACTTTTTATGGGAATGAAATTTGAGATAATTGTCATAATACTCTTTTATATTTCTAACTAATTTTATGATGTCTTATTCATTTAATTATAGTTCTTCATTTTTTTTTATTTTATCTAGTAATTAAAATTTTTATTGTAATAAAATTTAACACCAAAACAAAAAAAAATGTAGATTTATAATAGGTAGTAATTATTTTAACTTTTGTTAGTTTAATTCACATTTTAATTTGGTTGTAGATTTATTTTTTTCAAAATAATTTTTTTAATTGATATAATATTTATAATCGATATTTTTAGATGATTATATGTATATTTTAAAATAAAATCTTTAATTATATAAAATCTATATGATTAATAATACATATCTTAGTTTTAAAAAATAAAAATAATATGTACTTAAAAACATAATAATCTCGATATGTATTGTGAATAAAATATGCAATGATTTCGTAGCTCAAAATTGCTATGCGATAATGAGTCTAAGCAATCAATCTTAATAAACATACACCAGTCATAAGTTTTCTCGTTCATCGGCCAAGTATAACCTGATCATGAGTTGCTTAGGATAACTTAAGGTCGATCATAGGGATTTGAAACGATTGTGCTGAACAACAATGATTCATGCATGGGAATTAAAGATGCAATGTGTTTATGTCAAAGTTTAAGTGAATGCGATAAAGGAATTATAAATAGCCAAAACCGGGTAAGAGTTACAACTGAGTAAAAGTGTGGTGCCGCAGACTCAACGAGAAGAGTTTATGGATGTGAAAGGGCTTGAGGAAAAGTGACTACTTAACTCAGTAAATCTTATTTGAGATGCTATCACGGTTCATACCCCTGATTGGCATATACCTCTCGGTGGTTACCTCTACTGGTCATATTTTTATGATGCATAAGAGGGAGTTCTGAGAACATAAAGTTGTTTCTATCTCTAGAAATACTTCTTGCTTTACTTAACAGGTTCTGCTACCATTTCTCTCTCAAGACGATAACTATGTTACTTGGCTCCGTTTTCACAAACAAATGTAACCTCAACATATGTTAAGCAAACATGATAGAACCTTCAAACTTGATTTAAATCGTAAGAGTGACTTTCCCCCTTGTCTTATGGGATTTAGTGATGCATGAGAAAGTGATGGATTGGCACCAACAAACAGCGGAAGACATCAGGATCGATAAGCACTTTAATTCATTAATTTTGGCTAAAAAGAAACATGCTTAAACAGAGTTTAATGAGTTTTAAGAACATACCTTTGAAGAACTGTTGTAATCTCTATTTCCAGCTGCAAATTCCTCTAAATCTTTGTGTAGACTACCACAAGATCTTCGCTACTATTCTCTTGGTGTTCTAGATTGAGTTGTGGGACTCAAGATAAGTTGGAATCAAAGGGAATATAGAGATAGGTCACTGCAACAACCCAAAATGAAAAACATCTTCTTCATTCGAATTTTTCAGAAAAAATCATTTGGTTTCATCACCTTCAATTCACTCCAATCTCTTCAATATATTGCAAACTATCATGCAAAGAGATTTGTTGCATGGGATGCAACTTATTCTTGGAGTAAATGAAGGTTGAAGAGGTGGGTTCCTAGTGAGCTAGTTGAAGATGAACTTGAAAAACTCATTTTTCAATTTTGTGTAATTTTCTATTTCCAAAATCCATTTTGATTTTAAAATCATATTTTATTTCTAAAATCAAAATTTATTAATTTTGAAAATTAATTTCATAAATTAATTTTCTAATAAAATCAATAAATAATTATTTAAATAATTTAAATAATTCTAATTAATTTAATGTCCAATATTAAATTAATTTTTACACAAATTCATCTTCATATATTTAAATATATATTCTCCAATTCCATTTGATTCTAACTTGAACGTTTCAAATTAACTTATCACGCTACTCTAAAGCTAATCCATTTTTTAGCTAGAAAGGGGACCTCGTAGACTTACAGATCATGGGCTCCAACGATCCAAGATTAATCGGCTAAACTCATTAGACCGATCTAACTCCCATTCGTTAACTAATGGGTCACTCCACTAAAGCCCATAGTTGAACTCCCCTCACTGTAGATATATTATGGCCACTCGATATAACTATGATTAGTAAGTCAATGCTTTACAGGTTGTTCGTAATAACGGTTGGGTCAAATCTCTTTTTTACCCCCAAAATTACCTATATTCCTTAAGTCCCCACTGATCCCTTAATGAACAATTGTTTTGTGATCTAATCAACAAAACCAAGTCCCTCTTGGGCCAATGGGGGGGGGGGGGGGGGGTGCATGTTCAAGATCCAGAATCAGCACTTAAGGGAACAACCTCTCTACTATCCCTAAAGTGGGTAAGAGTGAATTCTCTCTTGCACCATATGTCCCCAGCTATCTATCTAGTCTTACCCCCGAAATGGGAGTCTTATTGAGCCGGCGATGTTGAGCCAACCCTTACCTATGCAAATCTAAGGATAATCCTGAATAAATAGAAGTTCATAGTTAGCTCGGATTAAAGTCAAGTTACATAGATTATCACTTTGAAATAGTCAGTCTTAAACAATAAACAACGTTATAAAGTAAGAGTGACTCATTTCATGGTTCGATCTTGTATAAACCCTTTTGCACAAGGACACCCCCACTCCTTATGTCCAACATGAACGAATTAGGATCACTTCGTTTGTAGCACTTTACAACTTCTTGTAACGACTACAGAGCGGGCCACATCCAATAGTGTTACCATAATAAGGTACCTAACCTTATCCATATATTGTATATCATTTTGATTATTTACTCAAACCTGATCTACCTTTATGTCTCCACATAAAGTTCAAGTACTCATCCAATAGTCAAGGGACTTTCAAATTTATTGGATTTCTATCAAACTATAGATCTATTCAATAACACCTTTATTGAATTTTCAGAATAAGTTCCATTATTTACATACCACGAGTTTTAGGATATAAAACCCAACAAACTCCCACTTGGACTAAAACTCCAGTGGTAACTTATATATCCGATATATAAGACTGAGTTTCTGAGTTTTATAGAGAAATGCAATAAACTAGGGCATTACATACCCATCTTTTATCATTCAGTATCTCGATACTTGATATTTCTCCCACTTGCCTTAGGTTGTCTGGTATTCCTAGTCCTACTAGGTAATTCTCAAACACTTTAGCGGAGAGAATAATTGTAAACATTGTTAGTATACAATAGGCTTTTGAATAAAACTATATGAGGATGCATCTTAATCTCAATAACAGCCAGAAAGCACACTTTCCTCCCACTACATTGAGGTACTTTAAACTCATTGAGGAAGATGTATCTGACCTGTCTCAACAACTCTTTGTTAACAATCAGATCTAGAAATCTTTTAAACTGTCTATATTTTGATCTAGCCATTTAAGTATTTGAATATTTTCAAATGGGTTTTAACAATTTGATTCTTAATAGAGGTTGCTAGAACAAACATAATTTTCTTTTTGAAAATGAACATTCCATTTATCCCAAAAATATATACAATTTGTTCCTCACAAGATTTACAAAAGTAGTAACATCAACCAACAACTTTTCCCACTGGATGAACTGAGCAAATGGTCCCAGGGACAAGTTAGCCTAGTTACCTTTCTCTGTTCTCTTCACGGCAAGATACTGAGGACAGTGTCTTCTCTAGTGCCCCTTTTTCGTTGCAGTGGAAACATTTCCCTTTCTCTATAATGTTATCTTTGCCTTACTTTCTAGCAAGCTTTTCCTTCCCTTTCCCTTTGCCTTTCTTCACAGTAATACTCTTATTCTTTGAAGAGGAGGGAACATCAGGCTTGGAGGACGTTCCTCTCTTCTCAGCAGTAGTAACATTTACTTCTGACACTAGATCCTTTGTTCTCAACAATGTCAGGTAAGCCTGTAGCTCGTTTAGTAGAGTAGTCAAGCTGTATTCAATTTTATTCATCAATGCATTCATATAGAATTGCAAAAAACTATTCAAAAGAGATTCTAGAATAAAACCAACTTGACTTCTCTCGTCCATGACAACACCATTTTCTTTTGTCACATTAAAATGGACCATCATGTCCAGGACATGTTTTTGAACATTGGTCCCAAATTTCATTCGACTATTGTAAACGTACTTGATGGCATCATGCCTCAGGGTGAAGGACAATTGTCCAAACATCCCTCCCAGAGATTCCATAATCTCTTTGGCAGTACTTATATCTTCTTTGCCAACACATCAGATAAGCTGGCAAGGATATAAGCACAGGCTTTATCATTAGCCCTAACCCATTTATCATACATATCACGAACATTTTGATTTGTGTTAGAGCTAGGATCGGGAGGACAATCCTCAGTTAAGACAAACTGAAAATCGTCTATCACTAGTATCGTGTTCAAATTTGATTTCCAATTCACATAATTATCCCCGATGAGTTTATTTGATGCCAACACTTGTATTATTGAGCTTGCCATTCTGAAATTTTAAATCCAATCAAGTTTTAACAATTTTAATAATGTACCCAAGATTATTCTTTTGCAACGATACTACAACAAGACATTCTTGTCTAAATACTATATCTAGAATAACTCATATTCTGATAGTCATTTAAGTACCGCTTTTGGTCAGACATCATTAACACTTAATAATTCTGTAAGTGTAGACCCGCCGTTTCTGGACATTGGAGATCACTAAGACCAAAGAAATTCTATCCATTTCTGGAGCTTGAGTTGTTCTGAATCCTATGTTACAACCCTCTGAGGGGATAGCCATCCCAAAATAAATGACTAGCAAAGGGTCGCTTAAAGCTAACCAGTAGGCGCAACATATCAATCTCACGGTCCAAACTAACGAAAGAAACCGCAGGATATGTTGACACATTTTCTTCACCCACTTACTATGAACTACTTCCTTCGCTCACTTTGATATTGACTCATACAAAACACTTTCCGAAGGGAGGTCACTTCCAAGGTGACACGAAGCATCATATGAATCTCACGGTGTGAACTATGTGGAGTCATGGCAGTTGAAATTGTAAACTTGATTTCTGTTCGAACAACTTCCCCTTATTCACCAAAGTCTAAATTTAAGCTAAAAAATACTCTCTGTAGGGAGGTCACTTCCAGGGTGACACGAAGTACCGTTTAAATCTAGATTGTGAATTCTTAAGGACGCGAGAGTTAAGAATAACATATCGTGTATGTTATTAATCTCCCGCTAAAATTTTCTAATAACTCTATCATATAGAAGTTATTGACTACCACTGAAGTGTTCTAATTTTTGGGTAAACTTATACTTAGGTTCTTTTCCAGCTAATAAAAACAACCCTAAGTCTATGTGGTTTATCTAAGTATAACTCTTATAAATGGACTTAAACCTACGATATCTAGGTGATAAACCCTTTTATTACCTCACATCACTCACGAATACTCATAAAACTGGTTACGATGCTCAATTATTTGGCCATAATCCCCAGATAGGAGGTGTTCCATAGACCGTCAACTTAAATACCCCCAGCCTTCAACAAGATTATATACCGGTTGAGTTTGTAACCCTAGTTTTACAAGTTTAACAACCTATTTTAACTATTAAAACATGTGGTTAACCTACGTGAGCATTTGACTGTTCTTCGTTATGGATTTTAAATGTCTAACCCAATTTTATAACAACTTATAAAACTTTAGACATGCTAAACATCCACAACATACATGCATTCAATATCTAATATAACACTTATATTAAATACAAGAAACCCTAACATGCATACTATATATTATAACAAATTATAACATACTTTCAATGCATGTTGCATGCTTCCTATATTGGGATTTTAAATCTAAATGACATACTATATGCACTTACAAGATTTATTTAATTATAACTTATATCCAATACATAAATAATTAAATGCGGACTGATATGGTTTTAGTTTTGGCAAAAACAAAGAAACAAAAGCCTAACTATTACAAAAACAGCTTCAACACCGCTCGAACTGCTCCAAACCGCTTGAACTGGACCAGCAGAGTCTGAACTGGACCAGCAACAAACTATTTGAAGCTAAACCGGACCGAACCTCAAGAGAACTGGTCGAACTGGTAACTCTTGCTCTCACTCAACATCTCGCTAAGGTTGATCGTTGAGCATCGACGACCATCGTCATGTTTTTGCCTGATCGTTTAGCATTTGCTTGATCGTTTAGCAACCAATACCTATCGCTTAACAAAGCTATACGATTATGTAGTGTTTTCCTTCTATCGTATAATGTCATCGTCTAGTGTCGAAAGACGCTACACGATTGCTTAGTGTCCAACACTATCGTGCAACTCCATCATTTAGCACAAACAATTTACTACAAGATCGCTTAGCTCCATCGTTTAGCGTCGCGTTTTGATCGTTTAGCGCGCGCGTGAGGTAAACGATCGCCTAGTGCTATCGCATAGCTCTCGATGCATCACCCAACCACCACTCATAGGTAAATGATCGCTTAATACTATCGCTTAGCATTTCGACGCATCGCTTAGCTGCCACATAGAGGTAAACAATTGTTTAGTGCTATCGCATAGCAACTAAACGCATTGCTTAACTCTTGATCAAAAGTAAACGATTGTGTAGTGCTATCATATAGCTCTTCACCTCATCGCTTAGTTCCCACCCGAAGCTACACGATCATGTAGTGCCATCATTTAGCAATACAATACATCGCTTAGCTCCCGAGGTAGACGATCGTCTAGCACACAACACCTAAACAATCAATGCTCGAAGCTTTTTCTTCACATCATCTAATGCATGAAGCTAAACGATCGCTTAGCTATTGAAGGTCAATGACGATATGAATAGAGGCTGATCATCTAGAATCTGCAACTCGGCCTCTTCACTTGTTTCTTCGAATTACAACTTAACTTCAACTCTAATGACTCCAAATAAATTACAAACTCTTGAGAATACATATAAGCTCATCAAGTAAGAGCCAATTACAAATTTAAATGAGAAAGTAAAGAGAAATTAAATACCAAAACTCAGAAAATCATATCAGTACAGTAGTTTCATATTTTCATATAAAACACCCACCAAACCAAAATTAAACCGAATTGAATGCTTATTTGATGCTCTAATACAAATTGATAGATTAGCACCAGCACACAGTGGAAGACATCAGGATCGATAATCACTCTATTTCATTAATTTTGGCTGAAAAGAAACATGCTTAAACAGAGTTTAATGGGTTTCAAGAACATACCTTTGAAGAACTGTTGAAATATCTATTTCCAGCTGCAAATTCCTCCAAATCTTTGTGTAGACCACCATAAGATCTTCCCTAATATTCCCTTGGTGCTCTAGATTGAGTTGTGGGGTTCAAGATAAGTTGGAATCAAAGGGAATATGGAGATAGGTCACTGCAACAACCCAAAATGAAAAACATCTTCTTTATCCGATTATTTCAGAAAAATTCATTTGGTTTCATCACCCTCACTTCACTCCAATCTCTTCAATATATTGCAAACTATCATGCAAAGAGATTTGTTGCATGGGATGCAACTTATTCTTGGAGTAAATGAAGGTTGAAGAGGTGGGTTCTTAGTGAGCTAGTTGAAGATGAACTTGAAAAACTTATTTTTCAATTTTGTGTAATTTTCTATTTCCAAAATCCATTTTGATTTTAAAATCATATTTTATTTCTAAAATCAAAATTTATTAATTTTAAAAATTAATTTTCTAATAAAATTAATAAATAATTATTTAAATAATTTAAATAATTCTAATTAATTTAATATCTAAAATTAAATTAATTTTTACACAAATTCATCTTCATATATTTAAATCATATTTAAATGTATATTCTCCAATTCCGTTTGATTCTAATTTGAACGTTTCAAATTAATTTATCACGCTACTCTAGAGCTAATCCATTTCCGAGCTAGTAGGGAGATCTCGTGGACCTATAGATCATGGGCTCTGACGATCCGAGATTAATCAGCTAAACTCATTAGACCGATCTAACCCCCATTCGTTAACTAATGGGTCACTTCACTAAAGCCCATAATTGAACTCCCCTCACTGTAGATATATTATATCCACTCGATATAACCATGATTAGTAAGTCAACCTTTCACAGGTTGTTCGTAATAACTGTTATACCCCCAAAATTACCTATGTTCCTTAAGTCCCCACTGATCCCCTAATGAACAATTGTTTTATGATCCAATCAACAAAACCAAGTCCTCCTCGGGCCAATGAGAGGAGGGGCCCCTTGTTCAAGACCCAGAATCAGCACTTAAGAGAACAACCTCTCTACTATCCTTAAAGTGGGTAGGAGTGAATTCCCTCTTGCACCCTATGTCCCCAGCTATCTATCCAGTCTTACCCCTGAAATGTGAGTCTTATTGAGCTGGTGCTATTGAGCCAATCCTCACTTAGGCAAATCTAAAGATAATCCCGAATAAACAAGAGTTCATAGTTAGCTCAGGATTAAGGTCAAGTTACCTAGGTCATCGCTTTGAAATAGTCAGTCTTAAACAGTAAATAGCGTTACAAAGTAAGAGTGACTCATTTCGTGGTCCGATCTTGTACAAACCCTTTTGCACAAGGACACCCCCACTCCTCATGTCCAACATGAACGAACTAGGATCATTTCATTTGTAGCACTTTACAACACCTTGTAACAACTACAGAGCGGGCTGCATCCAATAATGTTACTAGAATAAGGTACCCAACTTTATCCATATATTATAGATCATTTTGACTATTTACTTGAACCTGTTCCACCTTTATGTCTCCACATAAAGTTCAAGTACTCATCCAATAGTTAAGGAATTTTCAGATTTATTGGATTTCTATCAAACAATAGATCTATTCAATAACACCTTTATTGAATTTTCAGAATAAGTTCCATTGTTTACATACCATGAGTTTTAGAACATAAAACCCAACAGGAAGGCAATGACAACTGAACAATTATGAGATGAGATAGAGATGAACATGATGATGATATTAAGTTAATAAAAGAGTTCGAATACAAGCTGTCTAATATCTTAGTCAGCATGTACTACAACATGTTAAAAACAGAAGAATGAAAATGGATTCGTGATTGATATCAGTCTCTCGATAAATAGTCTGCTAGCTTTGACGTAGTGGATGAAGCGGTGGAGGCCCTCTCGGAATCCTTCTCCTTCATTGATGAGATGGGATGAAAAGTGATAGTGGAATATTCTCTGCAACTCTCGGTTTGTCGATTGATGTCTTTTCTTTTAATTGAGGCTCTATTTATAGAACCTTACTCTGCTTTGTTTTGGGATCCCTGCACTGATTGATTGTTATCATTTGTCAAGATAATTGAGAACATCACCACTATATCATGGTCAATGGTTAGGAAATTTTCAAAGTATCAATTGATACGGCTTCGAAAATACCAAGGCATGTGTTATCTGCATACTTCTTAAAGGATTAGCGCATGCGATATTCCTTAGTTTTCTTGCAAAATTCAAGCTTTAGCGTACTTTGCCCATGAAATGCAGTCAGCAGGTGCATTTTAGGTATCTTTACGCAACTTTGATTTTTACATATAAATTCACTCATGAATGGCTCATTTTCTTCATTCTCGTTATTGCATGTTCTAAGAAAGAGGCAAAAATAACTTGTATTTCTACACGTTATCAATATGCAATCTTAAATTATAGTGAGTTGGAGAGAAAGCGAGATTAAGCATGAGCTAGAGTGAAATCAGGATGGACAACAAGAGAGGAATTATCTATGAAATCCAGGATCTGGAACTCAAATTCGAGATTGAAATCCTAGAAATATAACTATAACCTTGTTTTGCAATCTTAAACTAGAGCGAAAAATACCTAACGTGTATAGTTTTTGCCACATAATAATAGTTGGAGCAAGAACAAGAGCGAGATCAAGCCTAAGAGAGAACGAGAGCAAAAAAAAATGCAAAGAAAAGAAATGAGGGATTTGGAGATAGTGTTGGGAGAATAGAAAAACTGAGTATAAAGTTTGATAAGTCTAGATTTTTTTGGTATTCAAAAGAAAGTGTAGTGCGTTTCCTTTTTTTTTTTTAGAAGAGAGTTGATAGAAAGAGAGTACATATTGATAATATGGACACTTTTGATTTTGAAGTAAATCATGATAAAAAATGGCAAATTTGATACCAAGTGATGAGGATGAAGAAGAAAAGCTTAAATTGAGGTGCAGAGGCTCAATAGAAGGGCAGAGTATATAAAAATTCTTTGTGGTTCCCACTTAATTCGATAAAGGTAATGGGATTACCACCTCCAATGGTAGCAATTAGATTGTTGGTTCGAAGTAATATAATTACATGGGCACCATAACTCCTTTGCATTTATAGAGTTGCGTAAATAGCTAAAAAGGTAAACATGTGGGCTCCACTTTTATAAATTGGTATGTAAATTAAGGCCTAAATTTCCAAAATTCCAACTTTCAAAGGAATTAAAAAATACTCTTTTTTTCAATGGAAATTGTAGAGACTATAAAAAATGCCCTTAATACATACATACATACACACACATATACATACATATATATTAATACTTTACTACTTCTCTATTTTTCCTCTTTTTTCTCCTCTCTTATGATATTTATCTCAAAAATAAATAAAACGGTCCACTTCAATTAAGGTATATGAAATATAAAAAGAAGATAAAAATAATGGAAGCACAAGGGATATTATGACTTTTTTTTTTTTTTTTTTTTTTTTTTAAAGATATTGAATTGTAATAAAAAAGAAGAGAAACTATGGTCAAGATGCAAACAAAACAAACATAAATCCATAAGAACTAAGAGAAACAAGAACATTATAAAACAAAGAAAAGACAAACACCACCTGAAAAAAAAAATCCCCAAGAAGAAGAACTAGCTTGAGTGTAACGACCTGACTTTTGGAGATCTCTAATTGGGGTCATTACTACCATGCATGCGATTTTGAGACAAAAACTAATCGACCATGTAAACCCAAAAATAAAATTTTCTAAATAAATAAAATTCCATTAGAATATTCTAATGTTTTTCTAAAACAAAGTTTACTTGGGGATCCCTAAAACTAACATTGAAAAAAAAAAATAATAATAAAAAATATATTTAAAATTAAAACATTCAAAGCTTCTTAAAAATATGACATTGAGTGGAAGCGTATTCACTAATCCCATATGACACAAGCATGAATCTTCCTCATTATACGCCCAATATTTTCTTTGCTATACCTAAAAAAAAATTGTTAAGGAAAGGTTGAGTATATAGAATACTCAGTAAGTAACCCTACCACCGGGATCAAACTATGCAAACACATGCAATCATGAATTTGAAAATCATTTTAACTAGTGGGATCTAAAAGGTAACCAAAAGGTTAAAACTATATCATGTGCCACGTAAGGGTTTTTTCATGACATGTGCTTTTTTTTGTCACGTGCATGTACCATCCATAACCCATGCGTATCATGTGCCTTTTCAAGCTAAACATGACATGCGCCTTTTCAAACGAGTGTGTGACATATGCCGCTTTTTAGGCAAGTATATCATGTGTCTGGATGACGAGTCATATCATGTACCTTTTCAAGCAAGTCGTGTCATGTGTCTTTCCAGACGAATCGTGTCATGTGCCTAGAAGGTGAGTCGTGTCGTAATTTTTCATGTATAAAAATTTAATGTAGCATACACATGCATGTCCCACAAAAAAAATCACATGTAATCACATGACATCATAGTTCATGTTAAACTTGTGTACATGCATATCAATCAAGATATACAAACTCAATCACATTAAGAAAATCATGCTCAATCAACATACATAACAAAGACATTATCATTAATTCACTTAGCTCGAGGACATTCCAGTAGTAAAGCTACTTACCTTGAATTTGAGCTAGATAATACTCTGCAAGCAACAACTTCCCCTTAACTTATAGGAATGCTTATTGGGGAAAAAAATATATAGAAATTGCCTTTCTCAAATAACTAAATATCTTTAGAAGTTTCTAAGAGGAATTTCTTCAATGTGAAATGGAGAGCGAGACGATTAAAAAAAAATGTGAAATTAATAAGGGATTTTCTCTCTAATTGACCTCCCTTTGGAATGAAGTGGATGGTTGTATTTATCAGTAAAAATAATCCCAATCCTAAATTATTTGGAATTCCATAACTTGAAATAGCAGATTAACTAAAGTGGTAAATAGATTAGATTTTTCTTTTGAATATGACACTTTATCTAAATAGGAACTCTATTTTTTAATTAAAAAGAAAATCAATAATTAAATTAGTAGATGAATTAGATTTTCTTTTTTAATGAGAAATTTTCTCTAATTATAAAATTAATATTTTAATTAATTAGAAAATCCACAAGGGGGGATTTTCAACATTAGAAAAATAAGTAAAACTATTTACGCAAAATAACAAAATTTAATCTTCTTTGATAGACGTTGATAGAGGCCGATAGAAGTCTATTAGTGTCTATAAGTGATAGAAACGGATGAAAGTCTATCATTGATACTATGTGATAGACGTTGATAAAAGTCTACCAGTATTTATCAATGTTTTTTTTTTGCTATTTTTGTAAATAGTTTGACATTTTTTTTACATGTGGAAATTTTCTAATCCATAATCTAATTAATTTGAGAATCCATATTCTAATTGAATTAGAAATTTCACAATCTAGTTAAATTAGAAATTCATAATCTAATTAATTTAGAAATTCATATTCTAATTAACTTAGAAAATCCATAATCTAATTAAATAAGGCACCCATATTTAGAAATTCCATAGTCTAATTAATTTAAATTAAGTTCAAATTTCTCGTATCAACTCAATTAAATTATCTTCCCAATTTTGGATCCAAACTTCAAAATTAAAGAGGATAAAATTTAAAACCACAATTTCACTTTTTTCTTCTTAAATTTCAAATTCCTTTTAATTTTCAAAATCCTGATTCTTTTAATTTTCTTTATTTTCAAATCTTTATCCAAAATAATCCAAAAATTCTAAATCCCTTATCAAATCTTTTCCAAATCTTTTTTTTTCTTTATTTTCAAATCTTTATCCAAAATAGTCTAAAACTTTCGAATCTCATATCAAATTAATCTCAAACCAATTAACTTAATTTTGGCTCCAAACCAAAATTAAAGAGTTGAAATAAATGACATCATTCCAAATATTTAATCAATTTAAAATTAGACTTTCCCAAGGTAAATTAATTCAATTTCTCCTTAAATTGAATTGAAATTCCAATTCTTTGCTAATAACGCTAAAATATTTTAAGATAATTTAATTAAAATTACATGAAAAATTTGAAATGTTACAAGTTCTGTGTCAATGCTTCCAAAAATTTTTCAAAATATCCATTTTATGGTTTCCCAATGAGGTTTGCCTGGGTTGCTCATATGCCTAGTTATTAGGCTTGAGTAGTGAGCTAAGTTTAGTCTTGCATAAACGATTAAGTACATGAGGTTTCCTATTGCACTTAAATAAGGGATTCTAGACATCTTTTATACATCTTCTTCATTCTTTGAAGAGTCCTTAGCTGAGAGTTTAAAGTGTTGTGTTAGGGGTATACTTACCAATTTAACATTTGTCATATTGAGTTTAGATAGAATTCTTCTAATGTATTCCCTTAGGGAGATAAAGAGTTTGTTGGGTTTTATACCCTAAAACTCGTAGATAGTCAATGTTATTAATTGACACCATCAATAAAGAGTTATTGATATTATTTTAATAAATGTTATTGATTTTTTTGTATTCTATTTTGTCTTAATAACCCCAAATCTAATAAACTAACATCATAGGCTGTCTTATGAGTCTTGAACTGTATGTGGAGACATACAGAGATCAATTTTTCAAGATACAACCTAAAGGGTCTATAGTATAGAGATAAGGCTGGGTACCTTATCCTGGTGACACAATGGATACGACACACTTTGTATTTGATACAAACACAATGATCCAACGTGTTCGTGTAGGTAACACGAGAGCGGGGGTCCTATGTAATGAGTTTGCATAAGACCAGACCGCGAAATAGTAACTAACTAGTTAGGTTTCTATTTCAATAGGATGACCTAGACAACTTAGTCTTAATCCTGAGTGTATTATGAACTTCTATTCACGAGAGAATGTCCTTTGATTTGTTTGGATGAGAGTGATCAGTTTATCGACTCAATAAGCCTACCATTTTGGGGACAAAACCGAGTAGGGAGTTGGGAACATAATAATACAAGATAGAATTCACTTTTTCCCAACTTTAGGGTAAGTAAATGTATGTTCCCTTAAGTGTTGCCTCCAAGACTTGAACAAAGGCCCTCTCGTTGTCTTGAGAGGGGTTTCTGTATAATGGTTGGACCATAAAGAGGTTGTTAATTAGAAAAGCACCGATACTTAAGGATATAGAGGTAACCCAAGGGTAAAATAGTAATTTGACCTAGTTTGTGTTACGAATACTCGTGAAGGACTAACTTGCTGTTGTTGGTCTATATTTGTGGACACAGAAATATATCTATAGTTAGAATAGTGTAGCTGTGGGTTTTTAGTGAATTGTACCCATAGTAAACGAATATTGATTAATTTGGTTAATGAGTTTAGCCAATTAATTTCATATCGTTCGAGCTTTTGATTTGTAGGTGCACCAAGTCCCCTTGTTAACTCACAGAAAGATATAATGAGAAATGATTTGAATAGTTTAAATCAATTGAGGAAAGTGTATATTAATGTGATTAATGTGTAATTGATTATAGATATGATCTTAATTCAAATTATGTTAGAGAGAAATATTTGAATGAGATTCAAATATTGAATTCATGTAAATTAGATTCATGAAGAATTAATTAATTAATTTTATAGAGAAGTAGATGTATATAAACATGTGATGTTTATATTTATTAATTAACTAGATTAAAAAATTGTGATGTTTATATTTATTAATTAACTATATTTGAATAGTCTGAATTTATATTACATATTGTATGTCATATAGATTCAAAAATCCCACCTTAGGATAAACATATTCATGCATCATGATTAAGTATAAGTGTTATATTTTATAGATGCATGATTAAATTAGCATGTTCATGCATCATAATATAAATGATATTATAAGGATGTATGATTATATTAAGCATGTTCATGCATCATACAATGTTATAAATGTTATAATTTATGGTGGATTAATGAATGTGGATACTTAATTTTCATGGTTGATTAATATAAACGTTATATTTATCAAATGAAAATGAAATTTAGATTGAGCATGACATTACTTAGATAACTATAATTGTTGTATTTAATGGATGTCATTAGATGCAAATTTATAGGTTTTAATATGACATTAAAATATAAGTGTTATATATTTAATAGGATAGATTAAAATCTATAATCAAGAGTTGCGTGCGAATACAGGTGCAAATTAATTTAAATGGTTTAAAATTAATTCACCTAGACTTATGTTGGAAGTATTCTAATGAGATAAAAATAGGTTAATCTTTTAATTTGTTTTAACATGATTAAAATGAATTCTATTAAAAGATTAAATTTTTTAAATAATTACCCATAAGGGACCTTTGTCTTAGGAACATTCTGTCTAAGCGGGGGTATTTAAGCTAACAGAAATGGAATACTTTCACCTAGAAATCAATCTGGAAGGTGAATTTGGCAAATATTTTATAAGCATGCAATAGATGATGATTTTTTAAAGAGTTTAACAAATGACGTCAGGTATTGTTAAAACAATCAATATAGATGTTATATTGAGCAAATTAAAAGGACTTAGATAAATTCATTAGTCGAAATTTTAGTTAAGCATAATAAAACCCTAAAATGATATAATACTTTAGTGGGAGAAAATTGATATATGGGGTATATCAAATTTTAGCTCTCATGACCCTAAGAGTTCACACCGTGAGATCCATACTCAGTTTCTTGTCACCTTGGGCGCAACCTTCCTTCAGAAAGTGTTTGCGTGGGTCAATAGCAAGGTGAATAGGGAAAGTGTTCATAGTAAGTGGGAGAAGGATGTGTGTCAATGTATCCTACAATCTCCTTCATTAGGTTGCACCGTGAGATTCCTATAGTCCACTTGCGTGTCGTCCTAGAGCGACCATCCCTTCGAAGGGCCTGATCATAGGAGTCGGAA
Source organism: Benincasa hispida (assembly GCF_027475165.1). Taxonomy (NCBI): domain Eukaryota; kingdom Viridiplantae; phylum Streptophyta; class Magnoliopsida; order Cucurbitales; family Cucurbitaceae; genus Benincasa; species Benincasa hispida. Next base: position 42,272,814 of record NC_143487.1, read on the forward strand.
CAATGCATACTCTAGTAATGGATAAGGTTTCTTAGGTTAATTTTCAACAGTTGTCTTTCCTTGTGATAGCTTGTTGAAGCGTATCTCTGGGAACCGAAAATGGGAGGGTTAGATGAATTAAGCTAGTTAATGAATCCATGACCAAAAAACTGTAGTTAAAAACTATAGGAATAAGAGTTATTCGGGTATTAATGATTAGCTGAGATTGTCTTAATCCAAGGGAGGAGTAGCTGGTCACCCTTTGATGCCTGTTGCTTTAAACCTCTGAAGTATCATTGCAAAAACTAAATCAATAGTTTAATTAGGGTTCTACAATTGCACGTATTTTTGCTAAATTGATTGGATAATTGTATAATGGGTTAAGACAAATATAACTAATACAGTTAGTTGCTTGTTATTTGTTTCAAGGAGCCAAGGAGTCACCGGTGTGGTAAACACATAGAGCGGAAGTATCATCTAATCTGCAAGATAGTGCATCAAGGGGACGTGATCGTCATGCAGATCGCTTCGGAGCACAATTTTGTTGACTCGTTTATGAAGGCTCTCACAGCTACAGTGTTTGAGAGTCACCTATGAGCATGGGTCTACAGGATCGCTCGCAGCTGAACTAGGGCAAGGGGGAGATTTTATTGTACTGGGCTTTTACGTGCCCTAGTTTATTATTTTGTACTAAGTATTTTGTACACTCCACTTTGCTTTAGGACAAGTGGGAGATTGTTGGGATTGATGCCCTAAAGTCTCGTGTCCTGTAGTTTGTAAACAGTATATACGAATACCTGTTATTGTTAATATATGATATTTACTTCACATCTTGTTGTTTTGCTCAATTATTTTTTTTATTTACTTTACCACAAACCAATAAACATAAAATCCCTGGTTATCTATATGTGACTCAAGCATGTATGTCACATACAAGTGGATCATGTCTTGAGTGATAACCAAAATGGTCTGTAATATATGGATATAGAAGGGAAACCTTATCCTGGTAATGCTTCGGATGCAGCCCACTTTGTGGAATGGTCACAAGTGTTATAACTTGCCACAGATGGTCTGATCCTGATCATTCATGTTGGGGACATGCGAGCGAGGGCGTCATATACAAAGAGTTTGTATAAAACTTGACCACGAAGTGTTAATGTCTCATTATATAACATCGTTCATGATAGAGACTTTACTTCACTAGGATAACCATAGGTAACATGACCTCAATCCTAAGTGAGTTGGGAACTCCTGCCATTGAGGGCGGTTATTTGATTTGTATGGGTGCAAGTGGCCAAGTTGCCAATTCAAACCTACCATTTTGGGGATTCGTCTGATTTGGGAGTTGAGAACTCAACTACACAAGATGGAATTCACTCCTTCCCTGAGGCAGGGGTAAGTAGATAGATGGCTCCCTTAAAGGCTGATTCTGGGGCTTGAACGATGTGACGCCACACACATTCTCTTGGCCCGAGAGGTGTTCACACATAGTTGGACTATGTTGTTTTGTTCATTAGAGGAATCAATGGTACTTAAGGAGTGAGATGTAACTACAGGGGCAAAATGGTAAATTGGCTCAGCTGTACTTACGAGCATCTGTGAAAGGTCATCGTACTCATGATTGGTTATATCCAATGGACACAGAAATATATCTGTTGTAAGAAGAGTTCAGCTGTTGGTCTTTAGTGGAATGACAGTTAACGGATGGTGAATCTCGTGGCTAAAGAGTTTAGTCAGCTATTCACGTACCGTTGGAGCTTCAAACCACAGGTCCATTAGGTCACCTGGATAGCTTGGATAAAGTTGAGATCCAGTGTTTGGGTTAATTTGAAATGTTCAAATTGACAAGAGGAAATTCAATTATATATGATATAATTGGACTGGTTAATTATATATGATATAATTGGCTAAATATATGAGATACATTATTTTGGAGAAAATTAGATATAAATATGATTTATATCAAGTAAAGAAAAAATACTATAGTAGATATATAATATCAAACTATATGATATAAATATAATATGATTCTATTTATTAATTAAATTGATTGATTAATTATTTAATAATTAAGCAATTAATTCACGTTTGAACGTGGGAAGATGGGGCCGCAAAGGTTAAGGTAACTGACGGGTTAAAATTTGAAAATCATTTTCATTTTGAAAAAAGAATTCAGTCGTGCATTTTGATCAACCTGCGCCCTAAAAAGAATTCGTGAAAGAGCGATCGCGAGAGCCTATACGATAGAATCTCATTCGTCTAAATGATCGTCTAGTTCACACATTCTCTAAACGATCGTATACTTCTTTCCTAAACGATCGTCCAGTTTTTCCTAAACAATCGTGTAGCTCTACTATACGATAAGCGTCTCCACTATACGATAGCAGATTTCTTCTCGCTCGCGCTTATCGTCTACACGAATCTTCTCCTCCGTCCTCTACCAAACTCACTAGAGCCCACTCTTTGGGTTTTTGATGTCGAGGATACCCGGGTTTCCCTTGTGGTGGTGTTGTCCCCGCGGCCTTGTTCGTGTACGTTCAGATCGTGCAGTAATAATTGACAAACGCATCGGGTGTTGGTAGATCAGTGGGAGTTTTCCTCTACTGTGGGTTCACACATACGAAGACAGTCTTCCTCTGGTATGAACCCCTTTTCTCTATGTTTTATTGTATTATGAGCATACCGTTGATGAGTTTAATATGTATAACTATTAGTATGGAATGTATATCTTTTATGTTCCGGTCACTGTGAAATCGGAGCGATCTAAGCTCGCTCATGGAACTCTCGATATGAGATCCTTCAGTTTTGAGGGTATGCAGTAGAGAGTGCAGTTCACATCTTGAATAAGGTTCCCTCGAAGAGTGTTTCTAAACACCTCTCGAGTTATGGAAGGGGTGTAAACCTACATTACGTTACTTCATAATCTAGGTTTGTCCTATACATGTGTTAGTGAAAAATCCTAAGAAGTTGAAACCTCATTCAAGGTTATGTCAATTTATTGGTTACCCTGAGAAATGAGAGGTGGTCTGTTCTATGATCCCTAAGAAGATACGGTATTTGTATCGACAAACACTATGTTCTTGAAGGAAGACCACATGAAAGATCATAAACAAAGTAGTAAATTATTATTAAATGAAGTTATTGAAGAATCAACAAGGGTTATTGATGTAGCTTGTCCTTCATCTGAGTTAATAAAAAAGCCAACACTTCGGGTCAGTCTCATCCTTCTCAATCATTGAGAGTGCCTCGACGCAGTGGGAGGGTTAGATCACAACCTGATTGTTATTTGGGTTTTACATAAACTTAAGTTGTCATACCAGATGATGGCGTTGAGGATCCATTGTCCTATAAATAGGCAATGAATGATGTAGATAAGGACCAATGGGTCAAAGCCATGGATCTTGAAATGGAGTCTATGCACTTCAATTCAGTATGGGAGCTTGTAGATCTACCTGAAGGGTTTAAAATGATAGGATGTAAATGGATCTATAAAAGAAAGAGAGATATAGTTGTAAATGTATAAATCTTCAAAGCTAAACTTATAGCAAAGGGTTATAATCAGAGGGAAAGGGTTGACTATGAGGAAATTTTTCCCATGTTGCTATGCTTAAGTCTATAAGAATTTTCTTATCCATAGTCACATATTACGACTATGAGATATGGCAAATGGATGTCAAGACTTCCTTTTTGAATGACAATCTTGAAGAGAACATCTTTATATCTCAGCCTGACGGGTTCGTAGCCCAAGATCAGAGAAAAAGTTTGCGAGCTGAATCGATCTATTTATGGTTTGAAGCATGCATTCAAATCTTGGAACATTAGATTTGACACTACAATCAAATCTTTTTGTAAATCCCGAGTGCTCCTAATTTAAAATTCAATATTTTTGTAATATTTGAGGACATTGTTATTAATTTTGAAATTTGATTTTTGTTTAAAGGAAAATTTGGATTTTATGTTGCATTAATTTGATATTTAAGTTAATGTCGAAAATTCAATTTAAATTGGGGAATTGATTTAATTTTGAAATTTGGTTTTAAAGAGGAAGAGGAAAGGATTTTAAAAATATTTATCTATTTGATTTTTTAAGGAAAGAAAAAATAAAATAAAATAAAATAAAACTAAATAAAGTTTTATTTTATTTTATTCTCTTTTTTAAAAAATATTTCTCTCCATCTCTCTCTTTTTGCATGCGACATACACACCCCCCTGAATATTTTTTTCTTTTCTTTCCTTCCCACTCGTCGGAACCCTAAATGCCGCCCCAAGCCGTTGTGTTTGAGAGTCGCCGTTGCTTGTCCCTTCGCTCAGCCGTTTGCGCCGCTTCACGTCGCTGGCTATGCTGCCCCAATCGAAGCCACACCGCACCTCTCTTCTAGACGGAGCTACGTCACTTCTTCAGACCTAGCCGCTTGATCTGTCCGTCGACCCCAGCTGCGTTGTTCTCCCATCCGTTGTCTGATCTGCACGGGTCCTTCTTTCTCTGTCAAACCCATCTAACACTATCGATCATCTCAGCCATGCATCCCGCGCTGTTCACCTTCTTCATAGCCGCCACTGCCTTGGTTCTCGTTGGAATTTTTGAGGTTTGGGTAAGATCTATTTTTGTGGGTTGGGTTTCTTGAAGGATTTGTGGACACCCATTGATTATTGGATTAAATATTAGTCTAATTCTAGTATTTTGAAGCCTCCAAGCTGTCATCCATTGGAATTAGAATGTGATTAAGTAGAGATTTTGGAGTTGGAATCTTGGGAGTATTTGTTGATTAGGCTTCGTTTAGGTAAGTTGATTGGTGATTGTTGGATTAAATTTTGTATGTTTTGGGTTTTGGCTTCAAAGGTTGAAGTATTGTGTTTTGTGTTAGGGGATTTAATTCAAGATTTGTTTTGTTGGAGACCATTCACTTGGATTAATATTTGAATTTAACTTCGAGGTAAATAATCTTACTATTGGAATTGCTTATGTGCCCGGCGATGAAATTTTAACTTCCATTTGAGGAATTTGAGGTTAACTGTATTGAATTACATGAGGTTAAATGGGTTGCTCTGTTTATGTATGCAAAAATGTTATGAATGCTAGCATGGATTATGTATAGTTATTTATATGACTGACTAGACGAACTGTGATCATGATGATTTTATTTGCATGTTGTGGGACTATGTTTATGACACATGTTATATGTATATTGGTGATAGTTGCACTTACCGTTAGTTAGTTACCCACTAGAGGTGGTGACCTCCTTCAAGATTCACAAGAGGTTGTGCTTCCTTCGAGATTCACTAGAGGTTGTGTCTTCTTCGGGATTCACTAGAGGTGGTATTTCCTTCGAGATTCACTAGAGGCCATGTCTCCTTTGGGATTCATTAGAGGTGGCATTTCCTTTGAGATTCACCAGAGGTCGTGTTTCCTTCAGGATTCACTAGAGATCGTGGGTACAGTTAAGTTACGATAAGGTGGGCTCAACTGTTCACTTATTTATTGTTCCATGAAATCAGAGGTTTATGTACGTCCCACTAGAGGATGACATCTAGAGGACATAGATACTTAACCTGACCCTGGTAGTGGGATTACTTATTGAGTATTTTATACTCATCCCTCCCATTTTTTTTAGGTAAGGGTAAGGATGCGCCGGTGAATGACATGCGAAATCCATGATCAAGCTACTGGGACCAATTATATGCTTCTCCTCATGTTTTCAAGATTTTTCCTATATTTTAGTTTCTTGTCTTGAAATTTAAAACTCACAGTTTTGTTATTTGCATTTTTAACTTTTAAGGAAGTTTTCTAGATTGGTTTTATGATTTTGTTATGGGTACCCAGTGACTTGGATTTTAATTATTTTGTTTTAATGAAATTATTTAATTTTGTTTTAAGTTGTAGTCGACCCAGCCGTAAAATCAGAACATGCAAGACTTGTCCCTTGAAGCTAAACACTTGAGGAATTTCAGGAAGTTTGACCCTCATACCTTCGATGTGTCGTTGAAGGATCCTACAAGGGCAGAGATGTGGCTATCCTCGTGATAGCACCGAAAATGTGCTATTTTCCTCTTCTTAATTCTAGGTCATTATTATGTTTAATGTGTTTATTTGATAGTTTTGTAGTTATTGAGCATCTTGGAGGTAGAATCAGTTGTTATGAGCTATTCGTGGTTAATTTGGAGCAATTAGGAGCTAATTTGAGCAACCAGGCTTTAAAAGGATGTGAACGGACGAAAACACCCTTGGACGGAGCGTTGTGTAACGCTATAAGGTAGTAGCTACGTATTTTGGGCAAAACAAGGCAGTGTTGCAATGCTACGAATTGAAGTCGGAGGCGCCTTGCAAGGCAGAGTAGAGTTGCAACGCTCATCTACGCAGTGTTGCAATGCTACGACGCTACCCTATATATACGTTTCTTCACTTTAGGTCAGAAGAGGACGACCACCTTCGACCTCTAGCCGAATTTTCCCTCTCTTCTCTCTTCCACTTTATATTTTGGGCGTTGCTTTAGTAATTTATCGAGTAGATGCCGGATTGTACCCTCTCCATCTCTATGGGAAGTTAAGGTTTTGGTTTTTTAGCTTAGGGATTCGGAGGAACTCGATGTAATTTTGTGAGATTTTGATTTATTGATGTATACAAACTTGTCAATGGGTTTTAATCTGAATTTACATTTATGAATTGCATGATTTTAATTATTGATTGACGCCCAATGATTTTATTATGTAATTCTAATACTTTGTGATTAACTTAAAATACGTGACATATAATTATAGGTTAATCCCAATGCAGGCAATAGGTTAGTTAGCAACCTAGAGAAAAACCATATTGATTGTTTAATTAGATGTTGAAAGTTAAACAATCATCTTAGCGTAATCCCTAGAACTTAATGCGATTTATCAATTTGTATGGAGTGTTGGATTGTATATCCTAAAACTCGTAGTTTGTAAAGTTAAACATATTCTATTATCAATAAAGATGTTATTCAACATTACTTCAATAAAGTTGTTATTGAATCTATCAATTGCACTTATAAAGTCTAAATCCAATAAACTAAGATCCATGACTATTATATGAATACTTGAACTTTATGTAGAGACTTAAAAATGAATCAAGTTTGAGTAAATAGCCAAAACAGTCTATAGTATACGAATAAGGTTGGGTACCTTATTAACACTATCGGATGCGGCCCACTCTGTAGTTGTTACAGTTTGTTGTAAAGTTACTACAAATAAAGTGATCCTGATTCGTTCATGTATTGACATGAGGAGTGGGGGTGTTATGCAATGAGTTTTCATAAGATCGGACCAAGAAATATGTAACACCCTGAATGTTTGTTTTTAATGTAATTTATATTAACACCTTGAATGTTTGTTTTAGGTAAGGGTAGAGATGCACCGACGATTGACAAGAGGAATCCTTGAATGAGCCATCGGTAACTAGTTTACATGCTTCCGCTCGTATTTTAATATTTATTTTATGTTTTACATTTTCAGTTTTGTGACTCGAGACTACCGTTTAAGTTTTGTTTTCATACTTATTTGTTTCCTTTCATGATTTGTGGGTATCCTATCCTTTGACTTTAAGTATTTGAATTTAATGCAAATCTTTTTAGTTATCTAATTTATTTAATATTTATTTCATTATAAAAAGAATGTCGTTTTAACTTACATGCATGCATGCGTTAGTAACGGCCTAGCTTGAGTCCTGGGGGTCGGGTCATTACAAAATAAGTCAGTCTTAATTTATAATGATGTTTACTGTTTAACTCAATCTAAATCTCGAGCTAACTATGAACTTCTATTCTCAACAGCATCAACTCAATAATCCTCCAATTTCAGGGGTAAGACCTGATAGATAGCTGAAGACATAGGGTACAAGAAGAAATATTGTTCTCTTAAGTACTGAACTCAGGTCTTGAACAAGGGGCTCTACCCTCTCATTGGCCTGAGAGAGATCCGGTTTAGTGATTGGATCACAAATAAATTGTTTATTATAGGACTAGTGGAACTTAAGGAACAAGATGTAATATTGGGGTAAAATAACATATTGACCCAACCGTTATTACGAACAACCTGTGAAGGGTCGACTTTTAAATCAAGTGGACACAAATATATCTACAGTGAAGAGTGAGAATGGTTTAAAAATAAAGCCACAAATTTCTTTTAAATTGGTTGGAGTCCATCACAAAAGTGTAGAACAAAGTGTCAAACAAATCAAATGTTGTACGTAGAATAACCACTGTCTTTGTAATGAACTTACTGTCTAGGACTTATATAGGCTATTACTACATGCATGCATAAATCTCAAAATGACTCACTCACAAATTTTAACTAGATAAAACGAATTTTATTAAATAAATAACTTTTGTAAAATCTAAATAACTAAATTTTTTTTATTAGGGTCCTCCTGAAATATAAGTTCAAAATAATTTCTTGAATTTATATAAATAAAAATTTCAATAATGGAACTCTAAGTTCAAATATCAAGACTAGAATTTAAAACAGTAAAACATGAAAACATGAGCAGAAGCATCTGTCTAGTCCCAATGGCACGATCATGAATTCCTTCTGCCATTTGCCAGTACGTCCTTGCACTTGCTTGAAAAAAATAACATAAAAAAAGGATGAGTATAAAATACTTAGTAAAGAACCCCATTACTGGGGTCAGACTAAGCATCTATGTCCTCTAAATGGCTCTCACTAGTGGGATATGCATAAACCTCTACTTTCCATGGGATGACCGTCTAGTGGATAATTGAATCCGCTCTACCGTAGGTGAGATATACCCACAAACCTCTGGTGAGATCCCATAAGAGATCACTGATAACGGGCAGAAATACACGTTATTACATCGCAAAGATATTAAACAATGTAGGATTGCGATGACAAAAATATATAAAATCGTGTTCAAAAGAATTAAGTTGAGAACATTGCGATTGCATGCGTCCATCGCATTAAAGTAGCTAATTTACGTATTTTGTGTAGGAAAATGCATTGGGGCAAGGCAGAATTGTAATCCAAGGAATTCAGCGTCCAAGCGCATTAAAAGATTGCGACTGCAAGGCTATGCGATCGTATGCGTTTGCGAAGATCTGCTCAAGGTGGCTGCATAGAGACAACGCATCAAGGTAAAAGCTTAATAAATCATGATGGGAAAAAAAGCTGATGTCGGTCGAATCTAACTTTAGTTGACAAGCCGTTAACGACACTAGCAAGTACACTCAACTTTTTGGTGACAATTAATTGGCGCATCAGATAGAGATTTAATGACATCCCATTAGTGCAATCATTTAAGAGAAAAGCTTCTTCACCTTGATCTCTATAAATACCGAAGGCCACCATTGAAAAAGGAGCTTAGGGAGATAGAGAGTTCATCATATAGAAGTTAGTTAGCCGTCGTTCATAGTTTTCTTATACTTAGAAGGCAGAGGCGAATGAAGAGAGAAGACACTGGAGGATTGTTCCTGGTCAGCTCGAGAGAGTGCCGATAAGCATTGAGAACAGAGAGGGTCGACTCTTGCGAAAGCAAGATTATTCTTTTGGACAGAATAGAGAAAAACGTAGTGTAAAAGTCTTGGGAAGCAAAACATTGCTACCAGGCTCCCTATCCTTACTTCCCATTGTCATTTTGTATTCTGATTTCATTTATAAAATGGAAATTTCATCTCTACATCTGTTCACTCTCTTTACATTATGCATGAGTAACTAAACTTCTGAATGGGTTGAGAAGCACTTAGCTAGCATGACCTAAGATCTCCATTGTATGCGATCATCTTGTCTTATGCATGCGTCCACCACCCCTTTAGAGCTGCTCGAGAGAGAGTCTAAATAAAGAACCTAGGCTTGAGAGAGCTAGGTTAGAATCTAGGCTTGAGAAAGTTAGATTAGAACCACATAAACAAGAGATAGAAACTTAGAGATAAGTTCTGTTTGCTAACATGCATCGCATGCACCCTAGAAATAGGTTATGGTATTATGCGGTCGTCTTGTGTATGTGTGTGTCATTCATCATCGCATAGATAAGAATAGAGGCTTAGACATAAGTCCTATAGACATCATCGCATACATCGCATGCATCCTGAAACTAGGAGCAGTAGCATTTGCATTGAGAGATGATTTGCTGTTGTATGTGTGTAGCATGATCACATAACGTGAACGTAATCTTAGAAAGTGTTAGCTAAATCCCTTCTCAACCCGTTCCCCCCATACTCATTGTGACTTTCATGTTATTAACTCTTTTCTCAATTTTGCCGCATAGAATCTATACCTTAAACAAACATACCACCCAACTCATTGTTTTATTTGTTACCACAAAGAAATCTGAAATCACGGTCGCATATTGTCTCCTTAGTCCCTGTGTTTGACCCTGGGTTACCAGGCAACCTAGTAGGATTTATACTTGAATTTTGCTAGGAAAACTTGCATGCACAACGCATACACTACCATCGCAATATACACCATTATTTCATTACATTAACAACACATCAATCACTAACCTCTGGTGAAATCCCGAAGGAGATCACTAACCTCTGGTAAGTCCCGAAGAAAACACAAACCACTGGTGAAATCCCGAAAGAGATCACCACCTTTCGTGAATCTCGAAAGAAATACAAACCTTTGATGAATCCCGAAGGAAACAAAAACCTCTGGTGAAATCTCGAAGGAGATCACCACCTTTGGCGAGTCTTGAAGGAAACACAAACCTCTTGTGGGTATCTAATTACGGTAGAGGGTAACTATCACTATCATAAATAACAAGCATCATAAACTAAAGTCCCACACTTATGCAAATACATATCATCATGCTCAATATTCTTCTATCAAATTATTTAAATAATTTAATCCATGCTTGCACTCCTAACATGTTTCAAAACATAATTAAGATAAGCTTATTTTTCCTCATGCATCTCGATGCAAACAGTCTTAGAATCCTCAAAGTTATTCTTAAATTTTTTGCCTAGCACAAAGGCGGTTCTAGTAGTAAGTTTACTTACCTCAAATTAAAATTCCAAAATTAATCGAACAAATCAACCTCCAACAAAAACTTGAATTAATGTCTCAAACGCTTTGTTTATTCCAAATTTATTCCAAACTTCACTCAAAGATTGAAATCAATTATGCACTCTAAAGCTCCAGAACTTGTTGAATAGTACATTAGCGACTTTAAAAAATTTGAATTGATGCTCCAAATCAAATAAAAATCCAACGAGCGACAGTGACCGACGGACGTATAACAACAAACGACTAAAAAAGTATGAAAGTAAGAGGGAATTTTCTCTCTAATTGACCTTCCTTTGGAATGAAGTGAATGATTTGGAATGACGTGAATGGTGGTATTTATAGAGGAAAAATACTCATAGTCCTAAATTATTTGGGATTCCATAACTTGAAGTAGTAGATATATTAGATTTCGTTTTTGAATAAGACATTTTCTCTAATTAGGAAATCCATATTTTAATAAATTAGAAAATTCACCATCTAATTAATTTAAATTGAATCCAAATTTCTCTTATCAACCCAATTTAAATTAATTATCTTCTCTAATTTGGATCCAAACTCTAAAATTAAAGAGGATAAAATTTAGAACCACAATGTCCCATTTCCTTCTTAAATTTCAAATTCCTTTTAATTTCCAAAATCCTATTTTTTTTCCCTTTATTTTCAAATCTTTATCCAAAATAATCCAAAAAATTAAAATTTCTTATTAAATTAATCTCAATCCAATTAACTTAATTTTGGCTCCAAACTAAATTTAAAGGGAACATACAATCTAATAGTTGAGATAAATTACATCCTTCCAAATATTTAATCAATTTAAAAACACACTTCCCCAAAATAAATTAATCTAATTTTCTCTTAAATTGAATTAAAATTCCAATTCCTTACAAATGTCTTTTAAATTAATTATCTTGCTTCCAAATTAAATTTAGCCACAATTTATCAAAATAACGCCCAAATATTTCAAGATAATTTAATGCAAATTACCTGAAAAATTTGGGATATTACAGTCTTGAAAGCAAATTGTGGAACAACTTTAGTGCTAAATCATTTCTTGTCAGTTGTTCCCCAATGTTAACACAACACCTTTGTCATGGAGGGATCAAATGCTTAGATCCTGCAGTGGAAGTGGTGGAATCGATTACTTTGATTTCCCATTAGAATTAAAACCATGCAAGAAACATCACAAGAGTTAAACATATTAGAATCATACTTTCATAAAAGTACAATAACAAGGTCTCCGTGAAATTCTTCCTTATTATTGATCCTCTACCACGAGGTCTTTCTTCTTATGACTCTTGCAAGAATTTGACAAAGTACTTTTCACTGTATTTTTCGAACGAAGGTTTAGAATGTTTTCTATAGGATTTTCAAAAGAATGAATACCTCTATTTTCTCTACACTTTCTAAGGTCCTTTATATAGGACCTAATTAGGTTAACCCTAATGACAATCATAATTATCCATTTTAATATCTCATATTAAAATGATTTAAATAATTAGATTAATCCTAATGATAATTATAATTATCCATTTTAATATCTCATAATAAAAATGATATAGATAATTAGTTAGTTCTTAATGATAATTATAATTGTTCATTTTAATATCTCATTTTAAAGTGATTTAGATAATTAGGTTAATCCAAATTATAATTATAATTAACTATTTTAATAACTCATATTAAAATGATTAACTATTTGAATCATATTCAAATACATTATTCTCCCATATTATATAGTTTTAATTTGAATCTTATTCAAATTAAATTTATAATATTATACCTTAATACATTAATACTTATATTAATTGTATAATTATACTTTCCACCATTTAACACATAAATTTGAACATTTTAATTTTTTCTTTCATTACCTTTGATCCATATTGATTCGTTGTAAGCTAGTGAGGAGATCTTATGGACATATAAATTATAAGCTCCAATGATACATGATTAATTAACTAAACTCTTTAATTAATCAACCTTGATTCATTAACTATAGGGCAAATCACTATAGACCTATAGTTGCAATCTTATGCACTAGAGAAGTTGTACTATAGACCTATAGTTGCAGTCTTATGCACTATAGGAGAAGTTGCATCTATGGATATAACCATTACAAGCAAGTCCATCCTTCACGAGTTGTTTATAAATATAGGTGGGTCAAAAGTTTATTTTACCCTTATAATTACCTCAATCTTCTTAAGTACTACTACATGTTCCTCTTATGGTTGATTTATTTTCTAATAGGGCTTTGAAAGTATAAGGCAACTATGTTTAGAAGATTGTGAAACGTTGATTGAAATTGGTGATAATGAAAGTATAATGAAAATGAACGTACAAGATTATTTTTTTTTTCGAAAGGAGACGAAACGACGACTGGGTTCTCTAGGGTTCGCCGCTTCGTCTTCGTTGGGGGGGGGGGGGGGGGGGGGAGGAGGGGTGGGGGCTTCTGTCGGTCGTCTTCTACGGGTTGCGCGATTGGTGACGTTCGCCGCCTTCGTGACTGATACGGTCGTCTTCACGGGTTGAGTTGAGGTATGTCTTCGTGACTGATAAATGCTGTGTTCTTGGATTCTTGCCACCATGTTAATTTCGTCTACGTGTCACCGGTCATCTGGGTTTCGCGATTTTTTACGACTGAGGTCTATACGGGATTCGAAGCTCTAGTTTACGACTGCATTCGTTCGCGACTTAGACTGAGGTGCTCGCGGTCGACTGATGAGTTATGTACGGATTTGTATGGGTTCTGTTGGTTTCTATTGGGTTTTGTTGTTGACTTGGTGATGATGGTGCGTAAGTGGTCACCTCTAAGACTGAAAAAGAAGAATAGAGGGCGAGTTGCTCGTCAACCCTTTCGTCTGCTTAGACCAAAGATCGATTTGGGATTGGGTGCTCGTTCTTCGGAGGTGAAGGATTTTGGGTTGTCTGACGATCGCTCAGAGGAAGGTGAAGGGTCTAGTATGGGGAGTGTTGGGTTGAAGAAGGAAATTCAGGTTGTGAGGGTTGAACTGGGTGGGCTGGGTATTGGGTTAGTTGATGGGCAGAAAGTGAAGGGGTGTTTGGGAGCCTTGAGAGTGTTGGGGGCCCAGATGAAAACCGGGTTTTGAGGGGTGATGAGGTGGGAATTGAAAGAGCTGGAATGAGCAGGCCTGATGAGAGTGGGCTGAGGATGAGTGAAGGGAGTGGACTGGTGTAGGGGGAGCTGGGGAAAAGGTCGATAGGCGTGGGGCCTTTGGTGGGTGGGCCGCGTGGTGCTGGGCCAGAGTTGGGAGGCTCGGGGGGCAGAAGTCAGACAGTGAGGAGGTTTCACGAGTTGGGATTTGTGGAAGTGAGGGTTGATCGGTGGACACTCAGGTTCTTCGTGAGCGGAAGGAGCTAGTTCCTAAAACCGATTTAGCTAGGGGGTTTGGTCCAAAGTTGGATCGATTGGAGGAGAGGTATGGTTTTGGTGGTTCTGGTTCCGACGTGAAAGTTAGAAATTCTGGGCAGCCCTTTTTGGGTCTAAGTTGAGGGGTAATTTGGAGTTCATTCCCCCATTGGTTGAAAATGATAAAGTTATTGTTGAATCTTCTGAGTAGATTATTGATGAGGGTGTTTGTACGTGGGAGAAATCTCTGGTTGATCAGTTTGTGGATGCCAAACTCCTGTATTCTGTTATTTTTCGTCTTATTCAGAGAATTTGGGGACGTGTAGAGATGCTAACTATTACCTTGTTGGATAACAGTTTGATGATCTTTAAATTTCAGAAGGTAGAGTCACGAGATTGGGTGCTGAGAATGGTCCGTGGCACTTGGGTGGTAAGCCCATCTTATTACGACAGTGGTCTTCAGGTATTGTTCTTGAAACCTTTGTTTTTGATTCTGTGCCTATCTGAATTAAATTGGAGCGTGTTCCCCTGGAGTTGTGGACGGATAGGGGTTTAGCAGTGTTAACTAGTGTCGTGGGTAAACCTGTCTCTTTTGATGTTGCAACAAGAGAGTGGCGACGGTTATTGTATGCGAGGGTTTGTGTTCAGGTGGATGATGATTCGTTAATGCCCCATTCAGTCACTATTAGAATGCGGGGTCAGGAGTTTATTATTTTAGTAGTGTATGAGTGGAAACCTCGTAGGTGTACTTGCTATGGTTTCTTTGGGATACTGGGGCTGTGTGTGAGCTACAGGGTGTGGAGAAGGGTCAAGAGGTGTGTATTGTGGCAGTTAATGAAGAGTGTTTAGAGGAGAATAGGGGAATTGAGAGTGTGAGGAAGGGGCAAAACTTGGGTATGGGTGCAAGAGGAGCTAGCCCAGTGGTTGAGATTAAGGGCGCGAGGAGGTTTGAAGAGTTTACTGTGGTTAGTCGGCGTAGGCATGATAGAGGAGGTGTAAGACATAGGGATGGTAGTGTGTCACCGAGTATGGCGCCCTTGAAGAGCAGAATAGTTTATGGGTCCCCTTGAATTACGGGGTTTGTAAAGCATGTTGATGATTGTAATCAGTTTAATGTTTTGTGTGACGAGGGGGGAGACTCGTTGGCATTGGCACTTATGCAGGCAGATACTGATCCGTTGTTTGTTTATGGATGGGATGTTCGGGAGTTTATGCAAAGGCCTAGTGGGAGGTGGTGGGTGTGATCTCTCGCAAGATTCATGATTTGGTGTTCTTGGAATGTTAGGGGGTTGAATGACCCTGTCAAGTGTAGGGTAGTGACAGACTTTCTGGCTTCCTCCTATGTTACTTTCTGCTGTTTTCTTGAGATGAGGGTTTTTTGTGAGAATTTTGGTATGGTGATGGGTAGGTTTGGTGATGCTTGGAGTTGTGTGTGTAGCTTTCGTGTGCAGGGAGTTGGGAGGATCTGGGTGATGTGGCGGAAGAGTGTCTATGATTTTTCCATTGATGTCAGTGGGGATCAATTCATTTTTGGAACCTTAGTGGATATTGTATCTAGTGCTAGGGTACATATTGGTGTTGTGTATGCCTCTAATCACATAAGCGAGAGGAGGAACTTGTGATCTCAGTTGATTGATGTGTGGGCCTCATGGCAGCTTCCTGGAGTTGTTGGGGGATTTTAATGCTATTCGTAGTAGTTCAGAGGATTTTGGTGGTTGCCATAGTTTGAGAGAGATGGAGGAGTTTGATGACGTGTTATTGGATGCGGATCTGGTTGAGTTGGGTGTGATAGGTAATTGGTTTACTTGGACTAGTAAACTTCAGGGAAATGGTATCCTGTGCCGATTGGATCGATGCTTGTCAAATGAGGTGTGGAAGGTAGCTTTTTCGTATTCGGAGGTTAGGGTTGGTCAGTAGGGGATCTCTGATCATAACCCACTTCTGGTTTCTATAGGGGAGACAAAGAGTAGACCGCCTCCTACGTTTCGTTATTTTTCTCATTAGGCGGAGGCAGAGGGTTTTCTTGATACTATCAGGTCAGTGTGGAGAAGGTTTGAGGATGTGTCTCTTATGGTCAGTTTTGTGCGAAATTTGAAGGTAGTGAAGCGGGTTTTTTGTGAATCATTTGGTAGGCATATCTCTGTGTTAGCTGATGAGGTGCGGGCGGCTAGGCAAGTTATGGAGGCTTCTCAAGCTGCGGTAGCTGATGACCTGCTTCAGAGTCGGTGTGTGCGGAGGCGACTTGGGCCACTGAGGTGTTTTGGTTAGTGGGGAGATTGGAGGATGCATCGCTCCGGCAGAAGGCCAAGGTCAGGTGGCTAAAGTTAGGTGATATGGACGCAGCTTTTTTTCATCGTCGTGTTCGTTCTCGTCATAGCTGTAGTGGTTTATTTACGGTTGTGGATGCTGGGGGCACTCGCTAGACGGTGCATGTCCGGGAGATAGGGGTGGCGGTAGAATTCATTCGGGGTTGCTTAGGGGCTTAGCATGTGAGGTATAGGGATCTTACTGCCCGAATTGGGGATATTGTGCAGTTCAGAAGGCTTTATTCTCGATGAAGTCTAGGAAGGCTCCTGAGCCTGATGGGTTTTCGGTGGATTTTTACAGAGCTGCTTAGAGTGTGGTTGGGGATGATTGCTGTGACGCTGTGCTCAATTTTTTTGAGACATGTTACTTGCCTGATGGAGTTAATTCTACTACTATTACTCTTATCCTAAAGAGGCGGGGAGCTGAAGTATGGAGGAGTTTCGTCTTATTTCATGTTGCAATGTTGTGTATAAGTATATCTCGAGGATCTTAGTTGAGAGATTGCAGTTGTGGTTGCCTAATTTCATCAGTGGTAATCAGTCTGCGTTTGTTCCGCGTAGGTCAATTTTCGATAACATTTTACTATGTCAGGAGCTCGTGGGGAGCTATAAGGAGGGTAGAAGGAAGCCGCGTTGTGTGTTAAAGGTAGACCTTTAGAAGGCTTACGATTCGGTAAACTGGGACTTTCTGTTTGGTGTGTTGTTGGCTATAGGTACGCCCCTTCAGTTTGTTAGTTGGGTGAAGGCTTGTGTTACTTCGCCTAAGTTCTCTATGATGATAAATAGTTCCCTTGAAGGGTTGAAGGGGTTGAGGCAGGGGGATCCGCTGTCTCCTTTTTTGTTTGTGATGGTGATGGAAGTCTTGTCTAGTTGTTGAATAAATCTCCTGTGTGGATTTAGGTTCCATGATCGGTGTGAGCGTTTGGGCCTAACTCATTTGGCTTTTGCAAGACGATTTAATGATTTTCTGTGCAGTTGAGAGAGATTCTTTGGTGTTTATGAGGTAGGTATTGACAGAGTTTACAGGCTGTCTGGGTTAGTTGCAAATGTTGGGAAGAGTTCCATGTTTATTACAGGTGTGTAGTCGGGGGAGGTGGAGGAACTAGTTGTATATATGGTGTCTCTCTTGGTTCGTTTCCTGTTAGGTATCTGGGTTTACCTTTATTGGTGAATCGGTTGAGGGCTGTGGATTGTGCGCCTTTGATACAGAGGATTATAACTCGTATTAGAAGTTGGAGAGTGCAGGTTCCTCTCCTTTGTTGGGAGATTGCAGCTTGTTAGGTCTATTTTACAGTCCTTTCAGGTTTTTTGGTGTAGCATCTTATGTTGCTTGCGTGTGTAACTTATGAGGTTGATCGTCTATTACGTAGTTATTTATGGAAGGGTAGTGTGGTGAGTTGGGGTGGTACACGGGTGGCGTGGGATGAGATGTGCTTGCCATTGGAGAGGGGGGTTGGGTGTGAAGCATATGGCCTCTTGGAATCAGGCTACTATTATGAAGCTGCTTTGGCTTATCATAATTAAGTCGGGGTCACTTTAGGTGGCGTGGGTGGAGGCATATGTTTTGCGTGGATGGTCGTTATGGGTTGTTCGGAGTGAGGTTGGGAGGTCTTGGTGCTTGAGGGCTATCTTGCGAAGTAGAGATAAATTCAAACATCTGGTTTGCTTGATGATTGGCGATGGACGATCTTGTTTTGTTTGGTGGGATCCTTGGCTGCCGGGCGGCGCAATTTTAGAATCATATGGGTCTACGGTGGTTTATGATACAAGGAGTAGTTTGGAAGCGCGGTTGTTGGAGTTCTTGGATGGTGAGGGAGGTTGGAGGTGGCCTAAGTGTCTTGGGAGCTTCTTGAGATCTGGGGTTTTATCCAGGTAGTGGGGCCTAGGGTGAGGGGAGAGGATTATTGGGTTTGGGTGTCAGATGCTAGTGGTTTGTTTTCTATCGCTAGTGCTTGGGAGAGTATACGTCCTCGTCGCCCTAGGGTGTCGTGGGTTGGTATTTTGTGGGCGGGGGGTGGTATCCGCATCACTCCCTTCTGTGCGTGGTTAGTAGTGAGGGACAGGTTAGGTACGCGGGATTGGTCGAGAAGTTGGGGTGTATTGTCAGAGGGGGGTGTCTTCTATGTGGGGGAGGTGTGGAGTCGCGGGATCATTTATTTTTTGAGTGTGGGTTTAAGAGAGAGGTGTGGTCTAGTGTGTTGCATCAGTTGGGTTTGACGCATCGGGTGGCTGGTTGGGATGTAGAGTTAAGTTGGTTGTGTCGAGTGGGGTTGGGTAAATAGATTCGTAGTAAGTTGTTCCGTGTTTTCTGGTGTGCTTCCATATACTACATCTGGCAGGAGCGTAATCGGCGACTGCATGGAGTCGACCGAGATCGGTGTCTGCTCTAGTTCACCTTATGATCTCTACGGTTCGTGCTCGTGCTACTTCCTGGTTGGTTGACCTTCTTGGTCTTATTTAGTGTGTGTACGAATGTTTTTTTCTTTTTTTTGAACTTCACGTTATTCTCTGTTTTGCGTAGCCCCTAGTTTTTGGGGTTTTGGGTTCTTTTCTTTGCCTTTCTCCCTAGTGGTTTGTGAGTGTGCGTTTATGTGTTGGTTTTGTTCTGGTCTTTTCCTATTGGCTTTGTTTTGGTTTTGTTGCCCTGTCTTTGCTTGTGTTTTGTCACTTTCATGCCTTGATCCCGGGCTGTGGGATCCCCCTTGTTGTTGTATAATAATATCACTTATTCTAAAAAAAAAAATTGGTGATATAACGTTAATGCAAAATCTTGTGACATTAGAAATCATAAACTGCTTTAACCTCGAGTGCTTTTCAAATGTCGGTATGAAATCGACAGCTCTTTAGATCCTTCATCTTAAATCTTGTTATAAGCTAAAGAACTTCTCTGATATTGTTGAAGGAATGGAATGCCTTCAAAGGCTTAGATTAGAAGAAACTGGTGTAACTGGACTTGGTGCATCTTCCAAGTAGTATCTATGACCTAAAATAGCTTAAAGCTATTACATTGATCAAGTGCTTCAAGCTACAGCAATTTCCGCTGCCTTTAAACTCCATTAATTCTAGTTTAGATATGAGCACTTGTGTTCAAAGTTTTATATGGTCTATGAATTTTGAGAATAGTTGCATTTTGGAATTGGATTTCATCATGACTTTCAATTGTTTCCACTTCTTGAACCATTTATTCTTAAGTGGGAGCAACATCAAGACACTCCCTACAAGGATGAGCAAGTTTAAGCATCTTCGATCAATCGATTGTAGTAATTGCAAACTTCTTGAACATATTTAAGATATTCCACCATTTCTCGAAAACATTGGATTCAACTGGGTGTGGTTCCTTTTTAAAGTTTGATGCTACCAGCTTTTTTTACATAGACAAACTCTCTAAAAATGCTTAATACTTATGCCAAGATTGGACAAAAGTATTCTTTTATCAGGTTAGTTTTTAATTTCTTTCGTCATACAATTTCTTCCCTCATTAACTATGACTTATAAGGGCTGTTTGGGACACTGAGTTGAGATAAAATGTCTGGAGTTCATATGCCTGTGGAGTTCATATATATGTGAAGTTCATATGTCTATATTTGGGGTGCAAAGTTATTTGGTCTGAGTTCATATATGTTTAGGGTGCAGAGTTGAGTTCATATGCTTGGATATCTGATGCAGGTTTTTGAACTCTAAATAATATGCTTTTATGATTATTATTTTTATTTTGAAACTTTTTTATTAAATAATTCTACTCATCTGTATTTGAATAAAATATGGATTACAATTTTTTTTTAATTTTTAAAAATTTTATTTCTTTCGTTCTTTCTTTTTTGAGCTATGAACAACAATTAACCCATTACATTTCTGGTAGAAATATGGTTAAATAAAATTAGAAACTAAAGTGAAATCAAAACTTTTGATTCTAGCTAATTTTTCTCCATGAATTTCATCATCATCTTCTTCTTCTTTTTTTCTTCTTCCTATTGTTGCTCTATATTTTTACTATATCATGATTTTTTTAATTAAATCTCCTCCATCATTGTAACAACCAATGAAATGTCACCATATTTTTTCGACAATTTCACTTTTATTTCCTCTAAATTTTGAGGATCATCAGAGAACAAATCTCTATTTCTCACTAATTCTTGCTTAAAAATATTTCATGAAAAAAATTTCATTTTGTGGTTTTTTTTTTGTTATATGTTACATACTTTTCAACTACATACATACTTTTCGTCTAAATATTCTTAACACTCGTTTGATATGTGAATTCATTACGTATAAATATTGAACTTAATGTAGACAAAATAATATTTTTTTATATAATCAACAACCCGAAAACATACATTAATAGTCATCAATCTTATAGTAGTCGGAAGTGATTGTCGAAGTTGATTGTCGAAGATGTTTTTTGCAGAAGTTTGTAGGCGGAGGTGGCTGTCAGAGCCTGAAGTTGGTCGCATGAAGATTATTGGAGTTGGTTGTCAAAGTTTGTCTCAGAGGTGGTTTTCGAATCCCGAAGTTGGTCGGGAAAGTGGTCGTCAAAGTTGATCATCAAATATGATTTTCGCTGGAGATTGTAGTCGGAGGTGACTGGCGGAGTCTGAAGTTAGTCGCATGAAGGTTGTATTAGAGTTGGTTGTTGGAGTTTATCGTCGAAGGTGGTTTTCGAAGCCTCAAGTTGGCTGCCGGAGTTGCTCACTCAAAGGTGATCATTGAAGGTGATTTTCATCGAAGTTTGTAGTCGGATGTGGTTTTCGGAGCCTATGAAGGTGGTTGCGGAGTTGGTCATCGGAGTTTGTTGTTGGAGCCAATTGGTTGTCGGAGTTGGTAGCAAAAAAGTGGTTGTCGAAGTTGGGTCACCGGAGGTGGTTGTCGGAGGCCAGAATTGGTTGTCAGAGTTGGTCGCCAAAGGTTGTCAGAGCTCAGAGTTGGTCGTTGGAGTTGTCATCGGAGGTGGTTGTTGGAGTCTGGATTTTCATCGTCAGAATTGTCATTAGAGGTGATTTTCAGAGGTCGGAGTTAGTCGTCAGAGTTATCATTGGAGGTGGTTATCGGAGCCTGGGGTTGGTTGACGGAGTTGTCATTGGAGGTGGTTGTCAGAACCCGTAGTTAGTTCTTCGAGTGTGACAGTGGCCAATGGGTAGAGCCATTGAAAATATGGAAAAAATTGAGAGTTGGGGTGAGTTGGTAAAAATATACCAACTCAACTCTGCCAACATTTAAATTTGGTGGTCTAAACAATGAGTTGGTATATTATACCAAGTCAACTCATATTGGTGAACCAAACACCCCCTTAGATCTCAACCCTTATATTTTATGAATATATATATACCTTATATGTCTCATTTCTCATATATCTTAACAATGGGAAGTGAGGGAGGATAGAATTAAAATCTCCATTCTTGTTAACCTTATTCTTTTTAAAATGAAAGAAAAATTACATTTAAACACGTATTTTGAATGTTTTTAGTGGAAGCACATAGGGTGTTTGGATTGGCTATTATTGTCACACCCCATACCAGATTATCCTCCTAACCTAGACGGAATGGTGACTGCAGTAGTTACTAACCCTTTTACTGGTACTTACTGCCTATCTTACCTGTTAAATAATACTCAAACCCTGAATACATACATATTAACTCAGAACTTAACACATTTACATCACAGGGTTTCGCAACATTGTTTATATATGGATATTACAACCTAGTGAGCCCCATCAAGAATACTAGTCACTAGACAAACACATGTGAAGCACAAAAGGAGAGAGGAAAAGTCGAAAGGGGGGAAGAAGTCTAGTGCTAGTTCTTAGTGAAACTTCTTTATCTAACTCTCATTTTTGAGTGGTTTCTTTGGCTTTCTTTCTGGTACTAACTAATACAGGTCTTCAATTACGCTTCCTTCAACCTATTTCTTTGAGTGGCAGAGTAGCAGCAGAATAATCCTATGGGAACTGACCGCTACCTGAAAAAGAAAAACATTCGAAAACGTGAGCTAGAAGCCCAGTGAGTGACTTAATAAAAATATAAATCTCATGCTTAAAACCAAAAGCTTGAGAACATAATACTGAAACTAGAGTATACCAAGCAAACGTGTACATAAAACCTTTAAAACGACCATTAACATCATTATTCCTCAGTTGAGAACGAGCATACATCGCTCTAGCTTCCAACGTCTGTTATCGGCTAAGAGACCCATACCTCGGCCTCTCATTCAGACTTGTCTACGTGCTCATGGAGTTTTCTATGTACCGTCAACACCTTAGGTACATTTATTCAAATTCCTTCCTTACCTTTGGTATCCGGCTCACTCAAGCTATCAAGTTCTCGAAAAGTATTTAAAGAATAGTTCTCAAATATAGCATAGAAAACTCTTTAGGATACCTTCCTTACCTTCAGTATCCCTTTCAGTATATTTAGGAATACTAACGCATGTACTTTGACAATCTTAGGTATTTAAAGCATAGTACATTAAACTTCATACGACCTTAGCTTTAACCCTAACGCATGCTTCATACTTTGCAAAATAAGTTGGCTTAAATCATGTTGAACTAGCTTGTAAAACTATTAGCATGTGTTAGATATGGGAAACATACTTGGAAAACTCATACATTAGTAACATCTTGCGTTGATAAACATTCATAAGCATTAGTAATTCCAAACTATCCTTCTAGCCTAGAAGAAGATATGACTACCTTTATCCTTAGTTGAGAGTGAACTATCAGATCTAACTCTCAATGCCAACCTTAATCAGGGAGAACCCTTTTGCTCAATCCCTCGACGTCGTATTACCTACATGCACGTGGTTATAACTGAGTACCGTGATACCTTAGGTACTTGACTAGGATACCTTTTCATTGGCCTTCAGTATCCGTCATATAACTAGTCATAAACATTTAGTTGAAAGGATACCTTCTCATTGTCCTTCAGTATCCGTCATATAACTAGTCATAAACATTTAGTTGAAAGGATACCTTCTCATTGTCCTTCAATATCCGTCATATAACTAGTCATATACATTTAGTTGAACACTAAAGCTTAGTGCTCAAATAATCATACTAGTTCATCATAAAAATGGAGTTACTTAAACATACTGAAAGTATTTATACAATATAACATATCTAAATCATGTCAATTCCATGGAAAACATGCTTTACTTAACATAAGAAACAGTTTCACAAATATGTTGCTAACTCAATTCTAAACATTTTTGTAGAAAGAAGTTTCTTCAAAAGAGGTCTGAATTTTGAGTTATGAATTTTTAAAGTGTAATAGAGAATCTGTGCATAAGCAGATAGCTGCTTGGGAGGAACAAGCAAACAACTCACCGTGGAGATTATAGCGAGATTTTGTGATGAGGATCTTGCTAATGAGAATTTCTGTGTTTTCCCTTTTCAGGTAGTGGTCAGTTTTCTCAAAGTTGATCCTGTTGCTGCTTGCCACCGAAAGACTCGGCTTATCAAAAGACTTAGGTTGATGATCTGTTTATGTACACATGTTTTGAGAGGGACTAGGGCTTCTATAGGAATGTTTGGGGTACCTGTGAATATATATTTTTTTATCTTATAAAAGTAGTCTTGGTTGTATGCATGTATTTATGTAACCTTTGTAGAACCTTAAGAGAGGTTAGCTGTTTGCGTATATTACTAATCAGATGAATAGGTTAGTATTTAGATTAGAAGGCTTGGGTGGTGAATGCTGGCAGTAGGGCTAGTAACTACCATGGTCATATCCTCTTCCAGAATAAAAGGGTAATCTGAGAGGGGGTTGTGACAATTATAGATTGTAGTTTTTATAGTCTGTGAGTTATGTAGTCTTTAGGTTATAATCGTCTATGTTTGAAGGGTAGACTATTTTAGTTTGGATAGGAATTAGGAAATATTGTAACAAATAGGGAAAGAGGGGATGAATAGGAAATTGTAAACACCGTAACAAAGAGAGATTTGAAATAGTAATACTCAATAGTTAATTATAGGTTATAATAGTTGGAATACCATCTATTTTAATTGGAGTCCTAAATATGGAATGAGTTGTAATAGCCCACTCCACCCAAAGTGGCCCAAACATCCCTTATATAATAAGGCCATATGTACACCGGTTGAAAAATAATCCATCAATCGTAATCTAAAAAGTGGGCCTTAATTAATTATTTTTTTTATTGTTTACTATTGAAAGTACGATTTTAACCTAGGGGTATTTTTGTAATTATCTTCAGCCCTAGGGTTCTCTATTGTCTATTTATTCGCCCTATTCTCTTGTATTTAGTGTATCAATTTAATAATAAGAAAACGTTTGTATCATGGTTTTTCTCCCTATTTTAGGGTTTTCATGTAAACTGTGTGTTGATCTCTATTTTCGTCTTGTCTCTTTTATATTTCATCATGGTATTAGAGCTTGGTGACGAAACCCTAATCATCATCGACGAGAACCAACCACAGCCATCTTCATCAGCCCCCGAAGGAACCGAAGGAGCTCCAATCGTGGACATGAAAGTTGTCATCCAAGCAGCTGTGAAAGAATATCTCCAAGCCGCCCTACCGTAGCTAATCCCAGCCGCCGTCGACAGATGAAAGATTCCAGACCAAAGCCTTCTTCGATGTTCAGAGACGTCCGATCCAGCCGTTGTAGGGAGTAACGACCTCATTCCAGACCGAGGGCTCGTTCCAAGGTCAGAAACGCGCGATCTAGTCACTGCAGGGAAAAACAATGTCGTTCCAGACTGAGAGTCGCTCGACAGACGCGGGATCGTGCCGAGCCACGTCGATGGGATGGCGCCGAACCCTTCATTTGCGCTGGTAATGCCGCACGACCCGATCCTTCATTCCTATTTTGCCCAATCGCAGCTGACCCGAGCGCCAATTCGAGATATTCAACCTCAGCGACTCAATTCGATGATCCGACCCAACCGGTTCGTGACTTCTTCCGCCGGCGGCTCGATTCCAGCATACACAACTAGTTCTTCCCACATTCAGCTGTCGGTCGAAGCTTCGTTTCCAGTCGCGTCAAATCATGGTGGTTCGGCCCAATGCCCTGATGATATCCGATGATGGTTGACATATCTCTAAATGCAGATTTCAGATTTGGAAACGACTCTTGGCACAAATCCTCAACCCATCACCACAGAGAATCCGGTAAATTCGTTCTCTATTTTTCCCAATGCAACTTACTTATCTGGCTCTATGGGAAATTCTTCAGGATTTCTGGTAGGAGAAAAATTAAATGGCTAAAATTATTTCTCTTGGTCCCAATCGATCAAAATGGCCCTAGAGGGACGACACAAATTCGGGTATTTGACAGGAGAAATTTCGAAACCTATCTCGGGTGATCCTCAAGAAAGAATCTGGAAAGGGGAGGACTCTTTATTACGCTCTGTCCTCATCAACAGTATGGAGCCACAGATTGGTCGACCTTTACTGTATGCAACAACTGCTAGAGATATCTAGAAGGTAGCACGGGACTTGTACTCAAAGCGACAGAATGCATCTCAGTTGTACACACTACACAAGCAGGTCTATGAGTGCAAACAAGGGACCATGTATGTCACATCCTACTTTAATAAACTGTTAGTGTATTGGCAAGAGATGGACCTTTGCCAAGAGATTGTATGGAACTGTGCACAAGATGAAGCTCAATACTTGAAACTTGTAAAGGTGACCGGGTGTATATTTTCCTGGCGGGATTGAACCCCAAATTTGATAGTGTTCGGAGTCACATATTGGGTCAACGACCTATACCATCCTTCAGAGAAGTTTGTTCAGAGGTACGACTGGAAGAGGATTGATCGCATGCTATAAACAATCCTGTTGTTGTTTCCACTGATGCATCAACCTTTGTTACAAAGGCATCTAGTGTCGATGGTGATAAAAAGCCCACTCTTGTGTGTGGCATTGTAAGAAGTCATGGCATAAGAAGGACCAGTGTTGGAAATTGCATAGGAGACCCCCAAACAGTAGGTGGCAACAGTCACATGACAAATCAAATTCTGGGTGTGCCCTCGTAAGTGACTCAGTTAATGAGAATACATAACATCAGCCCTTTGCCGACAATAAGAACAATTTGACTGCGGTCGGGGTGAGTGCGATTGCACAATCAAGTACTTTTCCCTCTTTTGGCCTTATTAGCATTAATGGCAAGAAACCTTGGATTATAGATTCAGGCGCCACAAATCACCTCACCAGTTCTTCAAATATGTTTATTTCATACTGTTCGAGTGTGGGGAATGAACGTATTAGAATTGCAGACGGATCATTTGCCCCGGTTGCAGGGAAAGGACATACCTACCCGTTTGATGGTTTAGTACTATGTAATACTCTACATGTGCCTAAAATTTCATATAATCTTTTATCAGTCAGTAAAATTATGAGAGATCTGAATTGCAAGGCCATTTTCTCACCAGATTTTGTTGTGTTTCAAGACCAGAAGTCGGGGATGACAATTGGCATTGTCCGACATGATAAGGAGCTCTACTACTTTCTGACGATGCTTTTTCTAGGGAGGATCATAGAACTGGTTTTAGAACTGGTTTTATGTCTTTAAATTTTTCTACATCCGAAAATGACTTTATGTTATGGCATTATCGTTTAGGACATCCAAACTTTCAATATATGAAATATTTGTTTCCGCATTTATTCTGCAATGTGAATTTAGCCTCTTTAAATTGTAATATGTGTATTCGTGCCAAACAAAGTCGTGTTACTTTTCGTTCTCAATCTTATAAGCCGTCCATTTGCTTCTCCCTAATTCATAGTGCGTCTGAGGACCCTCACCTACTACTACCTCCACTAGCAAATGTTGGTTTGTCACCTTCATAGACGACCACACCCACCTTACTTGGGTTTTCTTACTTACTGATAAGACTGAGGTTTCTTCTGTTTTTCAACCAATTTTATAAAACTGTTGAAACCCAGTTCCATGCAAGGATTGGAATTTTGAGGAGTGATAATGAGCGAGAATTCTTTAACACTTCTTTTCGAGAATTTCTTATATTTAAGGGGATTGTCTACCAGAGCTCATGTGCTTATACTCCCCAACAGAATGGAGTAGTCGAGCGTAAAAATCATCATTTGGTGGAAGTCGCCCGGTCCTTAACGTTGTCTGCCACTCTTCCGTCTTATCTGTGGGGGATGTCATTCTTACTGTCGCCCACCTCATTAATCGCATACCCTCTCGTCTCCTTGACTTTCATAATTCCTTAGACCTATTCAAAGAATCTTATCCAAACGCTTGATTTTCGATGTTCCCCTTCGGGTCTCCAGCTGCATTGTGTTTGTCCACTCCTATGGCCCAAATCGCACAAAATTCACACAATGTGCTCAGAAATGTGTCTTTGTTGGGTACCCTCTCCACCAACGTGGGTATAAATGCTATCATCCGTCTTCTCGAAAGTATTTTGTCTCCATGGATATTACCTTTCTTAAGGATCATCCATTCTTTCTCGTTAGTTCCCTTCAGGGGGAGAGCTTGAGTGAAGAGACTAATTGGTCTTCTTATGCTATTCCTTTAGAACCCACCCTGATTCCATCTCCCAGTCCTGAAAATGCCTGTCTGGTCCTTCCTACCAACCAGATTCCATGGATAACCTATTATAGGAAGAATCTTAGGAAGGAAAGAGTGCCACCTATTGAATAGCCGGCTTCGGTCCATGAATCAGACCCTGCATCAGGTCCAGATACGTATATTTCTAAAACTAATGATGTTGATATATGTATGGAGACTGACAAGTGCAGAGAGGATAAGGATGAAGGAGGTGGCAATACCGAAAATGTGACAGATAAGAAGACAACTGAGAACGATAACAGTAGAGAAAAAATACCAGCAATTAGAGAGGAAATGGAAGGTATTATTGGAATTCCTGATATACAGATGACTGATCATGCTGAGAAACCTGGAAAGTTGGGAAATCATGATACCTCTCTTGATCTTCCTATAGCATTGAGGAAAGGTACTTGTTCATGCACGAGGTATTCTATGCACAGCTACATGACATATAGTAATCTGTCTCCAGAATTTAAAGCTCTCACTACCAGCTTGAACACTATCATGATCCAAAACAGTATTCGTGAAGCAATAGAAAGTCCTGAATGGAAAATGGTTATTATGGAAGAAATGAGGGTTCTTGAGAAAAATGGAACTTGGGAACAAGTGTCTTTACCTGAAGGGCACAAGTCAGTTGGATGCAAATGGGTGTTCACCATAAAGTATAAATAAGATGGGATGATTGATCGATATAAGGCCAGACTAGTTGCTAAAGGCTTCATTCAAACCTTCAGAGTTGATTACTCTGAAACATTCTCTCCCATGACCAAACTGAACACTATTCAGGTATTGCTATCTATTGCTGTGAACAAAGATTGGCCACTTCACCAGTTGGATGTTAAGAATGCATTCCTAAACAGGGAACTTGAAGAGAAAGTCTATATGAGCCCCCCTCCTGGGTTCGAGAGTTAGTTCAAGCATAGGGTATGTAGACTGAGGAAGTCATTATATAGGTTGAAACAGTCTCCAAGGACTTGGTTTGACAAGTTCACTAAAGCACATGGATATAAACAAGGACACTCAGATCATACACTGTTTATAAAAAGGTCAGGCTCCAGGAAGATTGCAGTCCTTATAGTGTATGTTGATGATATTGTTCTGTCTGGCGATGATGAGGGTGAAATTATGAGGCTTAAAACAAAAATGGCAGAAGAGTTTGAGATTAAATACCTCGGTAAGTTGAGATATTTCCTTAGAATGGAAGTGGCCTGATCAAAAGAAGGTATTTCAGTGTTGCAATGGAAATATACATTGGACTTACGCAAAGAAACATGCATGACTAGGTGTAAACCAGCTAACACACCCGTAGAGTATAATGCAAAACTTGGTGTTACAAACAACAAAATTCCTATTAACAAGGAAAGGTATCAGAAGTTGGTTGGGAAGTTGATCTACCTGTCCCATACAAGACCAGATATTTTGTATGCAGTGAGCGACGTAAGCCAATTTATGCAAGCTCTCTATAAGGAACATATGAGCGGTTGAACGTATTCTTCGGTACTTAAAGGGGACTCCTAGTAAGGGCCTGATGTTCAGAAAGTCCAAAAAAAGGGCTATCGAAGCATATACCGATTCTGATTGGGCAGACTCTATTATTGATAGAAAGTCAACCTTCGGATACTGCACTTTTGTTTGGGGTAATCTTGTCACCTAGCGAAGTAAGAAACAGGGAGTTGTTGCCAGAAGTAGCGCTGAGGCTAAATACAGGGCAATGAGCTTAGGAATATGTGAAGAAATTTGGCTGAAGAAAGTATTGTCTGATCTTCACCAAGACAGTGAGCTTCCAATAAAATTGTTTTGTGATAATAAGCAGCAATAAGCATAGCAAACAATCCAGTCCAACATGACAGAACCAAATATGTAGAGATTGATAGACACTTCATCAAAGAGAGACTGGATAGTGGAAGCATTTGCATCCCCTATATTCCCTCAAACTAACAGGTGGTAGATGTTCTCACAAATGGGTTACTTAGACCAAACTTTGATTACTGTATCAGCAAGTTGAGTCTTATTGATATTTATGAACTAACTTGAGGGGGAATATTGAAAGCAGGGTTTTAACCTAGGGGTATTTTTGTAATTATCTTCAACCCTAGAGTTCTCTACTGTCTGTTTATTCACCATGTTCCCTTGTATTCAGTGTATCAATTTAATAATTAGAAAAAATCTGTATCGTGGTTTTTCTCCCTGATCTAGGGTCTCCACGTAAATTGTGTGTTGGTCTTTATTTTCATCTTGTCTCTTTTATATTTCATCATTTACTTGTTTTCCATAATCATATGAGATGTAAGGTCCGCCTTTAAATTTGTAATCAAATCATGTAATTTGATTGAGAAATAAAAGGTGTTTAATCTGATTGAGGTTGAAAATTATGTGGGATCCACCACCTTTATCATTACTGTTATCGTTACAGATATTGTTATTGTAAAGTATGAAAATCATGAATTTCCCACATTTAAACCTTTATTGTTACTGTTACAGTTACAGTTAGGGTCAAACAATAATGGTAACAGTAAAATATGACAGATTTATAATTTTAAGTAAGCGTGATCAAATGCAATCAATTGTGTTTGCGATTCAGGCCAATTACAATGAAATCTCATTTCGATTACACCATTTTTTATTACGGTTTGGTAAATATGGTCTAAGTGTGTTTACTCAAAGGAAGAAAAAAAAGTGTTTTTACTTAACAATATTGAATGCCAAAAGCATCTCAGACTGAAGTTTATTGGGATATGTTGATGATTATAATCGTTGATTATGCATGTGGCAGGGTATCTGGCATGGAATGTCCGTTGAAACAAAGCTACCTAGAAATGAGATTCCGAATTCATTTAGTTGTACAACAGGCTGCTCTCTCATGCTTCAATTGCCATTGGATGTGAAGAAACATGTTTTAGGGACAATTCTTTGTGTTGTTTACAGTATGAAGAATTGTAGCGGCTATTTCGATGTTCAGATTTAATGTATCGAGGGCAAACCGCCCCAATGTCACTACCAATCCCCTCTATGAAATAATATATTTTTTCATACATGGAGGGGTTTATGGGTCGGGACACAAGGGTCCTGATACTATTCAGGTGCCTCCAGCGTCGACTTGACTTCAGAAATGATAATAGACATTGACACTTCACAACTTTGAGTTCTAGATTTCGATAGGTCCTCACAATATATCTTTTATGTGGTGAATCAGATCACTTGTACATTTCATATGTTCCACAAACCTTAACATCCGACTTGGAAAAAGTATTGAGAGAAGATACAAGCTATTTTGATATCACAGTTCTTCAATTTGAATTAGAACACCATGAGGATGAACAATCATGGGTGGAAAAATTTGGAATTCAGTTCATATTTGATGACCAAATATCCTTGGGGCAGATCTATCAAGGGGTAGGAGGACACATACCCCTCAAATAGTGAGGTTTTACATTTATGTATATTGTTTTTCGTTTAAGTATAAAATATTTGTAGTCTTAATTTAAATATATTTCATTCCTTTTATGGTTTCTTGTTGCTTCAGCTATTTGAAGAGCACCTTGGTTGACAGTAGATCAACGATCCACGCAAGGGCTTTGATAACTAATACAGATTAACTAATGGGTCTTTTTAAATATAGACAATAAAATGCTCCAGCCCATCAAAAACCCAGGTGAAATTCTCATAAGCCCATGTGACCCAGTAGAAAAGAATGGCCCATGACCCAATTCTTCAAAAGATGGGCCCGATTATTATCCATTGACACGACCCAATCGAAAAGAAGGCCCAGTGCGAAACAAAAGAAAAGAAACGAGCGCTCCTTCATCTTCCCAACGTTCTTTTTCTTCTCCATTTCCATTGCCACTACTTCTTCTTCACTTTCATTTCGTTTCTTTTTCTTCTGCTGTGTTTCTTCTTCTTCTGCCGACAGATTACGGTAATATCAATTCTATTTTTTCTTTTTCCATTCATTATCCATTCTTGTTTTCTTTTCTCCTTTTATTCTTCTGATAGACAACAATAAATCTGTTAGTGGATGATACCACCCTACCACCATTTATTAACCTAAATTCTTTCAACAGATGAAAAGCAACGAAAAAAGCAACAAAAGAACTATGATAAAAGGCGAATCCTCAAGCAAAGGAAAAAAGAATAAAAACTGAAAAGAAGGAGAAGTTTAAACCAAAACCAAAGGTATAATCCTTAATCGTAAACCTGCGATAATAGACAATGATAGACCACTACCATTGTCTACCAGTGATAGTCAATAATAGTATTATATCTCTCTCTATCATTATATATATGTTTTGACTATAGATATGTTTCTATAATACCTTTTATACCTACTCGATGATATATAAAGGTTAATAAAGAGTAGTATATCAAGGTAAGGAAATGATAGTAGTCTATCACTGCTTATCATCACTAATAAACAATGATAAACAATTATCATTGTCTATAAAAAATATTTGATAGATAAATACAAATTTAGTTTTATTGTTGATAGATAGTTTTTGATATATACTTGTTATATAATGTTATTGCTAGAAAATAGTTGCTAATATATAATTGTTTATCAAGAGTGTTCTATCAAAGCAGTGTTAGAAGTTTATCACTGTTTATCAGTGATAGACATTGATAATACTATCACTATCTATCACTGATAGACAATGATAATGTTCGATCATGGTCTATTTTTGAAAGTGTGATACAGTACCATTTATACTCTATTTATATTTTTGTTGTTTTTATTGCTCAGATAGATCAGTTTCACTAGTCCGACAATGATAGACAACGTTCATAGACCAAGTGCTAGACTTCTATTACTATCTATCAGTGATAAACTACTATTAATGTCTATCAACATATAATAATTTTGTTGATAGTTTTGTTGCTAGTTGTTAATATTTTTCTTGTTTTCACAAAGATGTTAATTAAAATGATAGTAATAGACAATAGATGACCAAATGATAGACCAAGTGATAGGACATCACTAATATCACTAATAGACATGATAGAAGTGGTTTCACGATCAAAAGAAAACTACTTTGTCAATTAAAACAATTCTGACTCATTAGGTTGAGAATATATTATGGAAACAACATGAAAATAAATAAGTTTCATGGTAAGAGTTCCCTTTCTTTTTGTTTGTTTTTAGATATATAAAATTGATAGGAGAAAGATAGACACTAATAGCTATCATTGTCTATATGTGATAGACACTGATAATAGTTTACCATTGCCTATCAAAGATAGACAGTGATAGACTACGATTAGTATCTATCTTTGGAACATTTGTAAATACTGGTTTCTTTTTCCATTTTTATAAAGTTGATCCCATTAACAACGTTGAGTAAAAAGTAATGAATGGTGATAAACAATTATTCATAGTGAAGCTTAACTTGGGATTTTGCAACTATCGAGTATGAGATTTCAATGAAATTCCATGTGCTTGTTGTTCTTCAGATGCTTAACGTGGATACTTATTCTTATGTATTTGATTATTATTATTCAAGAATGTTATCATCAACATATAAGGATTTCAATGAAATTCCATGTGCTGATGTGCTTGTTGTTCTTTGGATACTTAACATGGATACTTATTCTTATGTATCTGATTATTATTATTCAAGAATGTCGTCATCAATGTATAAGGGTTGTGTTCGATGTAGTGGAGTTCATTGAGATTGGAGGGATGTAGATGATGACATTATAACATTACCTCCTATTTTTAAACGTTCGGCAGGAAGACCTAAAAAGCAAAAGATCCTATCTATAGGTGAAGCTAAAAGCAGTTCATCAAGATGTAGTCGTTGTCATCACAAAAGTCGCGATTCTAGGACTTGCAAACTTTATCAAATTAATCAATGATGTAATCACAATAGTTGCATTTTTTTCCTTGTATTGCCAAATGGATTGATATTAGAATTTAGGAAAGTTATTTTTTTCCTTGATTGGTTCTATTATTGAGGATTTTTTTAAATAATGTTATTTTAATAATTATTAAGAAAAATAGGGTTGAGTGGAAAATATTGTAAAAAATAGGTGTTGTAATCGTGAACCCGGTACACAATTACCACTGAATCGTGTACCGGGTACATGATTACCCGTGACCTGGCATGCACAGACTGCCATATGGGCAGTCATGCAGGGTTGACCAAGTAATCGTTGACGGGGTCCACGATTAGACTTAGTGATCCTTAAACCTGTCCCCTTCCTCTTCTTCCTCCCATCCGAAACGTTTTCTTCCTCCCATCTGAAATGTTTTCTTCCTCTCACTACCACTGGTCGCTATCTTGCCGCTGTCCGCCTCTCCCTCTGCCGCCACCGTGAGCCGATCTACCCTTTGTCGCCATCCGCCTTAGGTAAAACTTTTTCTTTATTTTTTTCTAATATATGAATTTTTTGTATTTGGGCTTTTATAGATTTGTTTATTTGGGTTGATTTATAGATTTATTTATATGATTTTATATAATATTTATAAATTTGTATATTTGGGCTGATTTATGTATAGATTTGTTTATATGATGTATGTATACTTTATAAATAGATTTATGTATGATTTGGACTGATTTGTTTATATGATTTGAGTTGATTTATGTATACTTTATAGATTTGAGCTGATTTAAATGTATTAGATTTGGGTTGATTATTTTTTTTTTTGTAATTAGGCGGTTGAATTTTTGTAATTGAATCGTTGAATTTTTTGTATTAGATTTAAATGTATTAGATTTGGGTGATTTAAATGTTAATAGACTGAAATTGTAATTTAATCTCTAAAAAAATTTATAATTTAATCAAACTTGATGATTTCACTTATGACCAATAACCGACAAGTGTCAAAAAAAGCCCATGCAAACACCTTGATATCATAATGAACAAATATTATATCAATCATGCAAGAGTTAATACTATTAAATTATATGTCATAAAAATAAGTGTTTGAATAACGCATTTTATTATGAGACAACATAAACAAGGTGTTTGGGTTTAGGAGGACAAAAACGTAAATGCGATGTCTAGAAAATAAGTGGGCCAAGGATTAAAGGATTAAAGCTTCTAACCTTTGTTAGAAATTTATCATATTTTTAATAGAGTGAGCTCTAATTAAATTCATGTTGATTTTGATGTTATCTTTTTAGTACAACAATTAGTAATCCGAACTAAAAGAAAATTAAAGTACAAAGGTTTTTCAATCTTTGAAAAGAAGATTTGGGCTGATTTAAATATTTGGATTTCTTTAAAAAGAAGAAACAACTTTTTTTCGTATTAACATATTTTTTTGTCAACTATAACAGCTGAAAAAAAATATGAATGAATATGCGTCTTGAAGATTTAGTTATTCTTGAACCTGGATATTGACGTTGAGATGATAGAAGTGGGGAACAAGATCTTGAATTGGTACCATCAGGTATTTTCACCTAAATAGATTGGGAAATTACTAATTCGACAGGTGAACGAGGGTCAACTTTGGAGGAAAGGAGTATATGTGTTGATAATTCTAGTTTACTATGGAATGTTATTTAATACTAAAGAAGACTTATAACTTGCTGTAAAAAAATACTATGTGACAGAACACTATGAGATTATTGTAGTGGAATCAAATCAAGATATCTGGTATGTGAGATGCAAACCGTGGAACTCATGAGATGTTCGAAATCACCAAACTTGAGGGGGAACACTCATGTTTATATTCTGGATTGACACGGGATCATTCATAGCTTGATTCAAATTTTATGAGTATCAAAATCCAAAATTTGGTTAGAGCTGATCTTGGAGTACCTGTGGCCCTACTCCAAGAAGTAATAAAAAAACATGGCTATAATATTAATTATATACGGGTGTGGCAAGCAAACAGAAAACATTGATTGTTGTTTGATGATTGGGAGAAATCGTATTCAGAACTTCCGTATTGGTTGAGTGCTCTGGTTCATTACAATCCAGGAACACGATCAGATTGGTATTTCCTTCCTACTAATGTGCCAGGTACGACTATTTTTGGTCGAGTTTTCTGGTCCTTCAATCCTGTAAGAGAAAGGTTCAAATATTGTAGACCATTAATCCAGATCATTGGAACTCATCTCTACGGAAAGTATAAGGGAAAATTATTGACCACCTTATATATTGATGCAAACGGGCATATATTTCCCCTTGCTTTTTCTATGTTGAAGGTGAAAATTTGTCTAATTGGTCATGATTTTTGTGGATATTGCGTGAATATGTTACCCAAAAAATGGTATTTGCTTGATTTCTGATAGACATAAGGACATTCTTGTTGCAATTAATAATGAGAAAATTGGTTGGAGTGAACCTAGAGTGTACCATCGATATTGTCTTCGCCATGTTGCTTGTAATTTCAATACGAAATACAAATCAAAGCAACTAAAAGATTTGGTGTATATGGCAGAAAATCAACACCAAAGACGCAAATTCATTCGGTGCATGAAAGAGTTGAAACAACTGAACCCTGAATGCCTTGAATATTTTTCTGATATTGACTTGGAAAAATGGACCCAATCACATGACAGTGGGTACCACTATGGGTGGATGACAAATGTATGAATGGTGTTTTCAAAGGTGCTAGAATGTTACCAATTATTTCTTTGGTTAGGCTAACATTCTATTGCACAATACTATATTTTGAATGTCGAAGACAAGAGACTAGTGAAGCATTCGACCGTGGGGACATGTACACAGAATATGCCATGAGAAAGCTTAAGAGGTGGGAAAAACGAGCATCTGCACACACAGTGACATCTATTGACAGGGAAACTCAAATTGGTATAAGTATGATTTCTCCTTATAAAGACAACATACATAAGTTTCGAGCTTCAAAGAAGGAATTTGTTCTTATAATAAGTGGCAGTAATTCAAGATTCCATGTTCTAATGTAATTGCAGTTTGTAATTACATGTGTTTGACATACATACCTCTTATTGATGAGTGCTACAAGTTATCCCATTTCAAGCGATGTTATGAAAGACGCTTCCATCTAATAAAACACCCAGATTATTGGCCAGAATTATCATTTATAGAAGTTCGATCGAATGCAAACTTACTAAGAGAACAGAGTAGGCCAAAAAGTACGTGCATTCATAATGAAATGGATTGGAAAGAGACAAGTCAAAAAGTTCGATGTACAATTTGCAAGGGAGAATGACATAACAAATGTACTTATCCACAACGTACATTATTCCTCTTCGAGCCATTGGATTTTTTATGTAATTGTATTTTTTTATACAATTGTAATTTATATGTACTTGTGTTTTTAACGTAATTGTATTTTTTATGTAATTATATATTTTATGTACATGTGTTTTTATGTAATTGTATTTTTAATATAATTGTATTTTTTTTATATAAATGTAATTTTTTATGAACTTGTGTTTTTAATGTAATTATATTTTTTTTATAATTGTATTTTTTATTTACTTGTGTTTTTAATTTGATTTTGTTATTTAATGTAATTTGAACTTCTTAGGTAATGGAGCCCGGTCCTTCTAATCCTGTACAACTATATCAACAAAATACCCATCGTTCACAATCAATATGGAATAGTTCTTATATGGATAGTTTTGGGCTGTCGGAGAAGGGAGATATCTACCCAACATACTATCCCATTTGATCCACGTATTATTCTCTACGTTGAACAAACTAGTTTTCTTGGGGTTGCACAGATCGGATTTATCCAACTTGATTGGCACCTCATTACTGCTTTAGTTGAGCGTTGGAGACCAGAAACCCACACATTTCACCTACCTTGTGGGGAATGTACGATTACGTTGCAAGATGTTGCCATTCAGTATAATTGGAAAACTGTTTGTGACGAGCTCTTGGGCGTTCTACCAGATGATCTGAAAGACTCAAGATTGAGTATCCTGTGGTTGGCGTCCCAGTTTCCAAAATTACCTCCCGATGCCGACGACATCAGCATACGTAGGTATGCACGAGCATACATTATGCAGCTTATTGGAGGATTTTTGTTCGCTGACAAGTCGAACACTCTGGTACGTACTCGTAGGGTGGTGCCTATCTTGTATGGCTTTATAGATAACTTTGTCGGACTACTAAAGTACAAGCGTTGGAAATAGTGGGACCGCTATACTACTACAGGTTTGGGCTTATGATAGATTTCCAATTATAGCACCACAAGTCCAATTACAGGCCCCAGACCACTTAGTGCCAAGTATTATTTCATTTATATATTTATTTCGTTATCATTTTATGTAAGAATATAAATTAACTGTATTTTTTATTATTTTAGATGGAATGGTGTATTAGCTGCCTTTGAACAGTCAGTAAATATGTTGCTAGTATAACAAAAAATATTTGACTGATGCACAATCAAGGTAACAAATGTATACAATAAATTAATATTTAAAACATTTGGTTAAATTAATTGGGTGTATAATTATCTTCTTTTTTTGCCAGATTAATTGGACGCCATACACGCAAGATATTTGGTCATTATTACCTGATTACTGCCGTGATAGTCAAGACATCTAGTTGACCGTTAGCCATCTTTTATGCTTCCATATAGTAGAGTGGAATCATCCAGATCGTGTGTTGAGACAGGTCGGTCTACGACAAACGATACATTCATTGTGTTATACACTCCCAGAACTACACCAGATTGTTTTGAGAGATAAGCATGACCAAGACTTACATCGAATTCACGGAATATATATCCTACTGGCATGCACGACATGATAGTTGTGCACTGGGAGAAATAACAAATACACCACTCGTATCAAATGACTACTTTTCCTGGTACGATTCAACCACGATGGGGTTTTATCACACCTGACGATGCTTAGATTTAGAATCAGGCATTTCCCAAATATATGATATGAATATTATTTAATATTAATTTTATCATCTTACATAATAATCTTATCAAAGAATACAACAATATTCAGTACAACACGATTTACCAGAGTTGGGTTCAATGTGTTACCAAACATTGGTCAACATAGAAACTATTATTCAACAAACAAGATGACTCAATGTTGCTGACACTGATCGAAGAGGTATTCGTCGTAGACGACAATGGCAACAGGGCGAAGCTAATTTAGAGGCATAGGAAGACAATCCATGTGGAGTAAGGGCTAGGGGGTGTGGAGTAAGGGTTAGGGGGTCGTCTTTAAATCTCATGTAAACTTCTATTTTCAAATTAAAGAACTAATTGTAAATCTTCCTTAGTATCATTAGATTTTTTTTAAAAATTTATTTGTAGAGAGATATACTACTTAGTGAAGTCACAATTTTTTTTTATTGGTTAAAATTGAGGATTAGAGAAATGAGGATTACTTAAAAATTAGAAAATAAACCGTTAAATTGATTAAAAAAAAGATTATATAATTCACAATTAAATATATAATTAATTAAATAAAAAAGTAATCGTGGACCCGGTTCACGATTATGTGAATCGTGGACCCAGTCCATGAGTACGTAGTTGACCAGTCCACCGTCTTACTGACGTGCTGACTAGATTAAACTTAATCGTGGATCGGCTACACTATTTTCCTTCCTCACCAAATCTACCTTATTTTTGTCATTACTTTTCATTCCTACCTATTTTTAAAAATTCTTTCACATATACCCCATGTTTGTCATTATTTAAAAAATCAACTATATTTTTTTAACTTTCTCCATTATTAAGTTTGTAAATGAATAAAACAATATCTTTATATCAATAAAATTCTTGAATGTCTTTGTTTAGATTTGTCTTTTAATCGAAACATATGAACCACAAGAAAAATACCACACACACTTTACAAAGGTAAAAAAGTTCGTGGGGTCCTACAAAAACTCATCATAGACTAAAAGTTGAAGACTTTGCCATGCTTTTATTCGAAAGTACAGGGTATCTTATTCTTACTTCTGTATTACAGATTACGATCAGAAGTGAACCATACATATCGTAGAAGTAAATGAATACGATAATGGTGTGTGAGTTGTGAGTTGTAGGTAAAAATCTGCAAAATTTCCCTCAAGGAGAAACGAAAGCAAAGAAAATAAGAAGACTCGAAGTCTAGTTTTGTTTTGTAGTGATTTCCGCATAGCATTTTAGTACAAGCCAAGCGATTTTGGTAGCAAAATTCTGATGGATTATTCTTCAATCCTTTCTTGGACATATGATGTGTTTCTGAGTTTCAGAGGTGAGGATACTCGCAATTCATTTACGGGTCACCTCTATGACGCTCTGGTGCGGGCTGGAATCAGTACCTTCCGGGACACAGAGGAGCTGAATAGAGGAATGGAAATTTCGCAACAACTTTGCGAAGCAATCGACGGGTCCAGGTTTTTTCTTGTGGTTTTTTCTAAAAATTATGCATCTTCTAGTTGGTGTTTAGACGAGCTTGTTCGAATTATGAGTTGTATGGAGAGCCATAAAGGGCAGATGGTTTGGCCAGTGTTCTATCATGTGGATCCTTCCCAAGTGAGAAAGCAAAAAGGTGTTTTTGGAGAAGCATTCACTTCACATGAACTAAGATTCAATCAACACTTGGAGAAGGTAGAGAAATGGAGAGAAGCTTTAACTAAAGCGGCCAACTTATCTGGATGGCATTTGGATAATAGGTAACCATAATAAAAAATTTAAGCTGATGAGTAAACGACATGACATTCTAGTAGATGAATAAATTAAATTTTAACGTTTTTAAGTTGATATTAGGAAACAACATTTTTTGTGATATTATATTCATTAAATAAGATAATGACATTTTTGTTCAATATCACTCATTTATCCCAACCAGCTTACGGTGATGGGGTATGATAAATTTAATATTGTATCAACACTCTGCAATTTTGTCACTTTGTACTATTTTGATGTAGGTGTGAGTCCACTCTTGTGAAAGAAATTGTTGAAGAGTTATGGACTAAGCTTAACCACACACTCTTAACGGTTGCCAAGAATCCAGTTGGGATTAGTTCTCATATTGAAAAACTAAAGTCCACATTAGATATAGAGTCCAATGATGTTCGGATGATTGGAATTTATGGGCTTGGTGGAATAGGAAAGACAACCATTGCAAAAGCTATTTATAATTGTATTGCACATCGCTTTGAAGCTTGCACTTTTCTTCCTAATATAAAAGAAAAATGCAAATTCTCAAGGGATGATGAGTTAACTCAATTGCAAGAATCACTCCTTGAAGACATCTTGTTGATTAAAATCCATAGGTCGATAAAATTTTCTGACGAAGGAAGTAATATGTTGAGGGATAGACTAAGAAACAAGAAGGTGCTTGTTGTTCTTGACGATGTGGATCATTCAAACCAATTAGAAAAACTTACAGGACATTTGAGTTGGTTTGGTTCGGGAAGTAGGATCATCATAACAACTAGAGATTTGCATCTTTTAAATAAACACAACATTAAGTGGACCTACAAGGTTGATGAATTAAATCATAGAGAAGCACTTGAGCTATTTTGTTGGAATGCATTTAACAATCCTGTTCCTGATGTGAGTTTTGAAGAGCTTTCAAATGTTGCCGTTAAACATGCAGATGGACTTCCTCTTGCTCTTGAGGTGGTGGGTGCTTCTCTATGCAATTGTAGTAAACTTGAATGGGAAAGCCAATTGAAGAAGTTGAAAAAGATTCCAAATCAGGATGTTCACAATAAACTTAAACTAAGT
This sequence comes from Benincasa hispida, assembly GCF_027475165.1. Lineage (NCBI taxonomy): Eukaryota > Viridiplantae > Streptophyta > Magnoliopsida > Cucurbitales > Cucurbitaceae > Benincasa > Benincasa hispida. The sequence continues at coordinate 42,314,592 of NC_143487.1, forward strand.
TTTGATGGACTTGGAGAACTTGAGAAGGCAATTTTTCTAGATATTGCATGCTTCTTTAGAGGGTATAGCACAGAAGATGTGAACTCTTTTTTCGATGCTTGTGATTTCTACCCTCATTATGGAGTTGGAGTGCTTATTAAGAAATCTCTTATATATATCCATGAGAATAAATTCGAAATGCATGACTTGATTCAACTAATGGGTAGAGAGATCGTTCGTCAAGAATCTCCTTCAGATCCCGGAAGACGTAGTAGATTGTGGTATTACGAGGATGTCCTTCAAGTGCTACAAGAAAATGAGGTATGATCCATTCCTAACCTCTCACTGATCTACACATAAAAAATTGGCACATGACATTACAAGAAAATATATAAGAATATATCTTTCCATCTCTTTGTATATTTTAAAATGTGTATGCTTTTCAATTATCTTTGTATGTTTTAAAAAGTGTATGCTTTTCAATTATAATAAGAGCAGTTGCAAATATAGCGGTCAAGCTCAAAGTATTGATAGTACAATATAAAAGAATTTGCGAATATAATAAAATTTAGATTTAACTTAGATCCCAAATACCTGAAGAGATTTCTAATGATGTGATGGCGTACAACGTAAAATGATCTAAAATATAATTCAAGCACAACATTTCATACAGAATAAAAAAAAAATAATGTATGACCATGAGATTTATATCTACAATTAATGAGCTTTAGCTTGTTAGATATATATTAAGTGGCTTCTTGTGTTTTCAGGGAACACAAAAAGTTGAAGGGATAGTTTTAGAAATGCCCGATGAAAAAGAAGAAGCATGGTTGCATGCTAAAGCCTTTTCAAGAATGAAAAAATTGAGGTTGCTTATAATACATAATAATGTCAATGTTATTGGGGCTCCTCGATGCCTTTCTAACGAGTTAAGATGGCTTGAATGTCGTCGTTCTTCATCTTCTCTGGTACCATCCACTTTTCATCCAAAAAAACTTGTTGTTTTGGACATCTCACGTTATCCTATTAAGCAACTGGGAGCCAAACTCAAGGTATGCCATTAGTACTTTCGTTATCTGACGATCCGAAAGATTAGAGACATCTCTATAACATTAGAGAGGTGACTCTGATATGTAATTTGATATTGTTCTCTTTAATAATAAAACTGCTATCTCTCTTTGTTTGTGGATATAGTTAACACATCGTTAGTGAATCATGTAAATCTGTGTGTTGATAATCTATTTGTTTATATCTTCTGTTAATATTTATTTGTCAATTTCTTAACAGTTACTAGACTAAAAGTTAAAAGTATTTCTAACTAGGTGGATTTGAAATAAAGCCACGATCATTTTAGAGTGGTTGGAGTCCATAACAAAAGAAAAAATGTTGGTTTTTGTTAAGGATTATTTAGTCTTATGGTTTGATTTGTTTGTTTGACAGGGTTTTGAAAGTATAAGGCAGTTAAGTTTAGAAAATTGCGAGACGTTAACCGAAGTTGGCGATATATCGTTAATGCCGAATCTTATCAGATTAGAAATCATAAACTGCTTTAACCTCGAGTGTTTTTCGAATGTCGGTCTGAAATCGAAGACTCTTCAGTTCCTTCATCTTAAATCTTGCTGCAAGCTGAAAAAGTTCCCTGATATTGTCGAAGAAATGGAATGCCTTGATACACTTAGATTAGAAGAAACAGGTGTAACAGAGCTACCTACATCAATTGAAAAACTTAGTGGTGGTCTTCGCCATCTAGACTTGGGCTTATGTGAGGACTTGGAGCACCTTCCAAGTAGTATCTATGACCTTAAAATGCTTAGTGCTCTTAAATTGAGTAACTGCCTCAAGCTACAGCCAATTCCACAACCTTCAAACGCCATTATTAATCAAAATTTGAGCAGTAGTACAATTGTTGGCAATTCTATGTGGTCTATGGATTTTGAGAATAGTAACATTTTGGAATTGGATTTCATTATGGGCTTCAACTGCTTCGACTCGTTGAACCATTTGTACTTGAGTGGGAGCAACATCAAGAGACTCCCTAGAGGGATGAACAAGTTTAAGAATCTTCGATCCATCGACTGTAGTAATTGCAAACTTCTTCAGCATATTTCAGATGTTCCACCATTTCTCAAAACATTGGATGCAACTGGGTGTGATTCCTTGGAAAAGATTGATGCTACAAGATTTTTTAACATAGATAAGCTATCTAAAAATGCTTACTACTTATGCCAAGACTGGACAGAAGTATTCTTTTATCAGGTTTGTTTTTAGTTTCTTCCATCATATACTTTTGCCCTCATTAACTATGACTTTTCAATCTCAACATTTTGTATTGTGTTATATATATCTCTATTAATACTTTGCGCGTGATTGCTATATAAAATGATGATTTCACTTAACAAGGTTAAGTCCCAGTTCTCAAAAAAAAAAAAAAAAAACATTGAGGTCCGGAAAGGATCTCAAACTGAGGTTTAATGGGTGAATAGGTTGTTGAATGCTTTATTTTGCATGTGGCAGGGCATCTGCAATGAGATGATGGTTGAAACAAAGCTACCTGGAAATGAGATTCCGAATTCATTTAGTGGTAGCAAAGGCTGCTCTGATCTCTTGCTTCAATTGCCATTAGATGTGAAGAAACATGTTGTAGGGATAATGTTTTGTGTGGTTTACAATATGAAGAATTCTAATGGCTTCTTCGAGGTTCGAATTAACTGTACGACTGTCGAAAGCATCTATCCCTTTTGTGGTGAATCAGATGAGATGTGCATAACTTATGTTCCTCGAGAAATACCATTCGAATTGGATAGGGTATTGAGAGAAGATACAAGTCATTTTGATGTTACAGTTCTTCAGTTTAGAAGAGACTATGTTGATGATGATCAACGTGAATCATGGGTGGAAAAATTTGGAATTCGTTTGATATTTGATGATCAAATATCTTTTTCTACTGCAAATGAGAGTTGGAGTTAAAGACGGCGTAAGAATGAACTGCATTATTCTTTCATGTATTCTCTTTTCTTTTCTTGGGTAAGTAATGGACTTATTCTAATAGTTCTTTGACTAAATTTTATGGTCGTCTTTATTGTTGCAAATTGAAAAAGCGGTAGGATGACTCGTCACTTGAAATAAAGATATTAAACGAAAAACACTGACAAGCTCCGCAACAACAAAATACAAACAACAAAAAAACAAGTAAAGGTACATAGAAGTTGTTAACTCAGTTCGGCGATAGACCACCTATGTGTGGGGGGTAGAGTACCCAGAAAAGATAACTCACTAATATTAAAGAGTCAAACAAACTTACCTGTAATTCAATAGTAACTCATGTAGAGCCCAACTCACAAGTCACCTAGGCTTCCCTAGATGTGAGACTCCCTGAATACTTAGGCTCCCTCTAAGTATGATAATATTAGTGTTGAATATTTTGGCTTCGGACAGTATGTGAGATACCTCTTCGCTTGATTATCTTCTTTATGACTCAGTCAACTCTCTTCAATGAGGAATCTTAGGTTCTCTCTAAGATGGAGAAATCCTTCTTGAGAATGAAGTCTTAGGTTCCCCCAAAAATCGAGAATGCCTTCTCTTCAGCAATGCCTTAGGCTTCCTTAAGATAGAAGTTATCTTCAAGTTCTTGAATTATTCAAGCAATGAATTTGCACACGGAATACAATGAGCAAAGATCAAAACACCATGTTGCATAATTCAGACACTTAGAACAAAAACACTTTCTCTAATAAACAAATGTGGCAAGCCTAAATGAAAGGCACTATTCTCCTTTTAAAAATCATGGTCAAGTAAGGAAATAATTTCCATAAATATTTCCATTTCACACGAAATAAGTTGCACAATAAATAAGGAAAATATCGGGCAATATACATCTGCTGACAATTTCTAGAGTAGGAAAGAAAAATATTCCGCATATAATTTCAAGATTAGGAAAGAAAATATTATGCAAGAAAGAATATTATTTGAGACAGATGTTAAGATTTTATTTGTGACAATAGCAAGAACCACCATGTTAACTCTCAAAAAGAGCTAATATTCCTAGCTTAATTCGGGCTCGTTAGTGGATTTTATGTGTTTATTTTCCTATTTTATAGGTATCGAGCGATCAAGAGGTAGAATTAATCATTTGGTGAAGAACGGAGTTAATTTGAAGCAATTTGGAGTTAATTTGATAATCTGGGCTTTGAAGGAGTTGAAAAGACCAAAATGCCATCGATTCCATCAAGTTTGATGCAGCCATCAAGCACCATCGAGTACCATCGAGTAACAGGCTGTTGAGTAATTAAGAAAATGCTATTGAGTGATCGAGGATCGAGTATCGAGCCGTCGAGCATCGAGTAGCGAGTTTCTGGCAATGGATGCAGCGTTGCAACGCCACTCCAAGCGTCGCGACGCTCTGAGGTTGAATCAACGCCAGTGTCCCAACGCATCTCAATGCTCTAACCTAGCACTTGTGGACATAATGCCTAGCGTTGCAACGCTACGATCTTTGACGGACATGGAGCGGAGCGCGCGTGCGAGTGAGCGTTGCAACGCCATTCCAAGCATTGTAATACTACGATAAATCCTATAAATACCTCTCTTCGGCCCTAGGCCAAAATATGCTAAATTTTAGGGGGTTTAGGCCGACTCTTGGAGCTGAATGAATGGAGGCCAAAGTTAGGCTTCCTTCTTCTTCTATTCCCTTTAATTTTTAGTGTCCATAGGTTAGATTTATTTTATTTTCAGATTACGAATATGTATTGGATTGTATGTCATTGGTTTGTCCATGAATCAATGAGGTAATCTTTCGATTAGTTCTTGGATTAAGAATTCTTTGTATTTTGCTGAATTTTAGTTCAATTTTTATGCTTTAATCTAGAATTATGTTTTTCTTAAATCTTGTTTAATTTACATTTGCTTTTACGTGTGGATTGACGCCCCTATCATGAATGCACGTCTTAGCTAGTTAAATTCAAGCTTGCACGCATCCTTGTATCGTCTATGCTTTGAATTTACCCTCGTAGTACAGACTAGATAAGCATGCTTAGGTTTTTTTATTAGGCTATCCATGAATCTTTGCATGACACGTTTAATCTAGATTTAAGGAACAAATTGATTATTTGAACACGACTTTCCTGACACTTAATCAATATAGTTGAATCCTGAACCTTAATGCATGTGTTTCTAGTTCTTTATGGCCGCTGAGGACCCAATTGCATCTAGGAGCATGTAGGTTAGTTAGGGCACGACTTTCCAGCCTCAACTATTAGGACGCTTGATCGATTCAGATTAATTGATTTTCGAGATTATAGAGATTAGTTAATTCGCATCGATTGAGTAGCTATGCATGCATAATTCGAATATATGATATGCTGGTTGAAAACAATGATTTATTTTACATTAAATGGCTACTTGATCCTAGAACTAAATGAATCCATTACCGTTTCATATATCCATCACATTTTACTTTTTTTACTTGCATGCTTAATTTCAAAACCACAAACCAAAATCCTCGTTTTTACTTTTTTCCACGGTCAAAACTAACGCAAAATAAATTAATTCTTCGGTTCTTTGTGGTTTTACCCCGCACTTACCATTGTTGCTACGTTTTAGTAGTAATAGGAGTAGTTCGAGTATTATAATTTTTTTTTGTTTCGATTCGAATGACATCGACCCCCGAGTCTGAGCACACCACAAGCTGCCTCAGGAAAAATATAGTATTAGGGGTTAATGTCCTAAATTTCATGGATTTTGTAGTTTGAAAATTATTTGTACACGAATTATTATTTAATAGGATAAAGTGTTATTTTGCATTAACCCAAATCCAATAAACTAAGATCGTAGGTTATTTAATGTAGCTTAAACATGTATATGGTGACATACAAGTAGGTCATGTTTAAGTAAAAACTTCAATGATCTATAGTATATGGATAAGTTTGGGTACCTTATCCTGGTGACACTACGAATACGACCCACTTTGTAATTGTTTCAATTGTTATAAAGTGTTATAAATGATCTGATCCTGATCTTGATCGTTCATGCGGAGACATGTGCGTGGGGGTATCATATACAAAGAGTTTGTATAAGATCGAATCACGAAATGATTAATCACTCTTTATAACATCGTTACTTGAAGAGACTTACATTTCACTAGGATGACCATAGGTAATTTGACCATAATCCTGAGTGAGTTGTGAACTCCCACCTATAAGGGCGATCTTTTGACTTGCGTGGGTGAGAGTGGCTAGATTCGTCGACTCGATATGGCTACCATTTTGGGGTTCATCCAAGTGAGGAGCTGGGAACACAACTATACAAGATGAAATTCACTTCTTCCTGGTCATAGATTAAGTAGATGAATTACTCTCTTAAGGGCTAATTTCGAGTCTTGAACAATAAGACATCTCACCCTTGTTGGGTTGTATGTCCTAAAACTTACAGTTTGTAAAATTAAATATATTCTATTTGCAATAAAGATATTATTGAGATATTATTCAATAAAATTGTTATTTAATATGTAAATTGCACTTATAAAGCCTAAATCCAATAAACTAACAAACCCCTAGCTATAGTATGAATACTTGAACCTTATGTAGAGACATAAAAGAGAATCAAGTTTGAGTAAATGGCCAAAATGGTCTATAAGTATAGGGATAGGGTTGGGTACCTTATCTTGGGAACACTATGGATGCAACACATTTTATATTTGATACAAATGATGTGATCTTGAAATCATTCATGTGAAAACATGCGAGTGGGGCCATCTTATACAAAACATGTTTGCATCAAACCGGACCATCAAATAGTCACTTTTTTTTTTAATAACGTCGTTTACTATTAAAACTGACTATTTCAATCTGATGACCTAAGGTAACTCGATCTTAGTCTTGAACAAGGGGCCCTACCCTCTCTATGACTGGGAGTGACTCATTTTATTGGTAGGACCATAAACTAATTGTTCTAGTGGATCAGTGGAGATTTAAGGAGCAAGATGTATTACACGGGTAAAACGGTAATTTTGATCCAGCTGTTAACACGAACAACCTGTGAAGGATCGACTTACTGATCATGGTTAAGTCAAGTGGACAAAAATAGAAGAGTATAGCTATGGACTTTAGTAGAGTAACCCGGTAATTAACGAATGATGATTAATTTGGTTTAAAGAGTTTATCCAATTAATCTCGGATCGTCGGAGCTCATGATTTGTAGGTTCATTAGGTCCCCTTACTAGCTCACAAACAGATTAAACCTTAGAATAACGTGATGAGAAAATTTGAAATGTTCAATTTCGAATTAATAGAATTGGTAATTATATATGATATAATTAAAATTTTAATTAACAAATTAAAAGAAATTAGAGAAATGGATAATATTTAAATATGATTTAAATATTAATTACATGAACAGAGATTCATGTATTAAGAATTGATGGTTTAGTAATCTAATATTTGATATTAAATTATTTTAATTAATTATCCAAAAATTAATTAATTATTTAAAATTAATTTTATTTACAATTACTTATTTGAATTGATTTTATATGAAATTAATATAAAGAAAATTGATTGATTTTAAATCAAATAATTAAATTTAAAGAAAATCAATTTTAAATTAGAAAATGGGAGAAAGTGGGGTTTTTCCCACTTCTTCCACTTCCTCTTCCAGCTGCCAATTCCATTATCTATGAAGGTTTTGGTGTCAATCTAGTAATGTAATTTGATTGCATGTAAAAGTGGAAGAAACGTTGGTTTTTCCAAGCTGAAGAGATAAGCCATGCAATCTGATTTTGAGAAGAGAGAAATGTTCTCTCTTGTTTTTCACCAAACACCAAAATATTCTCGTGAAATCTCACTTAATACAATCTCATTTTGGGTTTCACCACAAAATCTAAGGTTCTAGAGGATAGTAAGGAAGATCAAGTAGTGATCTACAACCAGTTAGAGTGGAGAATTCAAGCTGGAATTGAAGATTTGAAGAGATCATCAAAGGTATATTTCAGAAACCCTATTTTTTAATATGAACATGCTTGCTTGATGATTAAAATTGATGAAATTAGAGTGCTTAAGATCCAAATTACTTCCACTTCTGGATTGTCAACTCCATCAATTAGTATCAGAGTTTGATTTAAGCACTCAATTCACGTTAATTTTAGCTTTTGTGGGTGTTTTTTCATGAGTTACATGAAATGGGTTTTGAAATGGATCTATTATGGTTTTGGCATTAGATTTCTCATCAATTACGTTGTAATTTTCGTAATTGGCTTATTGTTTATGGGTCTTCATGTGTGATCAAGAGTCTATAAATTTGCTAGAGTCAATAAAGTTGCAATTAAATTGTAATTGGATAAGATCTGAAGCATCCTCAGTAGCAGAAAGCAGTAGATGAGGCTTCTGCTTCACAGCGTTGCAACGCTGTTCTTCATCCAACCCAAAAAAGGAGGGAAAACCCTGTGTATTGCAACGTTGGGGTTGAAGCGTTGCAACGCTGTTCATCCCATCCTAGAACACACATGAGCGAAAGGATCGACGGTTTATCTTGTCTGATTCAACTGATTCAAGCCGTGGAGTTTCGGTTCAGCCAGTTTTAGACTGGTTTAACCCAAATTTCTTCCTTGGAGGTCCGGTTCGGGTGATTTGGAGCCGGTTCGATTGGTTCAGGCAACTCAAGATTTGTTTTAAGTTTTTTTTTTTTTTTTGTAATAATTTTTGGTTTTTACTTGATTAGGATGCCAAAACAGTCTATTTCAGTTTATGTTTAATTATTTATGCATTTTGATGTATGTTTAATGAAATTAAATCTTGTATGTGCATAAAGTATGCCATGTAGATTTAAAATCCCACCATAGGAAGCATGTATCATGCATTGAAAGTATGTTATAAAATGTTATAATATATAGTATACATGATTTAGGGTTTCATATATTTAATATAAGTTGTTATATTAAATTGTGCAATGCTTCATGTATGTTATGATATGTCTATAGTTTTATAAAGTGTTATAAAATGAATTAGACATTTAAAATCTATAACGAAGATAAGATGCATCCTCACTTAGGGTTAACAAATGAAAACTTGTTTTAATAGTTAAAATAGGTTGTTATCTTGTAAAATCTGGTTACAAACTCAACCAGACTATAATCCTGTCTAAGGGTGGAGGTACTTAAGTTGACGGTTTACGAAACGCTTGCTACCTTGGGATTTAGCTGATTTTTAGCATTTTTAACTCGACTTTATGAGCATGCGTGAGCGATGCGAGGTAATAAAATAGATTTATTACTTAGACATCATAGGTTAAATCCAAATATAATCATTATACTTAGATATTCACCTAGACTTAGGATGTTTTAGCCGGAATATACCTAAGTAAAGAATATACCCAGAACAAACAGAACACTTCAGTGGAAAATAAACAAATATCTATGATATGTTGTTTTTTAGCTCCCACTCCTAAGAGTTCACACCGTGAGATTCATGCTCGCTTCATGTCATTAAAAGATGTGATTAGACAACTTGCTATTAAAAATATTGTTTTTGAGTAGGAGATCCGCGACCTCAAGGAGAGCTTTAGTCTTCAGACTGAGGTTGGAACTGCTCTTCAGAGTTTGAGAGACTCAGTCACTCAATCTTCTGATTCAGTTGAGAAAGGATGAGAATCCTTATTACACACATCTTATGACATCACCGAGGCAAGCAACGATGAGGTAACCTATGTCGACATTAAAGATGAGTTAGAGGATAACATGTCATGTTTAAAACCAGTTTGTGAGGACTGTGGAGAATTTGAGCCTAAACCCGTCGATTTCCAAGTGATGGAGTTAGAGTTTGAAAAATCTCACCCTGTTCTGTCGTCTGGTATATCCTATATTTTTTAGTTTTGTTCTTTTTGTTCTCAAGAGTCAGTTGAGTCAGAGTCTGTATTTTCAGTTGAGCCAGTCCTTGAATCTGTTGATTTTTCTTTTTTTTTTTTTTTCTCTTTCCAAACAAAATTAAAAATCCAAAATTTGAACTACCTAGTTCTCTTCAAAAGATGAAGAGTCTTATAGTCTTACTAGGCTATATAGACTCATCCAAGAAGGGACTAGAGAAATACGAAATTTTTCTTTGTGTCTTGACAGGGGACAGGTCACATCGAGTAATCAACGTTAAAAATTTGTCTTTCTTAGAGGGAGCCAGGTGAAAAAATTTATTGCTTTCTTTATTTGTTTTCTAGATTAGCCTTCTTTTTGTTTTTTGTTTTGTAGGGACAACCTAGAGGAGAAGAGCATCTTTTTGAGAGGTGAGCCCAACTACCACCATCTTGTGCGCAACTATGATTTCAGAGGAGGTTTCCTGTTCCCTTGATTTTTTTTAAACTATATTTGAGATATATTAGGAACAATGTATCATTTTAAAGTTGGGGGTGGGGTACCTGTTGGATTTTTTTTTTTCTTTTTTTATTTTTAGCTTGGGGTTCTTAAGCATTGTGCTTGAACTATGCTATGTGCTTTAGTTGCTTTGCCAGCTTGTTTGCTCTGTGGTTATCATGATAGTTTATGACGCTCTCTTCTAGTGATAAAATTTGCATTAAAGAACGTTAAGAAAGCATGATCATGATTTTAGCCCAATTTTAAGAATTTTTTCTTGTCTCTCATGCATCTTGAAGTCATTGTTTTGCGAAACTAAAGTCTTGCGTGCTTAGAATTAGATTATCTAGTTTGTACTTCTATTGTCACCCCGAAAGGTCCACATTTGACTTAGGAGTAATCGCACTTGTTTTAGAGCAAAACTAGACAAAGTGGATAAATTAGGGCCTACAGTGAATTAAAAAATATAATCTGTTGAAAAAATATAAAAAATACAAAAAATACAAAAAGAGGCATAAGCCAGTGTGCTTGAAAAAAAAAGTATGTGTGCATGGATAGAGGTGAAAAGAGCTACCTTCGCTGTGTCTAGTTAGGGCATGCGAGTAAAGAGTGATAGGTTCCTGGCGGTAGGGTGTGAAAGCTAGCCCTCTAGGTAAAATGAATGCCCATTATGTTTTTTTTTTTTTTTTTGTGTGTGTGTGTGTTTAGGCACCCTTGTCTTAATGTTGCCCTCACTTTGCAAGTTTGGTATGTCTGGGGTTGATAATCGAGCCAGTGTAGGGAAAAAACGGGATGAGGATTTTATAAAACTTTTTCGGACCGTGAAAGTTTAACTAGCAAAACTCTAGGCTTGCTCATGCATGAATAGATTAAGAACCGTTCTTAAACTTGTGCTTCATTGATTGATCATAATTAATTTTCGTTCTTAATTTCAAATTTCATTCAAATTGGCTGTTGAGATTGGAGTAACAACCTTGCGAATTAAGTTAGCATATCTTTAATTATTTTATATTCTATTTGATTGTGTGTTTCTACCTTGCTCGGGACGAGCAAGAATTAAGTTGGGGTGTTTGATAGCTCTCAAAAAGAGCTATTATTCTTAGTATAATTTGGGCTAGTTATTGAATTTTATGTGTTTATTTTTCCATTTTGTAGATACCGAGCAATCAAGGGATAAAATTGTCGATTTGGTGAAGAACGGGGTTAATTTAGAGCAATTTGAAGTTTATTTAAGCATTCGGGCTTCAAAAGAGTCAAAAAGACCAAAATGCCCCTACTTCAGCGTTGCAATGCTCATCTTATACGAAGTCCTGACGCTCGACTGACGCTGAAAGGCAATAGCCTGGTGTGTAGGGGAACGTTGCAACGGTACTCGCTTCGAGTTGGTAGCGACGCCAACGTTGCAACGTTTTTTCCTGACGCTTGTGGCTTTTCGGTCGAGCGTTGCAACGCTGCGGAGATTTCTGTAAATACTGCCCTTTGTATTTAAATCGAAATAGGCCAAATTTTGGGGGTTGAATTGATGGAGGTCGATGTTAAGCTTCAATCTTCTTCTTTTCCCTTCAAATTTTAGTATCTTTATGTTAGTTTTTCTTTTTGTTTTGGGTTGTAATCAACAGATTGGACCTGTATCTCAGATTTATCTATGAATTAAGAGGTAAATCCTATCTAATTTCTTTGAGCAAGAGCCCTATGTTTTATTTCTTGAAGGATTTTTAGTTAATTTAACTAAATTGCTGTGAACTCTTTGGGATAATTTGATTGAATGTTAATAGAATTTTTATAAATTATCTTACAAATTAGTTTATTGAAATTCTTGTTTGCAAAATCGTCATAGCCTATGCATATATTGATTGATTTAGTTGTGCATATTAGGATCACGTGTGTAAAGTCTAGACATTTTCTGACCAAATGCATGTATGCCCTAATATAATCTTTTCCAAATAAATCATACTATAAGATATGGCTTTTCCGACTTGTAGTATATCTCAACAATTGAACCCTTTTGTAATGCAATTCAATTTTAACTTGTATGTCACTAAGAAGGAACACTTGTAAATTGAATTAGGGTTAATTTGGTTTAATATCAAATTTGGCTAATTGGACTGTTAGATTTTCTAATAGGTTGAGGGGTTGACAGATTCAGTGTAATTAATTGATGCCTAATGAAAGAAATTACATAGGAAAATCTCTCGTGCTCTAGAAATTAGATAGACTCCTATTCCATTTTACATTTACCCTTCTATTTTAATTTTACACATATATCTCTTCCACACAAAATCCCCCATTTACCGCTCTAGTTGGAAAATTAACTTAACGAAAAAAAATCATGCTTCCCTATAGATTGACTCAGACTTACCATTATTGCTATGTTTTAGTAGTAATAGGAGTAGTTTGATATTTACAAATTTTCTATTAGTCAAGTTTGAGGCTTCTTAACGACGTAGGTCTCGGGCCTGTCAATGACAAACTATTTGTATCGACAAATGCAACATTCTTAGAGGAAGACCAGATAGATAATCATCAACCCCGCAGTAAGCTAGTATTAAGTGAAATGACCACAGAAGCTACAGACAAATCAACAAGAGTTGTTGATAAAGCTGGTACGTCACATCCTTCTAAAGAGTTGAGAGTGTCTTGACGTAGTGGGAGGATTGTTCAACAACCTGATCGTTACATGGGTTTGATAGAAACTTAGGTTGTCATACGAAAAAAAGTCATGGACCTTGAAATTGTTTTGATGGTTTTGAAATTGTATATAAAAAAAGGATGAATATGACTTGAATTCAATTATGAAAAAGGGAGATTTAAATATGATCTCATGTCTAATTTTAAGGAGATATTGCCTAATATGCAAATATAATTTGAACTTAATCATTCAATGTTTAAGGTAAATCGGATTCTACACCTATGTGACCTTCTATGAAGTATCTTTATAAGGTTAAGTCATTAAACCTATATTTAAAACACAATCCTTTGATTTTATAGGTCTCGTCCTATGTCTAGGGTTTGCGAGGTCTTATATGTAGGCTCCTTTATTTGGTTCCAAACCTAATCTAATCCTTTTAGTATTAGACAAGATCCTATGTTTATGGTCGAAAGTGAGGTCTTATATGTAGGCTCCTCTCCTATATTGTTTTTATTTGTTTCAAATCTAATCTAACCCTTTTAATATTAGACAAGATTTTGAGTATATTAATTTAGGTGATCAATTTAAACTAATAATCAATCTATAAATCAATAATAGCAAACTTAGAATTGAAAAATTAAATTCTAATTAGGCTTCTAGTCCTATATTATTGGAAATCACATATTTTAATCCCCACAATTAAATTAGTTCATGATTATAACGATAAAACACAAAATTAAATTAGAGCAGATGGACACAATGTTAAATAAAAAAGGGAATTTGGACACAATGTTAAATAAAAAAAAGGGAATTTATAAGGAAGGTATTGACAATAAAATCTAAATGGAAAAATTGCAAAGAAACAATTTTAATGATACAAACTTAAAAGAAGGAAAGTATAATGAATAATTAGAAATATTAGTAAGGAAAGGGCACAAAACGTCAACCAAAACAGTAAATTAAGGTGTTGGAAATTAGTCGAAGCTAAAAAAAAAATGTTTTTTAAATATAAAAAAATATATCAAAATATTTACAAAATATACCAAAACTATTTTAATCTAAAAAGAAAATAAAGAAATAACAAAATGAAACTAAAAATATTTTATTACGATAAAATCTGTAAAATGAAATGGAATACAAACACTAAGCTAGTAGAAACATAAAATTAAAATTAAAACAAGACTTATAAGTAAAAGTTCTAGAAAACCAAATACAAGAAAGAAAGAGAGGAACATGAAGAATAAAGCTTCGGATCTAACTCAATCTTACTCGGTTCAACCATTTTCATAGGAGAATTGGGTCGGTACAAGTACAGCGGCGTAGGGCTTCAAGAAATTGACTAAAAACAGTAAAATACTCCGTACAGGTGTAGAATTTTTATGTATTTTTTTTTGGAGGAAAAATAGATGAAGGGTTGGCAAAATTCCAGTGGGGTCGATTCCCCACCCCGATCGGAATGGGAAATTCTTGGTTTAATCCCGGTCAAATCGGAAATTTTTTTCGGGGTCCCGTCCGGGGACGGGGTGGGGACAGGATGGTATCCTCGCCCCGACCCCGATTTTATATAGTTATATTTTTAATATTTTATAAATATATATTTATAATATATAAAATAAATTATTTATATGTATGTTTATAATGTATATTATAGACTTATAGTGTTGTAAGCCCAATATTGATTATATAAATTCTAAATTTAAGCCCAAAAGTCAAGTTCAAACTTAAAAAATTAAAAGAAAAAAAATAGAAAATTCCTGAGGGATCTAATAGGGTCCCGCGGGGAATTAGTAGGGGAATCCCCGTGGGAAACAGGGAATGGGGCCCTGCGGGGACCTATTTCCCTGACGGGAATCCCCTCGGAGATGGGGGGAATTTCTCTCACGGGGTTGGGGACGGGGATCCTCCCTCGCCCCAGCCCGACCCTGTTGCCAACCCTAATTCTCATCGGGAAGAATTGATCGTTTGGAGAACTTTTGTTCCATTTTTAAATTTGACTTCAACGAAATTTCTGCAAAATACACCAAAATTGAGAATTTCTTGCCAAATTCAACTTTTTTTTTTCCAACTAAGATTAAAAATGCCATTTATGAATTATTTGTTATTTTAAACTTTATTTTTCTATGAAAAATACTAAATGTATGAAATTTATATAAAAATCCTTAGGTTTACAAGGTAATAATTCTAAAAAATGAGAATGTATATGTTTTTTCATAAATAATTATTCAACCACTAATAAAATCATTAAATGCATAATACTTACATTAAAACCACACTTGGGGCTTTGGCTTTTTCTATAAAATTCCAGCCATAGCATTCATATTTGACTGAAGGGAGAATAGGCGGCATATTGTCTTTTTTTTTTTTTTATTTTTTTTTTAAAATTTTTGGTAATAAAAAAAAGTAAAAACCGGATAATTTCATTTAATTATAAAAAAGTTATCTTTAATTATAACAAGTTATTATATAATGAATAATATAATGGAGACATTTTAAATATAAAAAAATATTTAAAAATATTTACATTTCATAGCAAAAAGTTCTAAAAGTATAAAGCACTTTTGGAACTTTGGAAATTTTTTGGTATAAAATGTAAATATTTTTGGGATTTTTTCTATTTATAAGAATTTTCCTAATATCAATATAATCATAGTTAGAAAATCAAAATACTATCTCATCAGATCAAAATTTCAACATAGGGCTCATTAAGTTATTCAGAGATTGGTAGCTATTTGAACCTAGATCTTGGGATCTCTAGTCAATTTGAATGGTTCCCTCTCCGGTTAACTTTTTAAAATTTAGTCTCATTCTTCTTGATAAACTTTCAACCAACTCTTTAATTAGACATTTTGTAAGTAGATCCACAATATTATTTTTTGACATTACAAAGTCTCAATTGTGATAATTTCACTAGAAAATAATTCTCTAATTATATCATGTCTTTGTCATATATGTCGAGCCTTATTATTATTCTCTAAAAAGGTACAAGTTGTATTTGCACTGTAGGATCATCATTCAAATTTTTGTAGCCAATTTAAATATATCCCAATCTCTTTCAAAAATGTTTTTCAAAGCTTTAAAGTTGGATTGTACATTTTGGGAATAGCCATTTCTCCTAAATATCCCACAATAACATCACATTTTAAGAAGGTTTCAACCTTCCCATAATTCACAAGGAATTTTTTGTGTTTTCGTATATGAAATTCTATAGAAAAAGATAATTAACCTTCAAATGATGAGACTTGGCCTAAAAATAGACTACTTGAATTGCAAAATGCAAAAGATTAAATGGAGGGTTTGTTTGTTTTAAGAACTAGAAACTAAGTAAAAAGAAAAGAATTGATATAGAAAATTTATTGATGAGAGAAATAAGAGAGATTGTGAGATAAGATTCAATTGAAATGAAATCTTGGAGATTTTATGTAAACTAGGCAATTCTATCATTGACTTAACAAAGAATCATGCAATTAGATTATTCGATGATTCATTAAAAATAAATTTCTAATGCCCTAATTACCTAATTTCACAATTAACCATAATTTAGGTCTTAATTGCTTCCCAAAGACATTTCATAATTAATTCCTAAATTGCATTAAACTCATGGGTTTTCTTAACTATTTTAATCTTGAAATCAAAAGACTGAAAGTTCAAGATTGATTGCATAAATGTTCTGAATTAATAGATTCTTTAAAGAAAAGAGGAAAATAAGTCCACATTTTCTATCAAGACTACTAATTCTTGCAACCATAGTTACAATTTTGTTATAGAACAATGTAATTTTTGCATATAAAAATTAATTAATTTGAGTCGTCAATTTAATCTTAATCAATTTTATTTTAAATCTCATAAAAAACATTCAAAAGAAAGTAATTGCATGAAAGTAAATTCAAGGAAAAGTCTTAAGAAAATGTCAATCCATAATTCCCCAAAAAAAAGAATTACCTAATCATGGATGGCGAAATTCTTCAAGCAATCCATTGATAGTTGCATATTGATACAAAGTCTGAATACAAATAAAATGAATCTCATAGAAAATTACAAGAATCGCTCTTGAAAATTTGAAGTCTCTCTCTAAAAAGTGAGTTTTTTTTCTCCTCTTCTAAATTTCTCTCTAAAAATGATATATTCTATCTTCAAAATGATCTCTAATATGTTTTGCTGAAATACTGAATCAAAATTTATAGCAATAGCAAAGCATCGTGAGGCTCGGGGATGAATCGCATAAAAATCCAGAAAAAAGAATGAACACATCGAGTTTTTGCAGTTTAAAAAGCGAGCTTCTTGACTTATACTCGATCCTCGATGCACGATGATGCTTTACTTGATGCTGGACGTTGGATGGCCTTTACTTGATAGCTTTTACTCGATGAAAAATGAATAAGAGGAAAATCAATGATACTCGATGACTCGATACTTGATTACTTGATGATGTTCACTGGCATTTACTCGATGGTATGAAATATAGAATACTTGATGCTTGATAGCCTTTTTGGCACAATTTTCTTGCAATGATTCCTAAACGCTTCGGGGACCGTTTTACCTACAAAATTAGCATTTAAAGCAAATAATCAACACAATTTTGGAGAAATTAACATAGAAAATATACATCATTTGAAGACCTAACGACTCCATTTTTCAAATATAAATTTCATTACTATGACATACTCTATATTAGATATACCGGTTTTCTTTGACGATTCTCAAAGATTTTCACCAAATCCACCACTACAGACATTATATAGTATATTATCTATTCTATTTAAAATCTAGTTTTTGCATAAATAATTTGCATTTTTCTATGCCTTAAGCTTTTCTATGCCTAAACTTTTCTTGAAAACTCACTGTTCCATCATCTTCGAGAACTTCATGTTTTCTCTTTTGATGTTGGACAGAGAAATTGGTAAAATGAGAATGGATAAGAAAGATTTAAAGAATTGATATACTTTACCAACAATATTTCATAAATGTCCTAAACTTTGTTTATATCTGGTATATTAGTTATTTGATATACTTTATATTTAGTATATCGGTGGACTAATATACCAAAACTAATATACCAAATATAAACTATATATGTTATACAATGGATATAGCAAATTTATCATTCATAAACCATATTTATCAGTCAATAAGTGCTTGTTTGTTTACTGTTATTCGTGGAATGAATTTCAATATTCTTATTCGTCTATTATAGAATATTATATTTGTTGTACATAATAATTCACTTATAATGGTTCAATTAGTTATGTTAGTAACCATTTTGAATGAATGTTGATAAGCTATTGGTATGCCAATGTTACATTTGAAATTGAATTTTGAACATGTGCCGATATATAATTGATATACTTGAACCAATGTGTAGTTTTAAAAAGTACTGATATACAATGATGTACCAACGTTTTTTTTTAACTTGAAATGAATTTTTAGTCATTTCAAGTTGATGTTAATATAATACGAATGCACCAACGTTATACTTAAGATTTTAATTATAATAAATGTTGATATTGTTGAGAATGTTTTAAAACTCCCAGTTCGTAAATGTTGAAAACATATCATATTTATCAATAAAAGTATTTATTGAGTATTTTATTTAGTAAATTGTTATTGATATTGTATTCTGTTATAAAAATCCAATAAGCAAATCCATGGCTATGATATGAATACTTTAACTTTATGTGGAGACATAAAAGTGGATCAAGTTTTTAGTATATAACCAAAATAGTCTATAAGTATATGGATAAGATTGGGTACCTCATCCTGGTGACACTATTGAATGCGACCCATTTTGTATATTGATACAAATGATGTGATCCCAAAATCATTCATGTGGAGACATACGAGTGAGAACATGCAACAAGCTTTCATAAGACCGGTCCTCGAATTAGTCACTTTTCTTTATAACAATCGTTTAATGTTAAAATTGACTATTTCAAATTCAATGATTTAGGGTAACACGATCTTAATTCTGAGCTAACTACGAACTCCTGTTTATTCGAGATTATCCTTTGATCTGCATAGGTGAGAGTAGTCCAATAGCACTGCTCAATAAGCCTCCCAAGACTAGATAGACAGGTAGGGACATAGTCCTGCAAGATGGAATTCACTCCTACCCAACTTTGGGTTAGCAGATAGGTTATTCTCTTAAGTACTGATTCCTGGTCTTGAACAATGGGTGCATGCCCTCTCATGATGGAGAGTGCCATGGTTTATTAGTTGAACTATAAACCAAATTATTCAATAGAGAATCAGTGGGAGCTTAAGGAGCAAGATGTATTTATATAGGTAAAACGGTAATTTTTGACCTAGTTGTAAATACGAAAAGCATGTGAAAGATTGACTTACTAATTAAGGTTAAACTGGACATAAATATATCTATAATGAGGAGAGTGTAAGTATCGAGCTATAGTGGTGTGTCTCGGTAGTTAACGAATATCGATTAGTTTGGTCTAAAGAATTTAGCCAATTAATCTCAAATCATCGGAGCACATGATCTGTAGGTATTTAAGGTCCCTCTACTAGCTCGTAAAATTGTAGCTTGGATTAGTGAATTGAGCACTTTTGAAATGTTTAAATTCAAAATTAGAATTTTAATTAATTGTATTTAATATAATTAAAACGTTTAATTTTGTTGTAATTAAACAAAATTGGAGAGTTCAAAAATATTTAAATAATGATTTAAATATTTGATGAGGTGAAATATAAAATTTAATATTTGATATCAAATTAAATTGGTTAAATTACTTTAATTAATTATCCAATTTAATAAAATTTTGAAATTTGTGTTCAATGTTGTCTATTTGATTAATTGAAATTTTGGATTTCGTGAGAATTCAAAATTATAAAACTTAATTTTAAAATTGAATTTGAAAATCAATTTTTATATAAATTAAGTTTTATTTAATTTAATCAAATTTTAAAATATTAAAATTAAAAAGTGGAAAAATCCAAAATTTGGATTTTCCCACTCACTAATCCACCTCATACCACTTCAATTTCAATGGAAATCAAAGTGGCATCATCTTTGCAAATCTGAATTGCATGGTCTTGCACAATAAATTGAAGTAATTGATTTCAATTTGACTCTCATGCAAGCTTAAAAGTTGGAGAAATTCTGTTGGTTTTTCTACTCACAAAACCCTCTCCCTTATCAACCAATTCACGTAAATTTAAAGATTCCACCTCTCAATCCGATTTAGAGGATAATAGAGAAGGTCTTTGTGGTGGTTTGCTGTGAATTTGAAGATCCAATTTGTAGAGAGAAGCATGATTTTCAGTGATTCATCAAAGGTATTGGATTTCAGAAACCATTCTTTTGAAAATTGTTTTAATGCATGCTCTTATACTCAAATTAAATGCAATTAGAGTGTTTATTCATTCTGATTCCTTCCACTGCATGTTAGTTTACTCTATCAGATATACTACTAATGTACTAATGATATGCTTTAGATTAGTTTTTTATGAGCTTTCATACAGTATTGAAAAACTAATTTGTACTTTAAATGAATTTTTAATAAGTGTTTAACTATAACAACTAATGCACAAATAATATATATACTTGAAATTGAATTTTGAATGAGTCTTGAAATACTACTGATGCACCAATAAAAAAAAAAAAGATTAGATCATAATTGATATACTATTGATACACTGTTACAATTTAAATAAAATTTGAAGGAGTGTACATAAATTACTGATACACACCAATCACTTAATATTGCATTTCTAGCTCATTATGATATATCATTAATATACTAATGATCTTCTTGCAATTCATTTTGAATTAGTATTAATATACAATTGAAATGCCAATGTTAAACTTTAAGTATTATTCTAAATGATAAACTTCATATTTCGTATATCAACAATATCATTGATATTTTTTTCTTTCTAAATCAGGTATATCAATCATATAGTATACAAAATATGAAATATTTTGTAATACAATTGATATACAAAATTAAATATAGCTTATATAACACTAAAATCATTTAAAATTGTTGAAAATAATACAGATTAACTAATATAATTTATATTTGGTATCATCATTTGGCAAAATTAATACATTTAAGATATACCATCAACATTAAAATTGAACTAATCGAATGAAAACAACTTTATATCAACACGAAAAAAAATAAAAATATATATTTATCATAATCAAACAAACAACATTGACCATAACATAATTAAAGTCATGATATAAAATTGTATAAATATTATTCTTTAAATAAAGTATATCGATTTATTTATATGTCAAATATGATGTATATCAATTGACTGATATACCAAAACATTAAGTATATCAGATATATCTCTTGATACATAAAGGATGGTAAAATTATAAAAGTAAAAAATGGGAATCGGGTTTAATTCTTTTTTGCAGTTTAGAAAACTATTACTATATTTGTAAATATCCTTTAAGTTTTTTTTGTTACCCATTGTAATTTTCCTTATTAGAATTTTTGTATCTCCACCCTTCTACCCAAAAGGGTATGTTTTTTGTTATCAGTTTTATGAATCATGTTTTCTTATAATATCACAATTGAAAGAGTTATATCTAATACATATATGAAATATACAATTCCATAGTTTCTATTAATATACTTTAAAACGGAAGGATACATATATCATCTCATAGTCCACTTTATAATCCATCGAAAAAAACTGTTGTACACAAGAAATGAAAATATATTTAATATATTACAATGGTACATGATAACTAGTCTTATAAGTTTTAAAATACAATGGTACATGAGAATATATATTATACTTGATGTTGGATGTTTTATTATGTACTTCGTTTTATTCGACATATTTTTTTATTTATATTATCTCACTACTGGTGATGGAAATCTTCAAATGTTGAAACTTTCCTTAGTGGTTGTGTTTGAAAAGAAGCGGTTTTCGAAGAAAGAACACTTTACCACACGTGTTCTATTATTTTTTTCATATATGGTTTTTCGTACTTCCTTTTTTTGGGAAAAAAAAAGTCATTAGAATTATGCAATGGGGTAAAGGACTTTCGGCCTGATTTATATGTAATATCTCTACTGATTAAGCTATTTATGAAAGGGTTTCTACGTAGAAGACCTAAAAATAAGGGTTATATTACATTAATGTCTTGAATAATTCATTTTTTTGCAAAAACGGTTTATTGAACTTTGCATATATTCTCTTCTCCATGTATATTCCCTCTCCCCCATTCATATATTTCCTCTCCCCAATAATACATTTCATATATTCTCTTCTCCAAATGATTCACGTTCATTTCTTCCTCCTTTCTCTCTTTTCTCCTTCCCCTTCCCTTTCTTTTCTCCACCCAACGGTGTGAGTTGCAGGCAGGAGACGGACGACATGGGGCGAGTAGATACGACGATGAGAGACAACCGACGTAAGGTGAATTGACGATGCGGTATGAGATGACATGAATGGAGTGGGATGAATCGACGACGTAGAGGCACGAGGTGAAACAATGACGACGGGACACACATATACAGTCGACGAGACAAGCAAATCTGGTCCACAACGATGGTATGAGTAAATCGGATCGACGATGCGGGGAGAGAGATTCATGGCGACCATGGCTGAAGAAGAAGAGATGAAGATGGAGAGTTATGTGTTATTGAAGGAACCTTATAAAAATTGAATATATAAATAAATAAACTAAATAAACAATGGAATATATAACATTAAAACAAATAATACTCAAAATAAACAGGGATAAATATCACATAATATTAAAAAGCAAACATGAAAAATTAAGAGACACTAGAAACCGTGAAATAGAAAATAAAATAATACATTTTCTCTTTCCGTTTGAAAATGAAAAAAATTATATTAAATGTATTTTCTCTCTCCAAATAAAAATTGAAAAAAATCATATTAAATTCAGTTTCGCCTACTTAATAAATGTATTTATCTCTTCATCATTAATGAAACTTCGAAAATAAAAAAATAAAGATGGATCATTAATAAAAAAAACCACAATTAACACAATTAATAGAATAACATACGAAAGTAGGAAAAAAAAAGGAAAATGTCAAATTTGTCAAAAAAAAAAAAAAAAAAAAAAAAACCCACTAAAGCTATTTAAAAAAATATATGGCCAAAGATGGATTTTTATATAAAAATCCCTTCTGAAATTGTGGGTTTAGGACATTCTTGTAATTGAGTCTATTTAATTAGATTATTAAGGTATAAATCATAGTAAATTGAATTATTGAAGAAGTTAAGTGATATGGGCATGATGTACAAGTGAGCTACGTGCAGATATTAGGGGTGTTTAAAAAATTCAATGATACGAAAAAACCTATCAACCCAATCCAACCTATACGGTTTGAGTTGGGTTCATTGGTTCATGGGTTCACCTAATATAACCCAAACCAACCCGAATTTATTATTAATTTTAAAATATATTATTTTGTTACTTATAACACAATTATTTATACATATATTGATTTTAATTTTATTTAATTCCAATATTTTTTTAATAATTTATTCTTCAATAACTCTTAAAAGTAGTTTCTTTGCACTTTAGAAAGAAAATTTGAACTATATAAATGGAATTGAGTAGTTAATCTTAATTCAATATATGAAAATAATTAAATTAGATTTTTACATATTTACGTTTTGCTTCTTTTTAGAACAAAATTTTAAATAAATGACTCGATTAACTCGAACCAACCTAACCCAAATATTTCTTGGATTGTGTTCATTTTTTAATAAGAGTTATTTGGATTGAAGGTTAGGTCTAAAAAGTCTTTCAACCCAACCTAACTCAACCCATGAACACCCCTAGTAGACATATTATCCTTTTATTTTATTTGGGGTTGGCTGCTGCATTTGAAATAAAAAAGCCCAACATATACAATATTATTGTCAACCGTAGCCTCATATAAAAAGAACACGTTGCAAATATAGCAATCAGATTCAAGGTGTTACTAAAAATAATATAATATAAAAAAAGTACAGATATAACAAAATTTAGATCCAGCTCTAAGTGTGATAGACCTATTGTCGGTAGGAGTGACAGACCATCTCACTTGTAGAAGTCTACCAGCGGTATAGTCTAAGACTTTGCTATATTTGCAATTTTTTAAATATTGCTATATACTTAATTATTATCTCTAAAAATGCTACTAATTACAATCACCCAATAGAAATAATTAGATACATCAATATCAATACACACCCAATTGTCAAATTAAAAATTAGTTCATGAATATGTAGATGCAAAATTCAAAGCTTCAATTTGCACATGATTTGAGTGCTGTCTTAATCATTACCAATTTCGTAGAACCTCCCCAAAACAAGAAGTCCTCTTTGAGCAATTCTTTGAAGAAGACTCGATCAAGTCTTCCACTCCTTCCTCGTTGTGATGATTTCTGGGTGCTATATATGAGCCCCGCATAGCACAAGAATTGGTGGTATTATATTGGTTGCAAAATTGTGATGGATTCTTCAATCTTTTCTTGGTCATATGATGTGTTTCTAAGTTTTAGAGGTGAGGATACTCGCAAGTCATTTACGGGTCATCTCTATGAAGCTTTGGTGCAGGTTGGAATCAATACCTTTAGAGACACCGAGGAGCTTAAGAGAGGAACAGAAATTTCACAAGAACTTTGTGAAGCAATCAAGGGGTCAAGGTTTTTTCTTGTAGTTTTTTCCGAAAATTATGCATCTTCTAGTTGGTGTTTGGATGAGGTTGTTCAAATTATGAACTGTGTGGAGAGTGGTAAAGGGCAGATGGTTTGGCCAGTGTTTTATCATGTGGATCCTTCTCAAGTTAGAAAACAAAAAGGTACTTTTGGAGAACCATTCATTTTACAGAAAGAGAGATTCAAGGAAGACTTGAAAAGGGTAGAGAGATGGAGAGAAGCTCTAACTAAAGTCGCCAATTTATCGGGGACGCATTTGGATAACAGGTAACATTATTAGATAAAATGGGATCCTCAACATGCGAATTCTTTAATATGATTTATCGTTGATAAACCTTGAGATCTAAATTTTGGTGTATTTACAAACTATTTTACATTGTGTGCTATATTTGTTAATACTTTGAGTCTGATTACTGTACTTGCAACAACCACGATAAAAATTGTGAGATCCTTTCATTTTTTTCAATAACATTGTAATTTTCTGTTCTTTATTACCCTTTTATATATCCCACTATCTATTCTGATTTTGATGTAGGTCGTCTGACGAGCCTACTATTATAAAGGAAATTGTTCAAGAGATATGGATTAAGCTTAACAAGACACTCTTAATAGTTGCCAAGAATCCAGTTGGGATTGGTTCTCATATTGAAAAACTAAAGTCCACATTAGATATAGAGTCCAATGATGTTCGGATGATTGGAATTTATGGGCTTGGTGGAATAGGAAAGACAACCATTGCAAAAGCTATTTATAATTGTATTGCACATCGCTTTGAAGCCTGCACTTTTCTTCCTAATATAAAAGAAAAATGCAAATTCTCAAGGGATGATGAGTTAACTCAATTGCAAGAATCACTCCTTGAAGACATCTTGTTGATTAAAATCCATAGGTCGATAAAATTTTCTGACAAAGGAAGTAATATGTTGAGGGATAGACTAAGAAACAAGAAGGTGCTTGTTGTTCTTGACGATGTGGATCATTCAAACCAATTAGAAAAACTTACAGGACATTTGAGTTGGTTTGGTTCGGGAAGTAGGATCATCATAACAACTAGAGATTTGCATCTTTTAAATAAACACAACATTAAGTGGACCTACAAGGTTGATGAATTAAATCATAGAGAAGCACTTGAGCTATTTTGTTGGAATGCATTTAACAATCCTGTTCCTGATGTGAGTTTTGAAGAGCTTTCAAATGTTGCCGTTAAACATGCAGATGGACTTCCTCTTGCTCTTGAGGTGGTGGGTGCTTCTCTATGCAATTGTAGTAAACTTGAATGGGAAAGCCAATTGAAGAAGTTGAAAAAGATTCCAAATCAGGATGTTCACAATAAACTTAAACTAAGTTTTGATGGACTTGGAGAACTTGAGAAGGCAATTTTTCTAGATATTGCATGCTTCTTTAGAGGGTATAGCACAGAAGATGTGAACTCTTTTTTCGATGTTTGTGATTTCTACCCTCATTATGGAATTGGAGTGCTTATTAAGAAATCTCTTATATATATTGATCGCGATACATTCGAAATGCATGACTTGATTCAACTAATGGGTAGAGAGATCGTTCGTCAAGAATCTCCTTCAGATCCTGGAAGACGTAGTAGATTGTGGTATCACCAAGATGTCCTTCAAATACTACAAGAAAATGAGGTATGATCTATTCCTAGCCTCTCACTGAGATCTATAGAAAAATTGTGACATGACATTACAGAACATTGATAAGTTTAAAAACAAAATGTGTATTAAGAATATATCTTCGCCCATCTTTTTACGAGA
This sequence comes from Benincasa hispida, assembly GCF_027475165.1. Classification (NCBI taxonomy): domain Eukaryota; kingdom Viridiplantae; phylum Streptophyta; class Magnoliopsida; order Cucurbitales; family Cucurbitaceae; genus Benincasa; species Benincasa hispida. The sequence goes on from NC_143487.1 coordinate 42,340,953, forward strand.
GTGTTTATAGTTAATAAGGTTTAGGAAATCTAAAAGATGTATGGTTGTGAAGATGAAGTTTTTTGATAAATGTGTAAAAGAGAAAAAGAAGGGAAGATGAAGTTTCTAGATAAATACGTAAAACTTCAATAGCGAACACTATTAAAATTAGTGAAGTTTAGTTATTTAACACTAATTTATAAAGTCAATGGGCGAAACACCTATGGTATGTTTAAAAAGGTCTATGCTTTCCATTTATATATAATACTATCAATAACTTCAAGTGTAAGACGCATATACGTTATCGATAATTAAAGAAGTTTTGATTCTTTAGCTATATATATATATATATATGTATATATATTGAGTGCGTTCTTTTGTGTTTTTCAGGGAACAAAAAAGGTTGAAGGGATAGTTCTAGAAATCCCCAAAGCAGAAGAAGAAGTGTGGTTGCATGCTAAAGCCTTTTCAAGAATGAAAAAATTGAGATCGCTTATAATACGTAATAATGTCAATGTTATTGGGACTCCTCGATACCTTTCTAACGAATTAAGATGGTTTGAATGTCGTCGTTCTTCATCCTCTCTGGTACCATCTACCTTTCATCCAACAAAACTTGTTTTATTGGGTACCTCACATTATCCTATTCAGCAACTCAGACATAATCTCAAGGTATGCCATTATTGCTTTCATCTCTTCATTTATGAACTGTGTAACTATATCTATATTACTCAGTAATTATCGATAATTCAGTAATTACAAAGTTAATAGTAATAAGTAACACTTTTAAGATTAATAATTAAGTATATAACAACAATTTTGAAGTATTATAAATTTAGTAAAATTTATTAGTGATAAATTCTATCGCTAAGCTAGTAGACTCTTATTAGTAATAGACTCTATCACTTATAGACTCCTATTAGAGATATGATCTATTGTTGATACACTCTGAGAGCTTAATATAAATTTTGTTATATTTGCAAATTATTTTACATTGTGCTATATTAGCTAATACTTTAGTCTGATTGCTATATTTGTAATCACCTCTAATAACAATAGCAATACTACTAAGTTTTGAGAGTTACATCATGCTATATTTGTTAATACTTTGAGTCTGATTGCTATATTTACAATCACCCCTAATAACATAGCAATACAGCTAAGTTTTGAAAGGTTTCGATAAGTGTATTAATTGGTTCAAAATGTTGGAAAAAACCTCTAGTTTTACACCATGGACAAGTAAAAAGTTAATTAAAAATTCAAAACAAAACAAAAACAAAAACGATTGGAATGCCTTAAATCCATTATCTAACTCTCTAAATGATCAAGTATGAGGTCTCCCTGATGGATCAGCAAATTGGGGTCAGGGGCAATGTCCCAAATACTTGTTTGACAGTATTTTAGAAGTATAAAGCAGTTAAAGTTTAGAAAATTGTGAAACGTTGACCGAAGTTGGCGATATATCGTTAATGCCAAATCTGATCAGATTAGAAATCATGAACTGCTTTAACCTTGAGTCTTTTTCGAATGTGGGTCTGAAATCAAAGACTCTTCAGCAGCTTCATCTTAAATCTTGCTGCAACCTGAAGAAGTTCCCTGACATTGTTGAAGAAATGGAATACCTTCGAATACTTAGTTTACAAGAAACTGGTGTAACAGAGCTACCTAAATCAATGGAAAAACTAAGTGGTCTTCGGCATCTAGACTTGAGGTTGTGTGAGGACTTAGTGCATCTTCCAAGTAGCATCTATGTGCTTAAAATGCTTTCAGCTATTACATTGACTAAGTGCTTCAAGCTACAGCAATTTCCACAGCCTTTAAACTCCATTAATTCTAGTTTATATGGAGATGATCATGGTATTCAAGATTTGAGCATTTATCTTGACCGTTTTATTTGGTCTTTCAATTTTGAGAATAGTAGCATTTTGGAATTGGATTTCATCATGGCTTTCAATTGCTTCCACTCGTTGAACCATTTGTACTTAAGTGGGAGAAACATCAAGAGACTCCCTACAGGGATGAGCAAATTTAAGCATCTTCGATCCATCCATTGTAATAATTCCAAATTTCTTGAACATATTTCAGATATTCCACCACGTATCGAAACATTAGATGCAACTGGGTGTGATTCCTTGTCAAGGTTTGATGCTAAAAGATTTTTTGACATAGACAAACTCTTTACAGATGCTTACTACTTATGCCAAAATTAGACAGAAGTATTCTTTTATCAGATTAGTTTTTAATTTCTTCCCTCACTAAACCATGACTTTTCAATCTCAACGTTTTGGTATAATATTTTATGAACATATATGCATATTGTTAAAAAAGAGAACAGGGAAGAGAAAAACAACAGGATTACGTGGAAACCCTAGTGTAGGGAGAAAAACCACGATATAAAGTCTTTTTCTTATTTGTTTTAAAACTGATACTCTAAATACACAGAGACTCATTGTATAAATAGACAGTAAGGAACCCTAGGGGTCTTACACAATTACATAAATGCCCTTAGGTTAAAAAACTTATTTCCAACACTCCCCCTCAAGTTGGTGCATAGATATCAACAAGCCCCAACTTGCTTACACAATAATTAAAAATTTTATCTCAATAACCCTTTTGTAAGTACATTAGCAACTTGTTGACTCGAAGGAATATAAGGGATGCATATGTTTCCACTGTCCAACCTCTCCTTAATATAGTGTCTATCTATCTCCACATGTTTAGTTCTGTCATGTTAAACTGGGTTGTTTGAAATACTGATGGCGGCTTTATTATTACAAAATAATTTCATTGGAAGCTCATTATCTTGCTGGAGATCTGATAATACTTTCTTCAACCAAATTTCTTCACAAATCCCTAGATTCATGGCCCGATACTCTGCCTCAGCACTACTTCTAGCAACAACTCCTTGTTTTTTACTTCTCCAGGTGACTAGATTTCCCCAGACAAACGTACAATGTCCAGACATAGATCTTCTATCAATAACAGACCCTGTCCAGTCAGAATCAGTGTAAGCTTCAACAAATTGTTTATCAGTTTTCCTGAAAATTAGGCCTTTACCAGGAGTTCCTTTCAGATACCGAAGAATACGTTCAACTGCTATCATATGATTCTCACAAGGAGCTTGCATGAACTGACTCACAACACTTACTGCATAAGAAATATCTGGTCTTGTGTGAGACAAGTATATCAACTTCCCAACTAACCGCTGACACCTTTCTTTATTGACAGGAATTCCATCATTCTTATTACTGATTTTCACAATGTATTCTACTGGCGTGTCAACAGGTTTACACCCAGTCATACCTGTTTCCTTTAGCAAGTCCAGTGTATACTTTCGTTGAGCAACTAATATACCCTCTTTTGAGCAAGCCACTTTCATTCCCAGAAAGTATCTTAGTTTCCTGAGGTCTTTAATTTCAAACTCTCTAGCCATCTCTATTTTTAGTCTTGTGACTTCTACATCATCATCCCCAGATAAAACAATATCATCAACATAGACAATAATAACACTATTTTCCCTGATGTTGATCTTCTTACAAAAAGAGTGTGATCGGAATGTCCTTGAACATATCTCTGTGCTTTACAAACGTCGTGAACCTGTCAAACCAGGTCCTTGGAGACTGTTTCAATCCGTATAGTGATTTCCTTAATCTACACACTTTATTTTTAAATTGACTCTCAAACCCAGGAGGGGAACTCATATAGACTTCCTCCTCAAGTTTCCCGTACAAAAATGCATTTTTAACATCAAGCTGGTGTAGGGGCCAATCTTTATTCACAACTATTGACAGAAGCACTCGGATCATAGGACATAAATAACTTTAAGGAACTTGTAAGATGATCAGTAGCCCCTGAATCCACAATCCAAGGTTTCTTACCATTCAAACTAATTAGGCTGAAAGAAGGAAAATTACCTGACTGTGCAATTGCACTCACCCCAACTGTTTTTACCGTCACTAGGAGATTTCTTCTGAGTTTGGTCATCTACTGAATCACTTGCCAGGGCATAATTAGATTTGTCATGAGACTGTCGTCGCCTGCTATTTGGGGGCTTCCCGTGTAATTTCCAACATTGATCCTTTGTATGCCAAAGCTTTTAACAATGTTCACAAACGGGAGGAGGTTTTTTATCACCATCAGTATTAGACGGCTTGGCAAGGAAAACGGCTGCGTCAGTAGTTGAGGTGGTATTATTCATGGCATACGACTGATCTTCTTCCAGCCGTATTTCATAACAGACTTCTCAAAGTGAACGAATCGGGCGCTGGCCCAAGATCTGACTACAAAACCCATCAAACTTTGGATTTAATCCAGCCAAAAACACATAAACACAATCTGCTTCCTCAATCTTCAAATATTAGGCCCCATCCTGTGGACAATTCCAGACAATTTCTCTACACAAGTCCATTTCTTGCCATAGCATCAACAATTTGTTAAAATAAGAGGTAACATCCATAGACCCTTGTTTGGATTCATGAACCTGTTTATGGAGTGTATATAACCGAGAAGTATTCTATCGTTTAGAATATAGATCTTGTGTCGCCTCCCAGATATCCTTTACTGTGGTAGCATATAATAGCGGTCTTCTTATCTAGGGTTCCATACTGTTCACCAAGACAGGCCGTAGCAATGAATCTTCTCCTTTCCAAATTTGTTCTTGTGGATCACCTGGGGCCGACTTTGGAATTTTCCTTGTCAAATATCCAAACTTGTGGCACCCTTCCAAGGCCATCCGGATCGATTGAGACCAAGAAAAATAGTTCTGGCCATTTAATTTTTCTCTGACGATAAATCCTGCAGTATTACCAACCAACCAGATAAGTAGGAAACGTTAGGCACAATAGGTAATGAGTTTACCGGATTTTCTGAATAAATCGGTTGAGGATTTGCACTGAACATTGTTTCCAATCAGAAATCTGCTATTGCAGGTAAGCCAACCGCTGTCTCACATCGTTTGGGTAACGAACTGAACCACAATTGAATGGAACAGGTGCTGGTTGCTCGAGACCTCGGCTGTTGGATGTCAAAAAATCATCGGGTCTGCTGTTGAAGGAAACTGGATCACCGGGTCAGGCTGGATGGGCTGAAAATGGATTAGTTGGTGCAAAAAACTGGACAGATGAGTTTTCGGGTCGGGCATGGGTTGGATTGGATCGGGTCAGGCATGGGTCGAAATTAAGGGCTAAGCTTTCGAGTCAGGTCAGGCGTGGGTCGAATCGCTGGTCGAAATTGAGGGCTCTGTTCTTGGGTCGGGCCTGACGTGGATCGGATCGGATCGGGTCGGAATTAAAATCTCCGACTGGTCTGCTTGGGTTCAACTCGAACCAGTCCGGTTTACTCCAAACCGGTACTAAACCTAATCAGATCACACTTCTGCTCTTCGCCCCTGATACTTCTCCCTCTACCCTGATCATGACCGCCGGTGATCAACCCCTCCTCGTGGCCAGTTTATGCTTCACGTCTGAGACCGCCGGTGACTCTACCATGATCGTGATAGCTCTGATCGACGGTCAACCCCTCCTCGCGGTCAGTTTGTTCTTCACGTCTGAGACCGTCGGCGACTCTGCCATGATCGTGATAGCTCCGATCATGAATCAATGGTTCTTCGCGGCCGGCTCTAGCTCCAATCGGATTCTGACTGGTTTCGGAATGGTGATACCCAGTTGGCTGAAGGCGATTTTCCAAGGATTGTACCTGAACGACAGATATTCATTCCGGTAGGGCATCCTGAAAAAATTCCTTTACTGCTGCTCGGATTGCCGTTCTCATGTCAAAACTTGAAGACCCATCAATAGAGGAGGATTGAGGTCGATTCTCTTTCATAACGGCTAGGTTTTCGTCACCGTGCTCTGATACCATGTTAAAAAAGAGAATAGGGAAGAGAAAAACAACAGGATTATGTGGAAACCCTAGTGTAGGGAGAAAAACCACGATATAAAGTCTTTTTCTTATTTGTTTTAAAACTGATACTTTAAATACATAGGGACTCATTGTATAAATAGACAGTAGGGAATCCTAGGGGTCTTACACAATTACATAAATGCCCTTAGGTTAAAAACCCTATTTCCAACACATATATGTTTTTCCCCTTATATGTCCCATTTCTTATATATAACGTTGAGGATTCCATATTGAAAAAATCAAAGGGATCTCACACTCTTTAAAAGATAGATGGGTTATTCCTCACATTACCAATTGATTTTGAGATATAACTCCATATTATCTCTAGTAAATAAGGGGAATTGAGGAAGTGAGGAGAGAATCAAAATTTCCATTCTTCTTAACCTTTTTTTTAATTAAAATGATGGGGAAAATTACATTTAAACACTTGATGGGAGTGTGGTCAGTGGAAGCATGTATACATAATAAAGGAGTAGAGAATTAGACACTGAGAGGTAGATAAAAATTTTGCATCTGCAAATATTTTGGGTTTGATTATTATATATTGCAACTATTTTATATATAGTTGGTGTTTATTTTTAAAAAAAAAAATGAAAAAAGAAAAAAAAGTGTGATTTTACTTAACAATACTAAGTGCCAAAAGCATCTCAAACTGAAGTCTATTGGGTGAATGTATATGTAGTTGAATATAATCCTTGATTATGCATGTGGCAGGGTATCTACAATGGCATCTTGTTCAATTACAGCTACCTGGAAATGAGATTCCTAATTCATTTAGCGGTAGCAGAGGCGGCTCTCTCTCGCTTCAATTGCCATTGGATGTGAAGAAACATGTTGTAGGGATAATGTTTTGTGTTGTTTACAATATGAAGAACTGTAGCGGCTATTTCCGTTTTCAGATTAACTGTATCGATGTCCACGGGACATATCCTTTGTCTGGTGAATCAGATCATTTGTACATTTCTTATGTTGAGAAAATCTCAACAATGGGTGGTTTGGATAGAGTATTGAGAGAAGATACAAGTCATTTTGATGTTACAGTTCTTCAATTTAGAACAGACCATGACGATGATGATCAACGGCCATCACGGGTGGAAATATTCGAAATTCGTTTGATATTTGATGATCAAACATCTTTTTCTACTACAAATGAGTGTTTGGAACTAATGAGGGTGTAAGAAAGAACTGCATTATTCTTTCATGTCTTCTTTCTTTTTTCTTTTATTGGGTAAATAATGGACTTATTCTAATAGTTCATTGATGAAATTCTATGGTCGCCTGTATTATTTCAAATTATTGTCCACCCTGTTTGGTGTTAGATTTACTTAGTTTGTTTGGATTTTTCATATACAAAATCTCTTGTTTATCTTCTCCTAATATTCAAAAATCTTTCTTGTATATATTCTTGTGTCCACCCTTCTATAAAATGGATATTAACATTTCACATAAAACATTGAATGAAATCTTTTTGAAAATCAAAATTGCTTGAAACTTATCTTTACATAAAACATTGAATGAAATCGGATGAAAAGTAAAAGAAGAGAAAGAGAAGAGAGACACACAACAGTTTACGTGGAAAACCCTATAACAAGGAGAAAAACCTACGATATAGAGTGTTTCTTATTAATTTTTTGATACAAACAATACAGGGAGACTACACATATAAATAGAACAGTAGGAAACCTTAGGGCACTGGTAAAAGACAAAAAGCCCCTAAGAGAAACTCCCCTATTTTAAACACTCCCCTCAAGTTGGGGCATAGAATCAGTAAGACTAAACTTGCTAACACAAAAATCAAAATTTTATCTGAGAAGATCTTTTGTGAGAACATTTGTGATTTGTTGACTGGAGGGAATGTAGGTAATACAAACTTTGCCACTGTCTAACCTTTCTCTGATGAAATGTATATCAATTTCCACATGTTTTGTTCTGTCATGCTACATTGGATTGTTTGCGATGCTTATTGTGGCTTTATTGTCACAATAGAGTTTCAACAGGAGATTATTGTCTTGATTGAGATTCGTTAGAACCTTTTTCAACAAGATCTCTTCACATATTCCTAGACTTATGGCCCTGTACTATGCCTCCACACTACTTATGGAAACAACCCCTTGTTTCTTACTCCTCCAAGTAACGAGATTATCCCACATGAAGGTACAATACCTAGATGTTGACATTCTGTCCATAACAGAACTTGCCTAATCAGCGTTCGTGTAAGCCTCAATGGACCATTTATCAAACTTCCTGAACATCAATCCCTTACCGGGAGTAGTTTTCGAATATCTCAGGATGCGTTCCACAGCCTTCATATGTTCTCCTTAAGAAGCTTGCATAAACTGACTGACTGCACTGACAGCGTAAGAATGTCTGGTGTGATATGAAATAGATAGATCAATCTCCCAACAAGACGCTGATATCTTTCCTTATTATCTGGGACACTGTTATTCAAGTTATTGAGTTTAGCATTAACCTTTATAGGGGTATCAACTGGTTTACAACCCGTCATACCTGTCTCCTTAAGCAGGTCAAGAATGTATTTCCTTTGAGAAACTGAAATCCCTTCTTTCGACCGAGCCACTTCCATTCCAAGGAAATACCTCAATTTTCCAAGGTCTTTAATTTTGAATTCCTCTTTAGCCTGAAAATCTCTATGGCATCATCACCAAATACACTACTACAAAAATAGTGTTTCTTCACGTTTTTCTTTTCTTGACATTTTAAAAAATGTCAAGAAAGCCAATGTCAAGAATGTCGATTTCTTGATGTTTTAAAAACGTCAAGAAAAGTGATACTTGACATTTAAAAAATGTCAAGAAACACTGACACTTGACATGTTTGAAATGTCAAGAATATGAGCATTCTTGACAAAGAAAAAAGTCGAGAAATTTGCTTGTGATTTTTTTTAAAAAAAATGTAATGTTGACGTTTTTACCTATAATTGCTCTTGTATTTTGATCAAACAACCACATTTGATATATATATAACATACATTCACCAATCAAATAAACAATACACGCATTTTCAATCTTATATATCAACCAAATTTCCACTAATATCTCTTTATAAAAACTTCACTTTGTGAATGTTACAACTTCATAAAGTATTTCTAAGTTAAAAGAATATGGAAAACCTCATATGAACAATTCCAACATTATAATCAACCGCATATGAACAATTTCAAAAGTATAACAACTATCAATCCCCATATGAACACATTTCCTATTGTACAATCAACAACCCCATCCCCTCTAAGAACAATTAAAAAAAAAATACACCTATCAATCTCCTAGTCAAATCTCACTCACTATGCTCCTGCCTCCACAAGAATAATGTAGTCCACCTTGAACTCGTTGCTTTGAGCACCTACATCAATGAAATAATATACAAAAACTACAACATATAGATTGAAACAACTTAAAATTACTAAACTGAAGCACCACAACCTATAAAGTGCAAATGAATCACTTGCCAGGGCACAATTAGATTTGTCATGAGACTGTCGTCGCCTGCTATTTGGGGGCTTCCCGTGTAATTTCCAACATTGATCCTTTGTATGCCAAAGCTTTTTACAATGTTCACAAACGGGAGGAGGTTTTTTATCACCATCAGTATTGGACGGCTTGGCAAAGAAAGCGGCTTCATCAGTAGTTGAGGTGGTATTATTCATGGCACACGACTGATCTTCTTCCAGCCGTATTTTAGAACAGACTTCTCGAAGTGAACGAATCAGGCGCTGGCCCAAGATTCGACTACGAAACCCATCAAACTTTGGATTTAATCCAGCCAAAAACACATAAACACAATCTGCTTTCTCAATTTTCAAATATTGGGCCCTATCCTGTGGACAATTCCAGACAATTTCTCTACACAAGTCCATTTCTTGCCACAACATCAACAGTTTGTTAAAATAAGAGGTAACATCCATAGATCCTTGTTTGGATTCATGAACCTGTTTATGGAGTGTATATAACCGAGAAGTATTCTATCGTTTAGAATATAGATCTTGTGCCGCCTCCCAGATATCCTTTGTTGTGCCAGCATATAATAGTGGTCTTCCTATCTGGGGTTCCATACTGTTCACCAAGACAGGCCATAGCAATGAATCTTCTCCTTTCCAAATTCGTTCTTGTGGATCAACTGGGGCTGGCTTTGGAATTTCCCCTGTCAAATATCCAAATTTGTGAAGCCCTTCCAAAGCCATCCGAATCGATTGAGGCCAAGAAAAATAGTTCTGGCCATTTAATTTTTCTCCGACGATAAATCCTGCAGTATTACCAACCAACCAGATAAGCAGGAAATGTTAGGCACAATAGGTAATGAGTTTACCTGATTTTCTGAATAAACCGGTTGAGGATTTGCATCGAACATTGTTTCCAATCAGAAATCAAGGAGGTAAATCAAAATTTGAAATGATAATCAAGCCATATTTAAATGTGTGACTTTCTAGACAAAATGTATGCAACATACCAATAGCACATAGTGTCTTCAAATCAAATTTCTCAGCTAAATCAGCATGTCTTGCCACATGCACCATAATACAATGTCAATAACTTTGAAAGTTATAATATCACATGTAAATCAAGAATATACATGAGAGATTATGCCCTAACTTTGAAAGTTCAAGCCTCAAACTAAGAAAATCAAACCTTAATTTTGAAAGTTCATGCCTTGAACCAAGAAAATCAAGAATTAAACCTAATTTAAACTAAATTTACTTACCTCAATGAAGAATCTCTTCAAGATTGATGGAATAAAATCAAGCCCTAACTTTGAAAGTTCATACCTCAAACCAAGAACAATATGAAAGAAGAATTTATTATGAGATTCAAGAATATACATGAGAGATTAAGCCCTAACTTTGAAATTTCAAGCCTCAAACCAAAAAAATCAAGCCCAAAATTTGAAAGTTCATGCCTCAAATCAAGAAAATAAAAAATTAAACCTAATCTAAATTAAATCTACTTACCTCTATGAAGAATCTCTTCAAGATTGATGGAATAAAATCAACCTAACTTTGAAAGTTCATGCCTCAAACCAACAACTATATGAAAGAAAAATGTATTATGAGATTCAAGAATATACATGAGAGATTAAGCCTAAACTTTGAAAGTTCAAGCCTCAAACCAAAAAAAATCAAACCCTAACTTTGAAAGTTCATGCATGAAACCAAGAAAATCAAGAATCTCTTCAAGATTGATGGAATAACAAAGATGCATCAAAGGGAAGTGAAACACCAAGAAGAATTGTAGAAATTTTGCAAGGAGAAGAAAGAAAAACAAGCAGTTCGACTGGAAAAGTTCTTTTAAATTTGTCTTATAGTGTTACAATGATACTGAGAGCATTACAACGTTGCTTGCAAGGCACGCTATTTTTTCATCAAAACCCATAGCATTGCAACGTTATTGAGAGCATTGCAACGCTGTTTGCGTGAGGCACGCACATTTTTTCATTTTTTTGTCAAAATTTGTAGCATTGCAACGCTCTTCTAATTCTTCTAATTCTCCATTTAGAAAGGAATTTTTTACATCACGTTGATGAAGGGGCAAGTCTCTGTTAACTACTACTTATAGAAGGACCTAGACAGTATTTAACTTTGCCATTAGGGAGAAAGTCTTAGAGTAATCTATTCCGAAGGTTTGAGTAAAGCCTTTGGCAACCAATCTCGCCTTGTACCTATCAATCGTTCCATCAGCCTTGTACTTTATTGTAAACACCCACTTTCATCCAACTGTCTTGTGTCCTAGGAAGGGTGACCCGATCCCAAGTATTACTTTTCTTAAGTGCTTCCATGTTCTCCATAACTGTAGTTTTCCATTCAGGAATCTCCATCGTCACATGTATACTGTTTGGTATCGTAATTGTATCCAAGCTTGTAGTAAGGGCCTTAAATTCAGGGAATAGATTATCGTAAGACAGATAGCTCTGCAGCGAATACTTCATGCAGGATCTAGTACCTTTCCCTAATGCAATGGGAAGATCGAGAGAGGAATCATAACTTTTCTTCTCACCTGACTCTCCACCACATTTAGCCTTTTGCTTAAGAGTCTCATCTTTTGAGGAACCTTTTCCATATTCACTCTCAAGAGTATCATCTGCTGGAGTATTTTTTTCGAATCGCATCTTCATGCATAAGGTGTCTTTAGCACAATCATCTGTACTATTGAGGATTTCTCTTCTTTCACCCACATCATTTTCAACACAAACATCGTTATCACTAGAGGTAGGAATACCAGTACTTGGAACTGTTGCTGGGTCTAACTCATGGACCGAAGTTGGAGAAGTAACCGGCGACACTATTTCCTTTCTAGGATTCTTTTTATATTATGTTATCCATGAAATTTGTTTGGTTGGAAGGACAGTCTTGTTAATATCCATGACAGGCTCAGGAAGAAAACTCCCAGGTTCAAACTCAGGAAGAATAATTCTAGGTTCAGATAACCTTAATAAACTTGGACTCCAATTAGTCTCTTCACTAGTACTCTCCCCTTGAAGACGACTAATGGGAAAGAAAGGTTTATCTTCAAGGAAAGTAACATCCATTGAGACAAAGTATTTTCGTGAGAATAGTTGATAACATTTGTACCCACGTTGATGAAGGGGATACCCAATAAAGACACATTTCTGAGCGCGGTGAGTGAATTTAGTGCGGTTAGGACCATGGGCATGGATAAACATGATATCCCAAACACCTGAAGAGGGACATCAGGAACAAGGTAGTTATTGGGGTAAGAACTCCTTGAAACACTTCAGAGAGGTGTGAAACTTTAAGACACGGGAAGGCATTTGGTTTATCAGGTGGTCTGCCATTAAGATAGCATCCCCCCACAGTAGAATGGAAGGGAAGAAGACAACATAAGAGAGCGAGTGACTTCAACGAGATGACAATTTTTTCACTCAGCCATCCCATTTTGTTGAGGAGTATACACACACGAACTCTGATGAACAATTCCCTTAGAGGCTAAAAATTCCCGGAATGACTTATTGAAAAACTCACGACCGTTATCACTTCGAAGGATGGTGATTTTTGTATTGAATTGGATTTCCATAGTGGTATAAAACTGTTGAAATATTGATGAGACCTCAGACTTATCGGTAAGAAGGAACGCCCAGGTAAGCCGAGTGTGATCATCAATAAATGTCACAAATCAGCATTTGCAAGTAAAGGTAGTGACGGGTGAAGGACCCCAGATATCACTATGAAGAGTGAACGGTTTAGACGACTTATATGGTTGGGATCTCAACAAGACACGATGTTGTTTAGCCCAAATACACACATCACAAGTCAGAGCAAAAATATTAATATTATAAACCAAATGGGGAAATAGATATTTCATATATTAAAAACTTGGATGCCCGAGACAGAAATACCATAACATGTAATCTTTTTCTGAAGTAGAAAAACAAGATGAAAGTAAAATAGTCATATCACATGGCCTAGAAGAAGTATCTGCATTAAGGAAATATAGTCCTCTCTCATGTCGAGCTGTGCCAATCATCGTCCCCGAGCTCAGATCCTAAAACACAACAGCAACAGGTGAGAAAGTGATCTGACACCCCAGATCTCTCGCAATTTTACTAACTATAATAAATTATAAGAAATTTTGGGAACATGGAACACATATTGTAAGGTTAAACCCTTAAAAAGAGAGAGATGACCCTTTCCTGCCACAAGAGCAAAGGATCCACCTGCAATATGAAATGAATTGGTCAGAAGAGCCGGGTAAGTGAAATGAACTAGTGAGAAGATCTGATTAAGTGATTTGTAGCCCCCGAATCTAGAATCCACGGCTTGCTACCATTAACACTAATAAGACCAAAGGATTAAGTCGTACCTAACTGGACAATCACACTAACACCCACAACACTTGAGAGTCATTCAGACTAGTTCCCTGATTCTGAGAATAAGAGCTACCATTAGCTGACTCACCAACTAATGCTCGTCCAGACCTTGACTAACGTCGTCTACTATTAGGCGGACAACCATGCAACTTCCAGCACTGATCTTTCGTGTGCCAAGGTTTATTGCACTGTTCGCATACTGGGAAGGCTTACTGTTCTGTTTATCATTAACAAGACCAGATGTTTTAAATGCAACGAAATCTATTGAAGAGATCAGTAAATTATTCATGGCACTAAACCTGTCTTCCTCCAAACGAATCTCAGAACAAACTTCCATGAGGGACAATATTGGACGATGGCCCAGGATTCAACTCCGTAAGGCATTGAACTTAAAATTTAGCCTGAAGGAAATCGTAGACCTGATTATTTCTTCAGACTTGAAGTGTTGCACTCCCCACAAGGACAATCCCAAACCATCTCACGACATAGGTCCATCTCTTGCTATATTAACGACAATTTATTGAAGTAGGTTGTTACGACAAACGTTCCTTGTTAGCATTCATGAACTTCCTTGCGTAAGGTGTAGAGCCGAGAGGCATTCTGTCGTTTGGAATACAACTTCTGAACGACATCCCAAATATCTTGAGCAGTAGCAGCATATAATAGGGGTTTTCCTATCTAAGGTTCCATGCTAGCTATTAACAGAGATCTGAGTAAAGAATCCTCCCCCTTCCATATACGTTCTTAAGGGTCACTTGGTCTTGGTTTTGGTATTTTACCCATTAAGTACCCGATTTTATGATGACCCTCGAGGGCCATTTTGATAGATTGTGACCAAGAAAAGTAGTTTTGACCATTTAATTTTTCCCTAACAATAAAACCTGCAGAGCTTTCCATAGACCAAGACAATAAATGTGTTGTAAGTAAAGTAGGGAAAGAGGTTATCGGATTTTCGAAGTACATCAACATATTAGAAGGGAAATCTGACTGAATACCCGAGGCTGTCCTAAGTGCTTCTTTGAAGGCCATCTGTTATTGATAGACTCATTTTGCGATTTAAGCTAAAGTTGATGTTGGGTGAATTGTTCTTGGATCTCACTGGGTACTGTACTGCCTTGCACTATTGGGTGCATATAGTCGAGTTTTTGTCCAAGATAAGGTGATGATGACTCCCTTACTTCAAATCTACCACCAATAGGAACTTATTGACTGAGACTACCACTCATGCTCTGCTAGAATGGAAGCACAATCGGTGCAAGGTAGTAATCACAGTAGGGATTAGTGGACTTCGATTGGGATCGGGTACAGATAACAGTCGGGATCGAAGTGTTGCGGCTGGAATCGGCTGGGTCATGGCTGAAGGAGTCCATGCGCCCAACAGGGTTGGTCCAGAAGACTCTGACCAGTTGAAAGTCGGATGGGTCGAGCTGGAAATCAAAATTTCTTGAAACTTATCATGGTATCAGAGCACCAAAGACTCACGTCCTTTTCTTCCTTTATATTATAATGACTTATGTTAAGGTTGATGCCCTAAATCTCATAGGTCCTGTAGCTTATAATTGTAGTCTACAAATAATTTATTTATTTAATAAAATAAGTAGTATTTTATTTGATATTTATTAGTATTGACTCACAAAACCAATAAACTAAGATCAAATGTTGTCTTTTGTAACTTAAACATGTATGTGGAGACATTCAGATGGTTCATGTTTAAGAGATAACCTAAACAATCTATAGTAGATGGATAAGGATAGGTACCTTATCTCGATGGCACTATAAATACAAAGCTTTTGGGGATTGATCTACATGGGTGAGAGTAGACAGATCGTCAACTCAATATGCCTTCCAGTTTGAGGATTTTTCTGATTAGGGAGCTGGGAACACAACTTCACAATAAGGAATATACTCATTCTTTATAGTTAGAGAAAGTAGGGGAATTACTCCCTTAAGGGCTGATTCTGGAGCTTGAACAATGTTGCGCCACACCCTCCCCTGGCCTATGAGGCATTTGATCATAGTTGGACTATGACTTATTGTTCATTAGAGGGATCAGTGGTACGTAAGGAGTTAGATGTAACTACAGGGGGAAAATGGTAATTGTGCCCAACTAAGAGCAATTTGTGAATGCTCAACGCACTGTTGATTGGTTATATCCAATGGATACATAAATATATCTTTAGTGCGAAGAGTGCAACTGTCGATCTTTAGTAGAGTGACTGGCAGTTAATAGAAGTTGGATAATTTAATTCAAGAGTTTAATTGATATCCATGTATTATTAGAGTTTCATTCTGCAAGTCCATAAGGTTCTTTTGGTAGCTCAGCTGAGATTATTGAGAATCAAATTAATTTTAGATTAATTTGAATTATTTAAATTAATTGAGAAAATTAATTATATATGATATAATGATATAATTTAATTATGTGTGATATAATTAATATAATGTATTTGATACATTATGATATTAAGTTTTATTTGAGAGAAAACAAATATTTGAATATGATTCCAATATTAATTACATGAATTTGATTCATATAAAAACTATAGGTTAAATTTAATATGAATTTCATTTATGTTAAATACCATATAATAATGAGAGAATTTGTAGCTTATATTATATTTGATATAATAAAAACTATAGGTTATATGTTATATTAGATATAACATATAATATAATATATATTATATAGTAACGTAGTTATTATATAATTATATATTAATTAAATTAAAATTAGTTTTAACTTAATTTGACTTAATTTTTAAATTTAATCAAGGGAGAGAGTTACTTCATCCCCTTATTTTTCACAAGTTAATCGTGGGAGTGAGTGTAGTTTATTGATTCTATTATCTTTTTCCTTGTGAATACAGAAGGTCTACACTCCAAAGGAGAATACAGAGGTTTCTGCTTGGTGGTGTCCTTTTTGGGTGTTCGTTGTGTTCGTGCAATTCGTAGTAGAGGATACATGGAGAAATTTATGTCTTCAAGGGTTAGTTTTTTTCTAAAACCTATTTTTTTAAGCATGTTGTAAGTTTTTTTAATGCATAATTAGTTTCCATCATCTAAATTTACGTTTATGTGAAATATTAGAATTGGGATCTGACTACGCTTCTGCACAGCTTTTACAAACCTACAATTGGTATTAGAGCGTAGGTTTTTTAGTCTCAATTTTTAATTTTCTGGAATTAAATTCAAAGTTGTGGTGTGTTTTCTGTGTTGTGTTGAATTCATGGATGATTATTTTATTTTATTTTATTTGCAATTTTGGATGTTTCGAGAATGGTCTTTAGTTTTACTGCTTATTTTTACTAATTTGGTTTGTAAAGGCTTGGGCATATTCACTATCGACTCTGTAATTTGATTATTTGGTCATTTGTGATTTGTTTCGACAAAGATATGGAGGTTTTGGGGCTAAAAAACAAAGAAGAACGGTGCATAAACACAATGTACAAAAGTTGTTTTGTACAGTGGCGTCGCGACGCTATGCCCAAGCATCGTGGCGCTCCGATGCGATGCAACGGAAAAAGTTTCCATAGTGTCGTGGCACTGGGCACAGCATAGAGATGCTCCAACGTGCAGATCTGAAGACCATTTTTTTGGTGGGCGATTCGTGGTTCAGTGGTTTGAATCGGTGGTTCGGCTTCTCCAGCAGTCCAACAACTTCTTTTCTCATGCTTTTTTAATTATTATTTGTAATAATTATTTTTTAATTAATTATATTAATTTAATTAATTATTAGGAGTACAATCTCGGTCCAAATTAAGTCTGTTTAGATTATGCATTGAATGTATGTTTTTTTATAATATATGTAATAATGTATGCCATATAGAGAAAATTCCACCATAGGTTATGCATTATTCATGCATCATTTTTTTTTATAAATGTTATAATATAGTTGCATGATTTAATTAATAACATGCTTATGCATCATATAATATAAGAGTTATAATATATGATTTCATGCATTAATAACATTACTATACATCATTTCTATTATAATTGTTATAAAATATAGTTAGAATGTATGGATGTATGTTATTAAAATTTTTTTTATTACTTTAGTATATAAATGTTATGTATGTTAAGTAATGAAAATGAGATTGCATAAAGTATGACATTATTTTAGGTAATTTATAAATGTTACCGCTTTTCCAAAGTATGTCAATTAGATGCAATCCTAGGTTTTAGTTTATTTCATTTATTTTGTATAATAGTTTTAAATAAATGAAATTAAAAATTAAAATATATAATAATGAACTGCATTCTCACATAGGTACAAAATCATTTTTTTAATAGTTTAAAATATGATTCACTTTAGACCTATGATCACATTATTTATAATAAAATTAGAAATATATTTAATCTTTTAATCAATTTAATAGGATTAAATTGGTTAATATTAAAAGATTAAATCTGTAATAATGTATCAATGAGGGACCTTTATCTAAGGTCGATTCTGTCTGGGCTGGGGTATTTAAGATGATGAAAATGGAACACCCTTACTTGGGAATTGACCTTGAAGATGAATTAGATAGATTTGTTACAAGCATGCAATGAATGATTAAACTTTATTATAGAGTTTAATGAACAATAATCAATATTGTTTGATTATCTACTACTACAAAAATAGTGTTTCTTGACATTTTTTAAATGTCAAGAATGACTTTTCTTGACTTTTGAAAAACGTCAAGGAAGCTAGTGTCAAGAATGTTGCTTTTCTTGACGTTTTAAAAACGTCAAGAAAAGTAACACTTCACATTTAAAAAATGTCAAGAAACACAGACACTTGATATGTTTGAAATGTCAAGAATATGAGCATTCTTGACAAGAAAAAAAGGTCAAGAAATTTTGTGAGCTTGACATTTAAAAAACATAAGGAAACACAGACAATTGACACTTTTGAAATGTCAAGAATATGGACATTCTTGACAAGGAAAAACGTCAAGAAATTTGCTTGGGATTTTTTTAGAAAAATCTACAATGTTGACGTTTTTACCTATAATTGCTCTTGTATTTTGATATAACAACCACATTTGGTATATATATAACATAAATTCATCAATCAAATAAACAATATACACGCATTGACAAACTTATATATCAACAAAAAACCACCAATATGTCTTTATAAAACTGAAATTCTTTAACATTGTCAATATATACAACTTAAGGAACATAATTCTAACAGTCATGTCAAATGGACACTTCCAACATAATATAAGAAACATAATTCTAACAGCCAACCCAATATGAACAGTTTCAGAAAATACATTTCCAAAATTTCTATCAACAAAACCATCCATCTACCCATATATGTACCAATCCAAAAGTATCCCTCCCCCTCCCCCCCGCCCCCGTGCATATTTGAACAATACCAAAAGATATTTACACCTATATGGATATGAAGTAAATCCATCCAAAATGACCCCGATCACATGTAGCAACCTAAAAGTTTAGCCAACTCTATCCGTACCTCATTTTACTCGATTTGTGAGTACGGTTTCCTTGTATCAATCTATAAACATAAAATCCAAATATTATAATGGATTCTATTTTTCTCTATGCTATTTGAAATGTCGAAATAACGATAACATACCAAATCTGAGATGACAATGCTTCTTTTGGTCACAATATTCCTCATATACCTCATGACGTAGTATCCATATTCGGTGCTCCCAACTTGTAGAGGACACTACATAGAAAAAATCAGTAAATAAGAATGAAGTAATCCTTACGCACTAGATGTCTACTTAATATGATGAATAAGTAGTCATTGTTAATTTATACTTGCCTTTACTGTTCTCCATAAGGTTTACTTCAAGCATTTTTTTAATATTCTTTTGAGATTGAAACATCGCAATTGCCCTATTTATCAAGAAATAACCATAGATTATTCTAAAATAAAGCACACTATAAAACAAACACTACAAATGAAAAAGGTTAACTTACGTGGCAGTTATATATCGTATATCTACCCGTGATGTTATCCTTATTGAGTCTAGGTAGTACACAGTATCATCGTAGACATTTATAGCAAGTAGTGCCCAATGATCATTAGTTAATAAAATATAATTAGTATTTTTATTACTAATGGAAATTGATAAAAACAAAACGTGTTTTAACTCACCCAGGATTAAAAGGAGTAAGAACTAATTGGTTTGCTTATGAGACCATCAGTATATTACACAGGTTTTGAGTTTTAACTTCCTGAGAGTTATGTCCAGAGGAAATGAGAGATGGATCTACAAAAGTGCGTTGTGAACTTTCCTTTGAATCAATAAAGGATGAGTGCAAGTACCTACAAAAGATAAATATACATATAACCTACAAAAGATTTATAACATAAATATTGCACCCTTCGTATAATGGTTTTTCAGCATCATTAAGCAACTTCTCAAATCCATTCGGATCTACTGAATATTCTTCATGAGCAACTTCAACAATTTCTTTTAAACTTCCAACTTCAACCATGTCTCTTCATACATATGGGTGTCAAACTTAGAAGATTCTCCACAAAATGATGAGTTAGGAAGGCTTTTCCCATGCCAAAACCAAATTTTATAACATTCATCAATTCCATTGACATATAAATGATCTATAATATCCTTGCTACTATGCTTTTCACAATTCCAACATTTCAAACAAGATTAACGAATATAGAAGTTGTTTGTATTAGAAAATCCAAATTTTATGAAGTTTTCCACACCTAATTCATAATCTTTGGATAATCTAGTCTTGTGCATCCATGATTTATCCATGATTGTAAATCTAGTAAGAAAAGATGACAAACAATGATAAACTTCAAAAACAAGTTGTGGAAAACAAACAAGTTCCCAATGCATACAACTTGTCATTTCTAGCTCTACAAAATTCCAACCTCAAGAAAGTAAGACAAATCAGAGAACCTCAAGGCAAATTAAAGAACAAAGACAAACACATAAAAAAAATTGAACCTAAAGATTAATCGAACCTTAAAAAATTGAACCCATGATGTGCATGTGCCCTAATGTGCTAAACATATATTAATTCCAATAACTAAAAATTGAACCCAAGTTTGAAAAAGCATTACTTAGTTCATAAAGCCCTAATGAATTAGACACATTGACATATCTAACTTTGGCAAGCATTTAATTAAAGAAAAGTGGCAAGTTCTCTAAAATTAAAGCCCTAACTTTGGCCAAGTGGCAATCCCAACTTTGGCAAGTACTCTAAAATTCAATCTCATTCAAGAACAATATGAAACAAGAGTTATTATGAGATTCAAGAATATACATGAGAGATTAAATCTTAACTTTGAAAGTTCAAGCCTCAAACCAAAAAAATCAAGCGATAACTTTGAAAATTCATGCCTCAAACTAAGAAAATCAAGCCCTAACTTTGAAACTTCATGCCTCAAACCAAAAAAAATCAAGAATTAAACCTAATCTAAACAAGAAAATCAAGATTAAGCCTAATCAAACCAAGAAAATTAAAACTTAAACCTAATCTAAACAAGAAAATCAAGATTAAGCCTAATCAAACCAAGAAAATTAGAACTTAAACTTAATCTAAACAAGAAAATCAAGATGAAGCCCTATCTTTGAAAGTCCATCAATAAAGATGCATCAAAAGGAAGTGATTCGAGTGTATTTGGAATAAAATCGATTAAATCTGCTGAAACTTCTTTTAAATCTATCTGATAACGTTGCAACGCTGTTGAAGAGCGCGCAATTTTTCCATCAAAACCCGTAGCATTGCACCACTATTGAGAGCGTTGCAATGCTGCTTGCGTGAGGTGTGCACGTTTTTCGTTTTCTGTCAAAATACGTAGCGTTGCAATGCTAATTTTTAGCGTTGCAATACTACTCTGTATATTCTACAATTCTTGACGTTTTTTTAAACGTTGAAAATCCAGTAATTGAATTTGAAAATTTTAAAACGTCGTATTTTCCAAAAAAAAAAAAAAAAGCACAACCCTCACTTTTTAAAATCAATTCTTGACATTTTTCTTTAAAATCACCTATTTCTTGACATTTATTTTTTAAAAAAACGTCAAGTATTTAAAATTGCAAACGTCAAGAAAGGTGGTTTTTCTTGTAGCGATCCAAAGTAAATGTTACATTAGGCAAAGTAAACAATCACATAGTAAAAATAATTATTCATATTTTTCTAAGTTAATTAACCCTAGGTAGAACACTCAGTGGCAGAAAAATTAGGTATATGATACTTCATTTTTCCTATCATTTTCTCCCTAAAATTTCACACCGTGAGCCTTACACTTGGCCTTGAGACACCTTTGCTTGTATCCCCTATGGGTGGTGATTGTTAGGTCAATATCAAGGTAAATTGAGAGAGTGTTTATAGTAAGTAGGAGCAGGACGTGTGTCAACACATCCCACAGTCTCTTTGATTAGTTTGGAGTAAACTTTCATACCCGACCTGGAGGCACCTCTTCTTGTGTCCCCCTACGGATGGCATTTGCATGACTTTTTATTCAAACTACAGAAATGTATATGATTGCCTTAATTTTTACCCCAATTAGTTTTTTCCCATGGTTGGTGTTGGGTTTTATGTCCTAACACTCGTGGTTTGTAAACAATGACCTAGGTAAATTAACCTTAATCCTGAGCTAACTATGAACTCCTGTTTATTTGTGATTATCTTTAGATTTTTCATAGTGAGAGTTGGCTCAATAACGCTGACTCAATAAGCTTCCTATTTCAGGAGTAAGACTGGGTAGATAGCTGGGAACATAGGGTGCAGGATGGAATTCACTCCTACCCGCTTTCATGGATAGTAGAGATGTTGTTCCCTCAAGTGCTGACTTCGAGTCTTGAACAAGGGGCTCCAC
Organism: Benincasa hispida; assembly: GCF_027475165.1. Taxonomy (NCBI): domain Eukaryota; kingdom Viridiplantae; phylum Streptophyta; class Magnoliopsida; order Cucurbitales; family Cucurbitaceae; genus Benincasa; species Benincasa hispida. Next base: position 42,363,499 of record NC_143487.1, read on the forward strand.
CCTCTCATTGGCCAGAGAGAGACTCAGTTTGATGATCGGATCACAAACCAATTGTTCATTAGAGGATCGGTGGGACTTAAAGAACAAGAGGTAATCTCGGAGGTAAAATAGCCTTTTGACCCAACCGTTATTTGAATAACCCGTGAAGGATTAACTTACTAATCATGGTTATATCGAGTGGACACAATATATCTACAGTGAGGGAAGTGTAACTACGGACTTTAGTGGAGTGACCAGTAGTTAAAAAATGAGGGTTAATTCAGTGTAAAGAGTTTAGCCAATTAATCTCGAATCATTGGAGCCCATGATCTGTAGGTCCACTAGGTCCCCCTACTAACTCATGAACGGATTAGCCTTAGAGTAGTGTGATAAGTTGATTTGAAATGTTCAAATTAGAATTAAGGGAATTAGTAATTATATATGATATAATTACCGTCTAATTTTGGAATTAAACGGAATTAAAGAATCGATTAATGTTTAAATATGATCTAGATATTAAATTCATGAACAGAGATTCATAGTAGTGGAATTGGTGTTAAATTAATTTAATATTTGATATTAAATTATTTAAAATTAATTAAATTATTTAATTATTAATTACTAATTTTATTAAGAAAATTAATTTTGAATTAATGTTGTAAAATTAATAAAGAATTTTAGTTTTAGTTATGAAATAAAAAACTGAAATCAAGTTTTTGCTTTTTAAAATCGAATTTCAAATTTAAAAAGAAAATGAGAAATAGGAAAATCCCAAATGTGGAATTTTCCCACTAAGGAAGCAAGTTTCTTAGTCATATTTGCACTTCCAAATCCACCTGAAATTGCAAGTAGGTGTTGGATCTCATGCAGCAAACGAGTTTGCATGATGATCAGGCAATATAATCTTGAAGTCTGAATGGAAATTAGGCATGCAATCAGTTGCAATTTGCTGAGAAATAATGATTGAAGAACTGTTTTTCATATTGTCAAAAACCAGAAACCTTCTCTTCTTATTCCCTTAATCCAAGCTTATTTTGAGTCTCGCAACTCAATCCAATGCACCAAGAGGATGGTAAGGAAGACCTTGTAGTGGTTCACATCCAAAGAAGAAAGAGATAGTAGCTGAAGATTGTGAATCAAAGGTACTTCAAAGGTTAGTGTTGAAACTCTGTTTTTAGTTTATGAGCATGCTTAGTTTGTAGCCAAAATCAATGAATTAGAATGCTTAAAGATCTTGTTTTGCTTCCGCTGGTTGCTTCCTGAATTTAACAATTGGCTCATTGAGACAGAACTTTAGAATTTAAAATGAGGGGTTACACTTACAAGAAAAATGTTAAGCTAATTAACAATTTTCTGGACCATGACTAATAATTATAGGAACAAGAGTTGTTCTGGTGTAATTATTGGTTGAGATAGTCTTAATTCAGTGAAGGGGCAACGATTCATCCTACGATGGCTTTTACCCTTCCCCACTAAAGCATTATTGCACAATAGATGTCACATAGGGTGAATTAAATTATTTTGCTAAATTGATATGTTGTTTAAAGTGGATAATGGTTGTGTGACTAATATAGATAAATTGTATGTTTCAACAATATTCAAAATGACATCCGCTACTTTAAACATTCTTGGTACCGATAAACTTAACAGCGATAACTATGCTACGTGAGAAAACACTATCAATAAAGTTTGAATAATTGATAGCCTACGATTTGTCTCCATTGAGGAATTGTTCTTAAGTCCCACCTGCCAATGCCACCCGAAATGTTCGGGAGGCATATGAGCGATGGGTCCAGGCAAATGAAAAGGCCCGAGTGTACATCTTGACGAACCTATCTGAGGTCCTGGCCAAGAAGCATGAACCCATGCTCACTACCCGTGAGATCATAGAATCCTTGAAGGGAATATTTGGACAATTATCCACTCAGCTCAAGCACGGTACGCTCAAGTACATCTTTAATTCTCGAATGTCAGAGGGGGCCTCTGTTCGAGAATATGTTTTGAACATTATGGTCCACTTTAATGTGACGGAGATGAATGGTCTATCACTGATGAAGCCAGTCAGGTTAGCTTCATCCTAGAAACTTTACATGAAAGTTCCTACAGTTCCGTAGCAATGTTGTTATGAACAGGATTGACAAAAACCTAACCACTATGCTTAACGAGCTACACACTCATCAATCCTTGATGAAAATCAAGGAACAGAAGGGTGAGGCAAATGTTGCCTCATCCTCAAAGAAGCTCTAAAGAGGTTCAACCTCTGCAACTAAGTCTGTACCCTCTTCTTTCGACACTAAAAAGTGGAAGAAGAAGCAGGGAGGCCAAGGGAAAGCTAACCCACCAGTTGGTTGCCCAAAAGGGCAAGAAGGCCAAGGCTGCGGATAACTTATAGAAATACAAGCTATTGTTTTCTCAAAGTTGGAATAATTAGGATCTTTAGTGATGTAACTGCACTCATTATGAAGGAAAAAATGCATGAAATCTCATGAATGTAGTAAAAACATACAAAAGTATCTTTTTAAGTAAAAATTGCTTCACTAATGCACATTAACGAAGGAATCACAGAAATCTACCAAGGGTTGCAGATCAAGCCAACGTAAGGGGTATGTATTCCAAACTACTCAATGCATGGAAGGTACATTTGGCACGTGCAATTCATGTTCAATCACAACTTGCAAGCATGAGCATCTGACTGATGGCATTTGAACAAATCAAAAATACCAGGCAGTGTCCTAGGGTATGGAAATTAATGTAGTCAAATCACCAAGTTGTTGAGATTGCCTATAAAAAGGGCAGCCATCTGCAAGAAGAGGGGTTAGACATTGTAGAGTTAGAGAGTTAGAATTTTCACAGTAACTAGTAGTTAGAAGCTCTCTACCATCTACAAGAAAAAATAGGAGGGAAGACCACTATTCACCATTGATCAAAAGGTGCTACTGGGATAAACTCGATAGAGAGATCTTTCTCAACTCCTCCACCAAGTTGGTTATAAGCAAGCACTAAAAACATGCCAAAAAGGACAAGATATTGAACTTTGCGGCTTGACTTCTCTTTTATCTTCCATTTCCATTCACTATTTTATTTTATTAAACTAAGATTGTTGTATAAAAACTTATTTATCTTTAATTCAATCTTATTTTCAACCATTCATCACTTCTACATCTGTTTACTTTCAAAATTGTCTGTATTTATTGACTTTCTGACTTGATGATAACATGAAATCAGTAGCTTATATCTTCCTATTTAGTTGATTAAAGTGATAAAGTAGTTAAATCACTCGAGAGAGAAATTTAACTATGGAATGCATCAAGTCAGGGCGTGGAGTAATTTTAGAGATAGAATTGCTCATGTCTTTCATCTGTTCTTTGTAACCAACGCATGCACCCTAGAGATAGGACTAAGTGTGGCATTTGCATCGAGACATGTTGAACTTAGTATGAGTTAAAGAAGAGAATCTTCAATGCATAGCACACACATTTGGATTGTAAACAAACATCTGCACCATCTTCATTGTGCTCACACAAGCTTGCTATTCCTACTAGGAAATCAATGCATACCACTTATACTTAAAATCACTCATCCATAAATACCTCTCTCTTTCTGAACTTCTATTTCTTCTTCTATGCGTGCTAGTAGCTTAGTGTAAATAACCAACACTTTTCAGTTAAGTAGGAACCCTCTGCATTGGATCAGAAAAGAACTCCTGCATTAGCATACACTAGATTCCCTACATTCGACCCTAGACTTACTAGGAAACTTAAGAGAAATTGTATGCAATACAAGGTGTGCACGCGTCAGATCCATCACCAACACAACATCTAACTTTTATACAAAGAGATAGATCAATTCTTCATTCATCTTCATTCATCATTATCATTCACTTCCATTTGCATTCATGATCATAAGAGCGTTTTAAAATACGCAGCGAACAAGTTTTTGGCGTCGTTGCTAGGGAATCTAGAAACAAACTAACTAGAATTTGTCTTTTGAATCTTTTGTAGAAACTTTCAATCAAGGGAGTATTACAAGTTAAGCCTAAACATGTAAATGTTTTATGAGCAAAGAGAGCTCTCCCAAGCTCATATACGACCCTAATTAATCAGAACTAGAATTGAGCCAATACGTGATTATGTGTTAGCTCATATATCCCAAGCCTGAATCTGATCCTAAGGGCGAACAATAGCATGCGTCCAATGCGTGACTATGTGTTGGCTCTCAAAAAGAGCTAAATTTATAGCCTTAACTTCCTATATTTGGGTAATTCTTTGATTTTATATTCTTATTTTGTAGGAAATTAACCTTATGAAGCCGACACATGGAAAAGAAAAAGAATCGAGCCAAAAGAGCAGAAAAATTAGAGTCTAAATGCATAAAAATCGAGTTGAGTAGAAAAAGGACGATTTTGCCATGCGTCAGTGTCACAATGCTCATCTCAAGCCTAAGTCCAACGCTTATTCGAAGCTGAAAGGAAATAGCTTCAGGAATAGGGGAGTGTCGCAACGCTACCCAGAGCGTCGCGATGCTCCGTAGTTGAGTCACAGCCACCGTTGCAACGCCCCCTAACATTTGAAGCTTGATGCTGGAACACAGAAGTGTAGCGTCGCAACACTCCCCAGAGCGTCGCAATGCTGCGAACATTAACGGAGAATCAAGGGTGCGCGTGACGCAACCAAGTGTTACAACGCTTGACCATAGCGTCATGACGTTGCGAGGATATTATAAATAGGATTCTCGGGGTCAGCTTTGAATGTTGCCACTATTCACTCGAGAATAAGCCCGAATAAAGAGAAAATTGAGAATTTTTGTCTAGTTTTCTAGTTATTGAGTTAAATTGCTAAGCAATTATTGGTATAGTTAGCCTCAATTCTTCCTTTTTTACCATTGTAGTCTGAATATGCCTTTTAGAGGCTAAATTATTTTCTTGGGAAAGTTTATATGTCTTAATTCTTGAAGGCCAATTAGTTTATTTTATTCAATTGTTGTGAATCCTTTGAGGGATTTGTTTTATTTTTAATTGAATTCAATAAATTTTTCTAACAAATTGATTTTTTGAATTTCATGTTTGCAAAATCTTTCTAGCCTATGCATTGTTGATCGATTATGTTGTAAATATTAGGGTCGCTTGGTTGAGGTCTAGACTTTTTTGGCCAAGTTCATGTGGGTCCTAACATAATCTTTCCCAAATAAATCATGCAACAAGATATGGTTTTCCGGCTTGTTGAATGTCTCGACAATTGAACCATTTCTTGATGTTTTTCAGTTTTAACTTGGGCATCGCTAAGAAGGAAAAGTTTGTAACTGAATTAGGGCTGATTTAAATTTTTATCAAAAATTGGCTAATTGGGTTATTAGAATTTCTATAGGTTGAGGGATTTACATAATTGGAAAAAATAACTAGTACCTAAGGATAGAAAACAAAAAGCATATAAACTAATCCCAAGATTTTCCTTCAATTTGATTTAAAACCTTTTTTTCTGCACTTGCTCTTGTTTCTTTTCTCTATTTGTTTAATTTCCCTCATCAAAACCGAAACATTTAGAATCCTTTTTTTTTTTAATTCATAAATTGCCTAGATGGATTCAACAATCTCCCTGTGGATTCGACCCCGATCTTACCGCTTTGCTATGTTTGTGGTATAAGTTTTAGATCGGTGAAAATAAATAATTTTTGTTCGATTGTGGGGTTGAGTAACAACATCGATTCTCGATTCCGAACAAAATTGCCACCGTTGCCGGGGATACTTGGCAAATCGGCCTAGGAAAGTTTGTGAACTCCTTTTATATAAATAAAAAATATATATATTTAGTTTTCCCTTTGGTTTATGACCCGCTCCTCTGAGAGACCAAATTTTATTTTTCTGGTAGATATATAGACCAAGAGGAGAGGAGAATCCAAAGGAGACATAGAGAAGAAGTTCCATAAATTGTTGAAAACACAACAATGGAAGATGAAATTTGTGAGACCTTAAGGGAGCTGGTGGAGTCTGACATGGACCAGCAACCTTTGTGTATTGTATTTCCACCAACCACGATGTCTTTTGAATTAAAACCCGGACTGATCAATTTATTACCAACTTTCAGAAGGCTTACAAGGGAGAACCCCCACAAACACATCAAAGACTTCCATATGGTCTGTGTAAGTATGAGACCCCATGGAGTCACAGAAAAGAACCTAAACCAAAAGGCGTTTCCTTTTTCACTACAGAACGACGCCAAGGATTGGTTGTACTACTTGGCTCCTGGATCAATTACTACTTGGAATGAACTGAAAAAGAAATTTCTTGAAAAAAAATTCCCAGCCTCTAGAGCCCATTCCACAAGGAAAGACATTTATGGTATAAAACAGTTTGTGGGAGAATCTCTATCTAAATATTGGGAACGCAATAAATGTTTATGTGATAGTTTTCCCCATTACCAAATTTCTGACCAATTACTAATTCAATATTTCTATATTGGCTTGCTTATCAATGACAGGAATTCAATCGACTAAACAGCTGGGGGTGCTATTTCTGACAAGACCCCCAGGGAGGCCCAAGAATTGATATCTCACATGTCTTAGAATAACCAAAATTTTGGCCCCAGGGCCACTGAAACTGGTGTATCTGGTAATTTAGAAGTTAAAGAATTAAAAACTCAAATTTCTAATTTAACTTCTCTTTTGACACAGTTGGTCTAGGGAGGAGTAGCTCAAGTTAAGACTTATGGAGCCTGTGGAGTAGTTGGGTAAGCATCTGAAGCATGTCCTCAAGCTCAAGTAAATGTAGTTGGGGGATACCAGAGGAAGTATGACCCTTAGGCCCAGTTTACAACCCAAGTTGGCGTGATCACCCTAACCTTAAGTAGGGATGTCGAGGCCAAGGACAGGGGCATGACAGTTCTAACCATTCCAATCAACCATCATCATTTTCCTCAGGTATGTATTTAGAAGACATTGTTAAGTCTTTTGCTGATAATTCTCTTAAATTTCAACAGGAACTCCAGCAGCTGCAGAAGGACTCACTCCAATTGTCTCAAGACACTAAGGCCTATCAACAAGAGACCAGAGCAAGTATGGCCAATCTAGAGACTTAAGTTACACAACTAGTCGCTGCAATAAATCGAATTAAGAACAAAAGTTCTGGGAAGCTTCCTGCCCAACTAGACCACGCCAACGTTAGTGCAGGAGCTTCCATCACCCAAGACCTCCTTTGACGATCCCTCTTCAATTGGAAAGAAAAATGAAGAAACTGAAAAGAATGATGGTGGTTCTGAGACACAACCATCTAAGGTAAGGAGCCACCTTCTTTTGAATCTTACATTCCTAAAGCTTCGTTTCCTAGCAAGCTAGCATAGCCAAAATAGGAACAAAGGGACGAAAAGCTTATCGAAATGTTAAAAAAGGTTCAAATTAACATCCCGCTCTTGAATGCAATTCAGCAAATACCCAGGTATGCTAAATTCCTCAAGGTGTTGTGTACCAATAAGAGAAAGAGTAGTGGTAAGTAAGAACATATCTGCTCTCCTAAACATAATATGCCTGAAAAATGCTGAGATTCAAGTATGTTCACTTGGTAATAGAGTAATCCGTCACTCCATGTTAGATCTAGGAGCTTCGAGAAATTTCATGCCTTATTACGTTTATGAGGATCTAAAATTAAATGATTTACAAAAATTGTTGTGTGCATCCAACTGGTTGATAGATCTTATATCCAACCATTAGGGATAGTTGAAGATGTACTTTTGCAAGTAAAGGACTTAATTTTCCCTGTTGATTTTTACATATTAAGGATGGATGAAATTTGTTCTCCCTCATCTTCTACAATTCTGCTTGGTAGACCTTTTATGAAAATTGGTAAAACAAAAATTGATGTAGATAGGGGTTTGTTGTCTGTAGAATTTGATGGGGAAGTTGTTTCTTTAACATGTATGATGCCATGAAATTTCCTGAGGAATATTTGTCCTTATGTTTGATTGAGGCACATGATTTTATAGATGATATATTGCATGATGAAAATGATGATGCAAACACGTTAATTGCTCCATGTATTGATATAGACTCACATGACTTGTCTCTTATTGTTGTTCATGCTACTAAAATAGATTAACCTTCTTTTGACTTTGATATGTTTGACTTGCAAGTACAAGGGACCAAATTGAAAGCTCTCCCTAGTTATTTGAAATATATGTACCTGGGAGAAAGAAATACCCTTCTAGTCATAATTTCCAGAGAATTGACACCGACCAAAGAGGAATCCTTGATCGACATCCTGAAAACTTATAAAGAGGCCATTGGATGGACCTTAGATAATCTCAAGGGAATAAGTCCTACCCTTTGCATGCATAGAATTACTCTAGAGGAAGATGCCAAGTCCATGGTCCAACCTCTCAAGAGGCTCAATCCCAACTTAAAAGACATTGTTCTCAAGGAAATAATCAAGCTTAAAGAGGTCGTGATCATTTACCCTATTCTTGATAACAAGTGGGTAAGCCTCATTCACATTGTTCCCGAGAAGACCGATATGACCATTGTAGAGAATGACAAAGGAGAGATGGTGCCAATGCGTGTATAAAACGGATGGAGGATGTGCACTGATTTTCGAAAGTTAAATGAGGTTACCAAAAAAGACCACTTTCCTATCCCTTTTCTAGATCAAATGGTGGAATGGCTCGCTTGAAAACCATTCTTCTGTTTTCTTGATGGCTTTTCTGGATTCTACCAAATCCTTATCGCCCAAGAGGACCAAGAAAAGACCACATTCATGTGCACTTACGGTATGTATGCCTTTAGACGTATGCCATTTGGGCTTTGCAATGCTCAAGGTACGTTCCAAAGGTGTATGATGAGTATTTTTCAGATTTTATAGAAATGTGCATAGAAGTGTTTATAGATGATTTTACAGTTTATGGAGAGTCTTTTGAGGATTTCTTGCATAACCTTAGTCTAGTTTTGAAACGATGCATTGAGGCTAATCTCGTTTTAAATTATGAAAAATGTCACTTTATGGCTTCCCATGGTATTGTGCTAGGGCATTTAGTTTCTGTAAAAGAACTTGAGGTAGATAAAGCTAAGGTGGATGTTATTGCTAACCTCCCCTATTCGACATGTGTTAGGGAAACTCATTCTTTCCTTGGAAGTGCCGGTTTTCACAGGAGGTTCATCAAGGATTTTTCGAAGTTGGCATTGCCTCTATCGACATTATTGCAGAAGGATGTTCCTTTTGAGTTTGACAAAAAGTTTCAAGAGGCTTTCGACACCTTAAAGGAGAAACTGACCACTACCCTAATTTTGCAACCTCCAAGGTGGGATATGTCGTTCGAGATCATGTGTGATGCTAGCAATCTACATGTGAGAGCAGTGCTAGGACAAAGGGTCAACAAGAAGAGCCACGTCATATGCTTTGCATTAAGGACCCTAAAGCCCAATCAAATTAATTACACTGCAGCTGCAAAGGAATTTGTGGTCATTGGTTTTGCTTTAGATAAATTCCATTCTTACATCCTTGGATTTCTTGTCACTATCTTTACTAACCACGCTGCTCTCAGATACCTAATGATCAAGAAGGAGTCAAAATCCCGATTTTTTCGTTGGATGCTCCTTCTCCAAGAGTTAAATTTGACCATTAAAGACAGAAATGGGGCAGAAAACTTGGTAGCTGACCATTTGAGTAGGATAGTACAAGAAGAAGACCCCATACCCCTGCGTGAGGACTTTCCAGATGAATTCCTATTCCATATCGACACACCCACTCCATGGTACGCAAACATGGTTAATTTCCTTGTAACAGGTAAATTCCCTGACGATATATCTAGTTCTAGAAGGGCCAAATTGAAAAGCGATTCAAAGTACTTCATTTGGGAACCACCATACCTTTGGAAGTTTTGTTCTGACCAAATCATTAGGAGGTGTGTCTCAAATGAAGAGTTTGAATCAATGTTCACCTTTTGTCATGAGATGGCTTGTGGAGGGCATTTTAGTCCTAGGAGAATTGTTAGGAAGGTATTAGTTAGTGGGTTAATTTGGAATTCTCTATTTGTCGACTGCTTTGCATTTTTGTAAAACTTGTGAGAGGTGTCAAAGGTCGGGATCTTTGTCTAGGAGGAATGAAACTCCATTAAATTCTATTCTTGTATGTGGAATTTTTTATGTATGGGGTATGGATTTCATCAGCCCTTTTCCTTCTTCATTTGGCTACTTATATATTCTTTTAGCAGTTGACTATGTTTCAAATTTTTTCGAGCAAATCCCCACCAGGGCTAATAATGTTGTTGTGGTTTTAGATTTCTTAAGAGCTAATATTTTTTTTCTAGATTTGGTATACCTCGTGCTATAATTAGTGACCAGGGTACTCATTGTTGCGACCAGACCATTGAGGCACTCATGAGAAAATATGGAGTACACAATCGTGTTGCCACTCCGTATCACCCTCAAACGAACGGAAAAGCTAAAATATCCAATTGAGAGGTCAAAAATATCATGGAAAAGATGGTGAACCCAACTAGGAAAGATTGGCGCATGCGCCTTGACAATGCTCTTTGGACGGACAAGACCGCATTCAAAACACCTATTGGAACAACACCCTTTAAGCTTTCCTATGGCAAGGCGTGCCACCTACCGGTCGAGATCAAGCATAAAGCATATTAGGTCGTCAAACAGTGTAACATAACCTTAGCCCAAGCCTGTGAGAAGAGATTGCTAGAGCTATAAGAGTTGGAGGAATTGTGCTTGGAGGCCTAGGATAACTCAAGGACTACAAGGAAAAATCAAAACTAATTCATGAGAGAGGCCTTTTGAGAAGGGAATTTTGGGTCGAGCAGAAAGTGTTACTCTATAATTCTCATCTATCACTTATGGCCGGTAAACTGAAATCTAAATGGCTTGGTCCCTTTGAGGTAATTAATTTATTTCCTTATGGTGCTGTGGAAATTAAAAGTCTGAAAACTGGGAAGGAATTCAAAGTGAACAGGCTCCATTTAGAAATTTTCAATGAAGGAGAAGTCAATTGTGTTAGTGCAAACTTCTTGTTGGCTCCACCTTCCATCACTTGAGCCCTTATCACCAGGCATCTAGAAAAGGACATTAAACGTTGCGCTACTTGGAGACAATCAGGAGTTTTATTTGCTTTTCTTTCCTTTCCTTTATATTTTTCCTTTTGATTTTCTTTTTATTTAAAATATCAACTGACTACATTTACCCTTCTTTATAGGAGATATGCAATTTTGACTTTTGAGGTATAAGATGATCATGCCAAAGCCCAAAAATCCAGGGGAGTTTTTCTATTCCCTTTTTCCCCTTTCTCTTTTTGTCCTCAGCATTGAGGATGATGCATATTTTTAAGTTGGGGGTGGGCGAAGCATGTTTATGATTAAAAATTAAATTGATTCTTTCATGGTGTGCCTATTTTTGTTTGCTCTGTTTGTTGTATCCTTTCAATGACTTATTGATGACGCACTCAATGGGTTGCCTATTATAAAAAGGGTAATTTTCACAATTTTGAGTTTTTATAAACAATTTTTTTTTCATGAGATCCATGTAAAATGAACCTAAGTTGAAATTTTTTCGGTTTTAAATCTTTTAAAGTCTTAGAAACGGATTATCTATCTCAAATTTTCGTTGTAACCTAGAAAGGCCCCCTATTGGCTTGAGAGTAACTTTTAGTGCCTGAGAATAAAACTAGATAGTGAGAAAAAAAAAAAATAAGCCTAGTGTGTAAAAGAGAAATATACTAGATGACTTTCTCTACTTTAAAAAAGAAAAAATTAAATAGTTTGTGTGTGTGCATGGATAGAGGTGAAAAGAGCTACCTCTACTGTGTTCTATTAGGGCCCGCGAGAAAAGAGCGATAGGTTCTCAGTGGTCGATTGTGAAAGCTAGCCCTCTAGGTAAAATAAATGCCTTTTAATTCTTGTGTGCATGAGTTTTTGGGCTTTCCTTGATAATGTTACTCTTTGATTAGCAATATCAGTCTATCTTTAGTCGATGACTAAGCTAGAGTAGAAGGAATATGAATTGGGAGATGGATAAGATGTTGGATTTTATGCCCTAAATCTCGCAATTTGTAAATGTTAAACATATTCTATAGTCAATAAACTTATTATTGATTCTATGATTTGCATACGTAAAGTCTAAATCCATGGCTATTACATGAATACTTGAACTTTATGTAGAGATATAGAGATGGATCAAGTTCGAGTAAATAGCCAAAACGGTCTATAGTATATGATTAAGGTTGGATACCATATTCTAGTAACACTATTGGATGCGGCCTACTCTGTAGTTGTTACAAGTTATTGTAAAGATACTGGGAATATAGGGTGCAAAACAGAATTCACGCCTACCCGATAGGGATAGGAGAAATGTTGTTCTCTTAAGTAATGAATCCAAGTCTTGAATAAGGGGTCCCATCCTCTCACTGTGCTGAGAAGGGTCTGGTTTAGTGACTGGATCATAAACCAACTGTTCATTAGAGGATCAGTTAGAACTTAAGGAACAATATATAATATTGAGGGTAAAATAACACATTGACCTAGTCGAAATTACGAACAACTTGTGAAGGTTCGACTTACTAGTTATGGTTATATCATGTAAACACAAATATATCTACAGTGAGAAGAGTGCAACTATCGAGCTATAGTGGTATGACTCGATAGTTAACGAATATTGATTAATTCGGTCTAAAGAGTTTTAGCTAATTAATCTTAATCGTTGGAGCTCATGATCCGTAGGTCCATAAGATCCCTCTTCTAGATCATAAAACATGAACACCTTGAATTATTAAATTGAATGAATTTAGAATGATATTAATTTGAATAGTTCAAATTGAATTTCAATTTGAATTGTTCAAATTGAAATTAGGATTTTGAGTTTGAATTAGTTCAAATTCAAATTAGGGTTTGTTTAATTATATTTGATATAATTAACATTTAATTTGTTGAAATTAAACGAAATTGTAGAGTTTATAATATTCAAATATTGATTTAAATATTAATTACATGAGTAGGATTCATGTTTAAAATTAAATGTGTGATTAATTTGATATTTGATATTAAATTAGTTAATTAATTAAATATGTTTAATTAATTAAAAATCAAATTAATTTCCAATTTAAATTGAATTTTGTAATTTTTGATTTGATTAATTGAGAAATAATTAAATCAGTTTTTGATTAATTGTAGAATTAATTGAAAAGAAAAAGAAATTGGAATTTTTTGAAAGCTTGAAAAAGAAAGTGGGTTTTTCCCCTTTCACCTTCAAGCAGGAAATGTGGATCATGTACATTCATGCAAATCCATCTTCCAATATGAAGTAGCTGCTGGCTAATTCCATTACTGAAGGAGTCTGCATGCTACTGAGTGATAAAAACACTGAAATTGAGGAAGAAAGAAGTTGATCAGTTGGGAAAAGTTTCTGCTTCATTCATCTTCTTTCTCACACAAAAACCCACAAGAACACTTATCAAATTTATTCAAATCTGAGTTCCACCACCCAAATTCAAGGCTGAGAATAGTAGAAAATACCTCTTGGTGGTTCATAGACTGATTTGGAGTTGAATTGGAGTGAAGAGCGGCTTGGATTTAAAGATTTCATCACAAAAGGTATGTAACTTGAAACCCACTTGAATATGCATGCTTTAGAACTCAAACTAAATGTAATTAGAGTGCTTATTGATTCTGTTTGCTTCTGTTGCATGCTTGTGTATTTCATCATAAGACTTTTTCGGGAACTTTACGATTAATGAAAAATTCTTTCTTAGTTTTTTTTTCGTTTGTACATGGTTTTGTGATTGAAAAATAACCTTTTTATAAAAAGTATCAATTGAGTGATTATTTGATTTTATTTATTATGCGACCCTATAGACTATTGAGATTGGAGAAAGGATTCGTTAAATAGAGTGAACATTTTCTTATTGAAATCCATGACTGAATTTTATCTTGCTTGGGATGATCAAGTCTTAAGTTGGTAGTGTTTGTTAGCTCTCAAAAAGAGCTAAATTTATAGCCTTAACTTCCTATATTTGGGTAATTATTGGATTTTATTGTCTTATTTTGTAGGAGAATTAACCTTATGGAGCCAACACGTGGAAAAGACAAAGAATGGAGCCACAAGAGGAGAAAAACTAGAGTCTAGACACATTAAATTGAGTTGAGTTGAAAAAGGACAATTTTGCCTTGCGCCAGCATCACAACGCTCATCTCAAGCCTAAGTCTAACGCTTATTCGACACTGAAAGGCAGTAGCTTCAGGAACAGGCCAGCGTCGCAACGCTGCCCAAAACGTCACGACACTTCGGAGTTGAGTCATTGCCACTTTTGTAACACCCTCTGACGCTGAAGCTCGACACTGGAAGACAAAAGCGCACCGTCGCAACGTTGCAAACATTAACGGAGAATCAAGGGCCCGCTCAGCGCAACCAAGCATTGCAATGCTTGACCCTAGCATCACGATGCTGTGGGGATATTATAAATAGGACCCTCGGGTTCAGATTTGAAAGCAGCCACTACTCACTCGAGAATAAGCCCAAATAAAGAGAAAATTGAGAGTTTTTGTCCAATTGTTGAGTGATTGAGTCAAATTGCTGAGCAATTATTGGTATAGTTAGTCTCGATTCTTCCTTTTTTATCATTGTAGTCTGAATATGACTTTTAAAGGCTAAATTATTTTCTTGGGATAGCTTGTATGTCTTAATTTTTGAAGGCCAACTAGTTTATTTTATTCAATTGTTGTGAACCCTTTAGGGGATTTGTTTTATTTTTAATTGAATTCAATAAATTTTTCTGATAAATTGATTTGTTGAATTTCATGTTTGCAAAATCTTTCTAGCCTATGCATTGTTGATCGATTAAGTTGCACATATTATGGTCATATGGTTGAGGTCTAGACTTTTTCTGGCCAAGTTCATGTGGGTCCTAATATAATCTTTCCCAAATAAATCATGCAACAAGATATGGTTTTCCGGCTTGTTGAATTTCTCGAAAATTGAACTCTTTCTTAATGCTTTTCTATTTTAACTTGGGCGTCGCTATGAAGAAAAAGTTTTTAACTAAGCTGATTTAGATTTTTATCAAAATTGGTTAATTGGGCTATTAGAATTTCTAATAGGTTAAGGAGTTTACATAATTGAAAAAAATAACTAGTACCTAAGGATAGAAAATAAAAAACATACAAACTAATCCTAATATTTTTCCTCAATTTGATTTAAAACCTTTTTTTCTGCACTAGCTCTTGTTTCTTTTCTCTATTTATTTAATTTCCATCATCAAAACGAAAACAATTAGAATCCTTTTTTTGGAATTCCTAAATTTTCCTAGAATTATTCAACAATCTCTTTGTGGATTCGCCTCCGATCTTACTACTTTGCTACGTTTGTGGCATAAGTTTTAAATTGGTGAAAATAATAACTTTTGTTCAATTTTGGGGTTGAGTAACGACATCGATTCCCAAGTCCGAAGAGTATGTGTCACCGGTATTATATGACTTCTCACCTGGGATCATCTACCCAATGCCTAACGGGACAAGGTTCGAGATGAAATTCATCATGCTCGAAATGATGCAGAAAATAGAGCAATTTGGAGGAGCCTACGAAGATCCCCATGCGCACATGAACCGCTTCTTAGAAACATGCAATTCATTTGTGATTCCT
Source organism: Benincasa hispida (assembly GCF_027475165.1). Classification (NCBI taxonomy): domain Eukaryota; kingdom Viridiplantae; phylum Streptophyta; class Magnoliopsida; order Cucurbitales; family Cucurbitaceae; genus Benincasa; species Benincasa hispida. Next base: position 42,379,093 of record NC_143487.1, read on the forward strand.
AGAATCACGCCGTACACTATCAAACTATCCTTGTTTCCCTACTCACTATGTGATGATGCTAAACAATGGGCAAGTTGTTGGTGCAAAATAGGTGTCGTTTATTTTATCTTACCCAAGCAAATGAAATTTATAATGCTCTAACAACTACTAAAACTAACAAGTAGTTAAAGTGGAAGTATGAGGTCCATCCCAAGGGAACCTCTATTAATTGGCCAAAAATAATATTTGAATTCAAAATGATAGTAATTGGGGCGGGGGGGAGTTTTGTTTGTAAAGAAATTAAAAGCTAAATAAAGTGAAGATAAAGGCAATTTATAAAACAAACTTACTATTTTTGTTAGAAGAGAGTTGATAGAAAAAGATTCTTGGGAATTTTTGTTACTAAGTTTAATCCTATCATTGATCTTGAACCATTTCTTAAAAACTCAATATCCCATAATCCCTAATCTAATTAACATGAAGCAAATCAATAAGCCCTAATCTAAGTAAAAAACACTTCTATATAGAATTTATCATGTTCTTTTCTTAGATTGCTTTAAAAACATGGGTTATCATGATTATGACATTCAAGAAACACAATAGAGTAAGTTTCAAGAATGATTAAATGAATCTTCTAATTAAGAATTTCAAGAGTTAAATTCAGAAAAAGTCCTAACTAACACTAGAAAACTTAATTTTATTACCTATCTCTCCATTATGCAATAGTGTCAAACAAGAATTACATACAAGAATTCAATGGAATCAAAGCGTCAATTATCCTCCATTAATTTATATTCGAATTCAACCCAAGAACATTCAAGAATTAAGATAATTCAAGAAAATATACAAAAAGAACTCAAGAATTAAACCTAAAATTAAGAATTCCCAAGAAAAAGAATTACCTAGCCATAGAGATGACAAATCTTGAAAGAAATCCTTGAAGATATTATTAAATCCATGAAGCAATTCACTAGGGAATTGTCAAATTTGTAAGAAATATCTCAATACAAACATAGATTTGGGTAATTTTATCTAATATTTCGATCTAAGCTCTCTCTAAAGAAAATGAATTTTTCTTTCGTTGGCCTCTCTTCTCTGCTGAACAACAGTATTTATATCTGCATTGTAGCGTCGCAAAGCGTTGAGCTAATGTCTTGACACTGTGTTGACACTCGATCGCGCAAGGCGTGCGCGTGCACACAAATGATTCTGTCAATCTCTGAAGCGTTTCGACTTTGGGTGAAGCGTTGTGACACTGCCCTGTTTTGCAGCAAATTGGTGCATTCTGTCTTCAAATGTCGAGCAAGCATCATGCTTATGTTGTGAGGAGCGTTTCGACACTTCGAGTATTACTAAAGTGTGTTGAATTGCTCCTCTTGATGGGAAATGTGTTATTTCCTTTAGATCTTCTTCTTAAGTGATTCTTTGGTGTCATTTTGCTCGAATTAGCTCCAAATCCTTCGAAATAACTCCATTTGTGTTAGGATTGGAATTTTACCTATCAAAATAGACAGATTAAGCAAATAATTGAAGAATAATTAAGAGAATTAAAGCAAAAATGGATTGTTTATCAACAAGATGGCTCTCTACAAGACATATTAAAATACCCCCAACGTAGACCTTGGTCTTCACGAACAAGTCAAAAATAGAAATATGCATACATTCAAGAAAAAATGGTTTGTTTATTGTTTATCCAAATTTCATTCATTTATTCAAAATTGATTTATTCATGTTGGCACATTTTCATTTTCACATTCAAATGGTCAATACATTCAATTATCTTACACAATGAATTGATTCTCATCTCTTTTCTCAACAATCAAGGAAGTAAGGATATAAGAAAGCATTTCAAAATTTAAAGTTTTGCTAACAAGAGGTCGAAACTTATTTTGAATAGAAAAAGCCTTTTTCTTGCAAAATTATAAAAGAAAAGCCTATCTAGTTTTAGTTTACTTAAAGGCCGAAACTAATAGAAAGGAGACATCCAACTTTCAATTCCTCTTCACCCTACACTGGGCTGGTTATCGGTCTAGGATATACCTAACTTGTATTGGAGAGAGGCAATTCTAATACAAGGGTGCCTTTTTAAATTCATGTACATAAAATGTAATTGGCATTTCTTTTACCTAGAGGGATAGCTTTTACACTCACACCGCTGGGAACTTATCGCTCTTTTCTCATGGGCTCTGACTAGACATGATGAAGGTAGCTCTTTTCACCTCTATCCATGCACACACACATTAGTCAAGGTTATATTAATTTGGCAAGCTTGCTTCATTTTTTATTTTTATGCTAGTAACTTTTCCCTTTTTTTAGAAGACCCTTTTTATTCCTCTTTGTCTAGACTTGCTACTCTAACAAGATGATTATTTTTATATCAAAGATTGTCCTATCCGAGTAACAAAGAAAATTAAGTAGATACGACGTTTTTAAGAGTTTTAATATTCTCAATAAATCTATAAAGCTAAGTATTCAATTTTTTATAAAATTAAAAGGAAAAATAAGTTTCTTTTGAATGTTGAGGTTCAAAATTTTGTTAGAAAATTTTAAAAGGTCCAAAATTTCGTTTATATCCTTACTTAAAAAAGTGCATCATCAAAATTTCATCGATAAAAATCAAGAGATTATGTAAAACAAATGATGCATAGAACAAAGTGAATGAGATTTTTGAACGTGCAAAAATGCATTGATTCAATCATGAATTTATTGCATTCAAGGTAAAATGCTCTTCTTGAACATAAAGAATTCAATAGACATATTTTTCAAAGAATCAAAATTACGCTATCATAATGAATCAGAGCCTCATATTTATTCAGATATGTCAGATCAAAGTCACAAAATCTATGTATCAGTCTAAGTAATCAACAATTTATTAACCCAAGCTCAGATGTTCAAGGGTTCCAGACATACATATATGATTCTATATAGATCATTATAAAGCAAAAATTTTCAATGAGGATCATTTTTAAAGCTAATCAAAGAATACCAAAAAGAATATAAAAAACATGCAATGTTTTCCACCCCCAACTTAAAGATTGAATATTGTCCTCAATGTTTAGAATAAGCAAATGAATTGAAGAAATAAAAAGGAAGGGATGTAGAGAGAAACTTCCCTGGTTTTTGTGTTTGATCATTTATTCACTTGAGATAAAACTCCTTGCTTTTATTTTTTTTTATTTTATAATCTACAAAGGAAAGAAAAAATATCATTTATTCTATTTATTAGACAAAAATATGCAAAAATAAGAAAGAAAAAATGAGAAAAGAAAAATAAAAAAGGAAAGAAGAAAATTTGTCCTGTCTTTGCAAATTTTTAACGTCGTTTGCTCAACGTTGGTGAAGATAGGTGTCATATATATGAGGGATTAGTCAAACACAAGTCTAACTGGACTTGGTTTACATGCCCTTCAATGTAGATTTTGAGTCTGTGCCCGTTCACCTTGAAGATTTTTGTGTTTTTCAGGGAACGTCAAAATTTTCGGTCTTTTTAGGTTATTGCTTCTTAGGGTTTTTGAAACAACTTCCCAAGTTCTTGCTCTTCTTTGGAGATGGGAAAGCCTTGGGCTCAATCCCTTTTATCTACACATTGAAAACGGAGCAAAGATTAGAAGCTTTTTTTTTATTTTATTACAATTGAATTTTAAATTTGAATTATTAGTTGACGGTTTTTCATTTATACAAAATTTGTTTTGAAAAATTGAATCTACTTTTGAAGTATTTACATTGTGGCAAAATTGTTGAAAGAATTATCATTATTTGAAGAAGACTCACTTTTTTTAAGAAAATTGAAGTGAAGAATTAGAAACTTGTTTTTATTTGGATTACCATGGTCACAAAAGTGAAGAGATGCATCAGAAGAATTATGAGAAGTCAAATCAAAACCATAATGAATGGAAGGGGCTATCAAACAATTAGAACTTTTGTACAACATATAATCAACAATGTAATCAATTTCATCATATGTGTTTATGAGGCAAAGAGAATAATACTCCTCCGAAAATTTCATGGCATCATAAATGTTGAAGGATTTTACTTGTAATCAAATTCTACTGATAAAGATCCTTTATATATGTCAATCCTAGTTTTTGTAGTTTTCATGAAGGGTCTACCAAGTAAAATAATAGAAGAATAAGTTGAGTATGGTTCATCCATTTTTATAATGTAAAAATTAATGGGAAAGATTAATTCTCCAACTCTAATCAAAACATCCTCTATTATACCTAGAGGTTATCGGCTAGTTGTATGCAAACATTCATTTTTTATTGGCCATTCAATTTAAGGTCTTCATAAACTTGAAAAGGCATAACATTTATTGTAGCACCTAAATCTAGCACAACATGAGTGATAATTTTGTCTCCTATTTTGCATGGCAAGGTAAAATTTCTACATTTTTTGGGCATATCTTTTTAACAAAGCAGAGATATTCTTGGTAACAATTACTCTCTCCTCTTCCTTCCCTTTTCGTTTTTTGGTACACAAGTCCTTTAAAAATTTAGCATACCTAGTTGTTTGTTGAATAGCATTAAGCAAAGGGATATAAATTTGTACCTTTTTTAACATCTCAACAAGCTCTAGGTCAGTATCTTCTACCTTAGTTCTTGCTAATCTACTAGGGAATAGTGCCTTTGATACATACATACACTCTGTAGGAGTATATCAGCATGCAGCGGAAGCAACAAGGATCAACAAGCATTCTAATTCATTAGTTTTGGCTCTAAATAAAGCATGCTCATACAATAATAAGAGGGTTTCATGTCATACCTTTGTAGAACCTCTTGAATCTCGATTTTCAGCTACAAAACTTCTCCAAATCTCGTTATGAACTACCTCAAGATCTTCTCTACTATTCTCTTGGAGCTTTAGATTGAGTTGTGGGACTCAAGATAAACTTGAATGAAGGGAACTTGGAGAAGAACTTACTGCACCATCCACTTTGAAGAACACCTTTCTTCAACTCGAATTTGTCAGCAAAAACTCAAATGATGCATGCCTCAATTCCACTTCCATCTTCTCTATTTATTGCAGGATATTCATGCAAAGAAGAATGGTGCATGAGATGCAGTTCATGCTTAGAACATTGAATTTAGAGTCAAGAGGATGTTTTGTGAGCTACTTCATGAAGGTGAATGGAGAAATCTAACTTTCCAATTTTGTGTTTTTTCCATCTTTTTCTAATTTCCAAATTTGATTTCAAAAAATTTAAAACATTATTAATTTTACAAAATTAATTTCATAAATTAATTTTCTAATTAATAATAAATAATTAATTAAACAATTTAATTAATTCTAATTAATTTAATATCAAATATTAAATTAATTTTACACAAATTCCACCTTTATGAATTTAATATTTAGATCATATTTAAATATTATTTAATCCTCCAATTCCGTTTAATTCTAAAATTAAATGTGTAATTATAACACATATAATTACCAATTCTCTTAATTTTAATTTGAACATTTCAAATTTACTTATCATGCTACTCTAAAGCTAATCCATTTACGAGCTAGTAGAAGAACCTCGCGGACCTACAAATCATGGGCTCTAACGATCCGAGATTAATTGGCAACTCTTTACACCGAATTAACCTCATTCGTTAACTAATGGGTCACTCAACTAAAGCCCATAGTTGCACTCCCCTTACTGTAGATATATTATGTCCACTCGATATAACCATGATTAATAAGTTAACCCTCACAGGTTGTTCATAATAACAGCTGAGTCAAATATCTGTTTTACCCCCACCTTTTGTTCCTTAAGTCCCACTAATCCTCTAATGAACAATTGGTTTGTGATCTAATGAACAATTGGTTTATGATCCGATCAACAAACCGAGTCCCTCTCGGGTCAATGAGAGGGTGGGGCCCTTGTTCAAGACCCGGAGTCAGCACTTAAGGGAACAACCTCTCTACTATCCCTAAAAGTGAGTAGAAGTGAATTCCATCTTGCACCTTATATCCATTCCATCTTGCACCTTATGTCTTACACTTTAGGGGCATGCAATATGCGATGCATGTCTTAGGTTATGTGTTGGTTCTCATGCGTCGCTGGTCATGCGTTGGAATGAAAATATGTGTTACTCTTATATACGATGACCATGCGTTCCTGTCACAAGTTTTCTTACGTTCTTGTCAAGTATAACAAGAACACAAGTTTCTCGGGTGACCCAAGGTCGAACTCAGGGACTTGTAGCTAAGTGTATGTGGTGATGTGTTTGCAAAAAAACTTGAAGCGTTATTTTATGAGGTGAAATTATGGATGAAATGCGGTGATGGAAATGCGTTGAGCAACAAGTTTTCTCAGTGGAATCCAAGTATAAACCCCACTGAGTTTTCTGGTAAATCAAGGGTTGAACTCAGGGACTTGGGAAAACAGTTTGCGGTGGTAATTTTCAAGAAGACTTTACGATAACCAAATAATCAAATAGATGTTCGGATTGTTGTTGCGGTAATAGAAATAAACAAATGCAGCAGAGTTTCGAAAAGAGTTGATAAAACAGAAGATGCGATGAGTATGCAGTGAACGGGTTGAAAAGGGTTCGGCTAAGACTTCCTAGGATGCGTTCATGTTATGCAACCATGCAACACACATACAATAGTAAACCATCTCTCGACGCGAATGCTACGGCTTCTAGGGCTAGAGCGCATGCGATATATGCGATGAATGTATAGGACCTACACATAAGCCTTTATTCTTATCCATGCAATGACAAAATGGCACACACACAAATAAGACGACCACATAATATCATAACCTGTCTCTAGGGTGCATGCGATGCATATTGGCAAACAGAGCTTATCTCTAAGTCCCTATCTCTTGCTTATGTAGATCTAATCTTGCTTTCTTGAGCTTGGATTTTAACCTAGCTCTCTCAAGTCTTAGGTTATTTCTTTAGACTCTCTCGAGTAGCTCTAAAGGGGTGTTGGACACAACATAAAACAAGATAATCTCATGCAATGAAGGTCCTAGGTCATGTTAGCTTAGTTCTTCTCAACCTATTCGATAAGTTTACTACTCATGCGTGATTTCAAGAGAGTGAAAAGATGTAGAATAAGAACTTCCATTGTATAAATATAAAGTTGAAATACAAAATAACAATACAAGAAGAGAATAAAGAGCCTGGTAACAATCTCTTGCTTCCCAGGCTTTTACACTGTCTTTTCTACTATGTTCAAAAGATAAGCTCGCTCTTGCGAGAGTCGGCCTGCTCTCTGCTTTCCACGCCTCCGGGTTCTCTCTTGAGTTGCCCTGAGCGATCTTCCGTTGTCTCTTACCTTCTCTAGCTCCGCCTTCTTAAAAATAAAAGGAAACTATGAACAAGGTTAAACTAAGAACAAAAATTTGTTGAACTCGCTGAACCCCTTTTCCGAAGGATGCCTTCGGTATTTATAGAGCTTCGGGTGAAAGGCAACTTCTCTCTTAAGATTGCACAGATGGGATGGCTTTAATTCTTTGACTGATGTGCCGAATATTTGTCACCAAAAAGCTGAGTGTACTTGTTATCGTTAACGGCTTGTCAACTTAATTTGAATTCGACCGTCATCAACTTTCTGTCCCATCGTGATTAATTATACTTTTCACCCAAATGCGCCCACTAAGTTGCATCAGCTCTATGTGGCAATCCTTCTTGAGCAGATGTTTGCGAGCACAAATCACCACAAAGTCTTGTGGTAATGTTGTGCTCGACCGTTGATTTCTTGTGATCGCGCTTTCTGCCTTGCGTCAACGCATATTCTGCATAATAATACAAAAATTAACTGTTTCTATGCGATGAACGCATGCGACCGCAATGTTATGAACTTAATGCTTTTTGACGCAATCAAACATATTTTATCAATGCAAACCTTCATTGTTTAATAACTTAGCACTGTAATAATGTGCATTTCTGCCCGTTATCAGCGGATAAATAAAATAATGATGGGGGTTATAAGTTATAAACTACTCCTACTCCTAACTAACAGATTAAGCGATGAGAATATGAATGAGAGGTAGAGACACGACAACTATTGACGTGTAGTAAATGCATGAAAAAATAGATAAAATGGTGAAGATGTCTTCATCGCAACCCTAAGCTTGACCACAAGGGTAACCTCAGCCAACGCAAGCTATGCAATCATGCTGCACACACTTCTGCCTAATTCTAGGACGCATGCGATGTATATGCGATAGTGCCGAGAAGCCTATTTCTAAGCTTCCATAACCCGCTCACGTGCTCTCACACATAATCGTGATGACCACATACCATCGTATCGTACTTTTGGACACATGCAATATCCTATCCATAGGGTGCATATGTTGTGTAATAACAAACAGAGCTTATCTCTAAGTTCCCCATTCTTGCTTATGCATTCCAATCCGCTCTCTCGAGTCTTAGATTTGGATTTTAGACTACTCTCCCAAGTATGCCTAAATACTAAATGATGCGCTCATAAGATAAGGTAATCGCATAAACCTGGCTGACGTAAGATTATTCCTATCTCTAGTGAACACTTGCTTACATTGCTTAATGCGACCAACCACTTACCCTCCCGGGCAGTTGGTTGTTGCTAACTTTACTCATAGACAAGCATTGCGTCCGCTTATAGACAAGCGTTGCTACAACTTCACACTAAGCAAATAAGGTTTTCTTACAACACTCACGCAACGCACACCTCCTGATGGTTTGCTACATACTTCATATTCCTATGCCGCATGATTAAGTATGCGATGCTCGAACGGTCTCACTAAGTGATGCAATGAAAATTAAGGATACTAAGTAAATGAAGATGGATATGGAATTGAAGGAAATACAGAAATGCATTGATCACAAAATGTATTAATTCCTTAAGCCAAAATGTAATACAATACGGTATAAGGAAAGAAGAGAAATGGAAAGGCTAGCTGGGAGCAATGTCTTGCTTCCAGCAGATGTGTGTCAAAACTGCCAGTGGTGCCATGAAAGGGCGGTGAAGCAGACTCTCTCGAGCTTTGACTCCGGCGAAGGCTCCGATCATCATTCGGAATGGATGAAGGAGATGGAGAACTCTCAAGCTATCTCTCATGCTTTCTTCTGGATCACAAAGATCCACTCGAAGGTAGAAACTTGGATAAATTGAAATTCTGCTCATCGGCTTCTATTTATAGAGCTTGATCGCCGATAGTATTAATGGACCTATTTTGATTCTGAATTCGTGGCGCGATGGTCCTTTTCTGAATCTCTACTGCTAACGGCGTGGTAGGTGAAATGTCAACATTATCTTTTGATTCATGTTACATTCCACCAACCTTACGTTCATCCCTCTATTATGGTTATCATCATGTAGCCGCAAGCCCCTTGCGATGACCGCATTTGCTTGTTGACCGCAACTTCTATGTGATGATCGTATTCGCTTGACTACCGCAATTCCCATGCGATGGACGCATTCGCTCGTAGTCGCAACACCCATACGACTGTCGTATGCAATCACTGCATGCGATTAATGGATGCAATATTCATGTGTCGAGCGTATGCGATCGTCTCTGCGATAGCCCGACTTTCGTGCGCTTCCTGCGTTAGCTACAAAGATTGACAATTGAATGCATAATAATGCATAATAGTGGGTTAGCCGAGATTCTTAATGCCGATAGACGTAAACTCATTTTCTCATGAATTCCTAACATATTCGTCGCATGTTCTACTAAACAACTGTCATAGTTCAAAATAAAAGGCCTAAGATGACATGCATTTCTACCCTTCATCACCCCAACTATCTACCCGGTCTATTGAGTCGGCACTGTTGAGCCAACCCTCACCTATGCAAATCTAAGGATAATCCCCAATAAACAAGAGATCATAGTTAGCTCTGGATTAAGAACAAGTTACCTAGGTCATCGTTTTGAAATAGTCAGTCTTAAACAGTAAACAACATTATAAAGTAAGTGTGACTAATTTCGTGGTCCGATCTTGTACAAATCCATTGCACATGATGCCCCCACTCCTCATGTCAAAACATGTATGAATTAGGATCACATCGTCTGTAGCACATTACAACTTCTTGTAACAACCACAGTGTGGGCCGTATCCAATAGTGTTACCAGAATAAGGCACCTAATCTCAGTCATATACTAAAGATCATTTTGACTATTTACTCGAATCTGATCCACTTTTATGTCTCCACATAAAGTTAAAGTACTCATGTAATAGTCATGGGTCTTTTAGTTAATTAGATTTATTTCAAAAACGAAATAAGCAATATATATTTTCAATAACAATTTATTTAATTTCTAGAATAAGTTTTATTGTTTACAAACAACAAGTTTTAGGAAATAAAACCGAACACGCTCTACTATAGGAGGAGAGTAATCAAATACCTTGGGAAAAATAGAAGTCTTTTGGCTCACTTACCTTTATCTTTTGTTCTTTCATTACCTTTTCTTGCTTCTTGGGAGAAGATTAAACTGGGGTTCCATCTTGAGAGCATGATGGGATTTCTTTACCGCTTCCTAGAGTGGTTGTGCTTACATTTGCATGCTCCGATTGAGCGAGGAGCTTTGGGGATGATTTGCTCTCAATCTTGCTTACCACAGTTGCGAGTTGCGTGATTTGTGTGACCATGTTTAAGAAGCCTTGTCTAGTCTTTTGTTGAAAAGATTTTGTATCTTGTTGAAGTTATTTGGTTTCTTGTCCTTTTGCAAATTGTGGAGTTCCTGTTGAGCTTTCGAACAGTTGTCAACAAGGGATTTAACTAGATCCTTGAGAGGCATACCTGAGGAGTTTGAAGACGATTGATTTCGGTTCTCGAATTGCCCTTGAGATCCCCACTTGAAATTTGGAGGGGGGGGGGGGGACTTGTTTGTAAAGAAACACATTACAGTAAGTTTCAGGAATGATTGAATGAATGTTCTAGTTAAGAATTTCAAGAGTTAAATTCGAAAAAAGTTCTAATTAACACAAGAAAACATAATTTTGTAACCAATCTCATCATTATGCAATAGTGCCAAGAAAGAATTACATACAAGAATTCAATGTAATCAAACCATCAATTATCCTCCATTAATTTCTATTCAAATTCAGCCCAAATGTTGGGTTGTATGTCTTAAAACTCATAGTTTGTAAACAGTAAACATATATGATGTTTATTCAAACAAATGTTGTTGAATGAAAATGAATTGATAACACTAAATCCAATAAACTACAAACCCTTGATTATTGTAATAAATACTTGGACTTTATGTGGAGACCTAAACTGGATCAAGCTCAAGTAAAATAGCCTAAATAGTCTATAGTACTTGGATTAGGTTGGGTACCTATTTCTGGAGATACTATTGAATACAACTCACTTTATGATTGTAATCAATACTTGGACTTTATGTGGAGACATAAACTGGATCAAGTTCAAGTAAAATAGCCTAAATAGTCTATAGTACTTAGATTAGGTTGGGTACTTATTTCTAGAGATACTATTGAATACAAGCCACTTTATGATTGTTACAAATGTTGTAAAATGTCATAAACGATGTGATCAATTCGTTCATGTAAAGACACGTGAGCGGGGGTGTTATACACGATGAGATTGTGTAAGACTGACCACGAAATAACCATTATGATGTATTAACACCGTTTACTAATAACACTGATTAATTTCACTTCTTGATAACCTAGATAACTTGATCTGAATCCTGAGCTATCTATGAACTCTTATTTATTTGGGATTGCCCCTTGATCTGCATAGGTGAGGGTGAGTTCAACAACACTACTTAATATGTCTCCCATTTTAAGAATATGACCGGTTAGATAGCTAGGGACATAGAATTTGGAAGATAAAATTCACTCTTACCAATTTTAGGGATAGTAGAAAGGTTGTTCCCTTAAAGGCTGATCCCAGGTCTTGAACATGGGGTCTCATCCTCTCGTTGGCTTAAGAAGGAATGGATTTAGTGATTAAGATCTTAAATCAATTGTTCATTAGAGGGACAGTGGTACTTAAGGAGAAAAGATGTAACTCAGGGGTATTTCGGTATTTAACCTAGCTGAGGTTATGAACAACCTATGAAGGATTGACTTATTGATGACGGTTATATCAAATGGACATATAATATATCTATAGTGAGGGCACTGCAACTACAGACTATAGTGGACAGTTCTGTTAGTTAACGAATGTTGATTAGCTAGGTTAAAGAGTTTGAACGGCTAGTCTTGGATCGTTAGAGCCTATGATTTGTAGGTCCATTGGGTCTCCTTGCTAGCTCACTACGGACAAAATTGAAGAACTAGATGAAGTGAGAATTTGAAATGTTCAAATTCGGTCTTTGGAAAAAATTATATTTTATACACGATATAATTTACAATTAATTAATTATTTTTGCAGAGTATTTTTAAATAAAACATTAGCATGAAAGTATTTGAAAATTGATTAATGTGATTAATCAAAAGCTAGGTGTCAAAGACATTTTAATTTGTGATATTAAATTTATTTATTTATTTATTTAATATTGTTTTAATTAATAACTTCTAAAATATGAAAATAGTACTTCATATTTTTGTCAAAAATTGTTTCATTATAATTTTTAAATAATAAAAAATTAGTTAGTGGAAAAATCCACTTGTTAGATTTTCCCACTAACTAAGTAATTTTTGAAGTGACTCTTCCAAAGTTTGACACCTAGAAATTTCATGGTAGTGGAGTTTGAGGTGGAAGACATGCAAGATGAGATTTTGCATGTATTTTTTTCTTTAAATAGTTTTTGATTTTCAAAAATTAAAACTTAATGCTTCCTTGAGTATTGTAATTACTTCTTTCACAAAATTCTCTTTGACTTTCCAATTTAGTTAGTGAAATTTCCTAACTTTCACTAACAAAACGGTCCCACAACAGTGTTCTTCAACTGGAGAATAGCGAGGATTTTCCATTGGTGGTGTCGTTTGAGCACAGAGAGGAAGATTACAGTGGATTCTACAAAGGTTGTATTTTCTAACCCTTTTTGCATGCTTATTCTTAGTTTTAATGTAATTAGAACGTTGTCGATATTTGCTTCCGTTGTGCATATTGTCTTTATATTCCAACACCAAGAACATTCAAGAATGAAGACAGTTCAAGAAAATATACAAAAAGGACTCAAGAATTGAACCTAAAATTAAGAATTTCCAAGAAATAAAATTACATAGCCATAAAGATGAGAAGTTTTGAAGGAATCCTTGAAAGTATGATGAATTCCATGAAGCAATTCACTAGGGAATTGTAGAATTTGAAAGAAATCTCTCAATACAAACACGAATTTGGGTAATTTTCTATTTAATTTTGATCTAACCTCTCTCTCAACCAAAAAAAATTTCTCCTCGTTCCTCTCTGCTGAAAATGAAACAACTGAATTTATATCTGTAGGTGTAGTATCGAGACACCAAGGCTAGCGTTACAAAGCTAAATCGTAAAAAAGGCCAAGAAGTGTTGGGCTAGGGTCTTGACACTGCACTGATGCTCGATTGCGCAAGACATGCTGACGGTATGCACAAGCGCACGCAATCAAAGTAATAAATCCCAAATAGTGTATCGTCCTCAAGGACCGACATGAGCAAAATTTTCCTAACTTAGCTATCACAATTCTTCATCAATTTTATCCAGGAAACCAAAAGATGATTTTTATCTATAACTACGGATGACAAAAATTTAGTCACACATAAGAACAATTGAGAGCAAAAAAATTCCAGGGTGTTGTTTCATTTAGGGAATACAATGAATATGACATGTAATTGATTGAAATTGATAAATTGAGGCTAGAAGTTCTAAAATAAAAAAAAATCCTCTCTCGAGCTCAAACCATCCTAATAACTACGCATCAAGCTGAATCTCTTCTATCGCTTGAATAGTTATAACATTAAGACCCTTTAATCGCACCCCTTATTATTCTAAATTCACTATTGTGCAATTTCGAAAAACAATCTAAATTATTGGGTCTAGCGAATTAAATTCTCTCTCGAGACATCTAATTAACTTAAGTTCTTTCAATTAATGGTCAGTTAATCAAAAGTATTAAGCACAAACAATTTAGAAATCTATGCAAAATCAATTAATTGTAAATTAAATATTCAAAGTAACATCCCTAAAATCCACAAACATCCTAGAAAAAGGTTTAGCCACGCATGATTTCGATAACAGTATTCAACACACAAACAATCATTACGGCGAAAAATATATTAACAAATAAGAACGATCTACCTTCAGTAGGTTCAAATCCCAATCATGATTTTCTTGACTCTCGCCACGAATACTGGATTATTCTTCAACAAAACTGCACGATCATGATCAATCTTCCTGTAACGATCAATCTAGAAATGCTCTCAGATCAACTCTCAATCAAAATCTTGATTCTTCAACCAAAAACGATCAGAATTGCTTTGTTACAGCTCTTGTACGGACTAGAATTTAGATAAAATCTATCAAAGTTGACTCACTTTTTTTTTCTCCCTTCCAAACCTTGCGGCACAACATTGTTATTTATAATATGCTCGCAGTGTTGTAACACTGCAAACCAGCATTGCAACACTGGCATTATGCCAACCGCGCATCAAAGTCGTAGCGTTGCAGTACTGCTCTGTTTCCAATTTGTCTCGAGTCTACAGCGTTGCAACATTCTTCCAATGCTGGTGTCACACCCCGCCCCGAGCCCCCCTCTGGAGCCTGATGAGAGGTGTGAGGGACCGTAAATACCACCCTTTTTGTTATGCCTACTGTCCATCTCTACCTTACTACACTCAGTAAACTTTAAGTCAAGGAAATAACAACAACTGATTGAGTAGGCCCATTTTATTACAACAGTGTAATATTTATACAACTTCAAGACTTAGCCACAAAGTTTACATCAATAACTCTAAAACCTCGGAAGTGTAACTGTGGCTTCGGGCAGGCATTGATCTTAGCAGCACCCTGGAACTCCTCACCTTTCGCTACCTGGAAAGAAAAACATGAAAGAAAAGAATGAGCTTAACAAAGCTTAGTGAGTGGTAAGCAACTTCTAGAGTCTATTTAAACTCATAAATAACAAGAATATCATTTATACGAGGTTAGTGCTCAAACCTCAACTATGAATGAGTCTAGCCTCAACTTCTATCTACACGCACGATACATAGTTAACTGTTACTAATTACAAACGTTTACTCTTTTGCGTTCCCTTTGTTCCCTATGTGCATATAGTTCCCCGCTCATGGGCTCAGAAGCTAGGCCTGTCGGCCCTCTGACCATCCCATACGAAGTTCCTCTTACAGGCTCAGGAACTAGACCTCTCGGTCCCCTGACCATCCTGTGAGGTTCCACTCCGGGTTCAGGAACTAGGTCTATTGACCCCCTGACCATCCCGATCACATAATCTCATTCTCATGCTAATTTACTCATTCATAACATAAGCATATACGCTTTACTCTAAAAGATATGCTTTAAGACTTAATGGAAAATACCACTCACCTTGGTAAGGTAGAAATCTTCCTTTCTAGAAGTTCCTTGATAACCTCGGGCTCCCTTTTGAACCCTAAGATCCAGATTCAACTTAATGCTCAGATTACTCATAGTTCTAAGCCTTATTTCGAAATACTTCCTTCTAATATCTCCAAAAGCTTACCTTAAGATCTTAGCTCATAATTCCTCGTGATTTGGCCAGAATCACCAAAACATCAAGACTGGCTCAAACTTACCCAACAGCTCGACCCTTCTATCATTTCTTCACTCTCCATCCCGATTCCTTGGAGATTCTTCTCTGGTATCCCTTCCCTGAAAACTAGACTCTCAAAGATTTTAGGTGGCTTTGAAATCATTCAAAACCCACAAGTATTATGGGAGAAAGCCTCGTCCCAAAATGATGCTACTTCCAGACTTCACTGTCTGACAGCATCTCCTTCTCTTGGGACTTCATAATCAATGCATGTTCTTACTCCCAACGCATGGTATTCTTCAAATCTTCCTTCTAACACTCTTTCTTACATTCTTTGAAGAGGTTTTGGCTTGTGATTTGAAGAGACAAAATGTGGTGGTATTTATAGGCCAAAGGAAACGATCCTTATCATCTTTACCAAGTCTCAACCCAAGACACCTCCTACTTTGGGGTGTTTGCACCATGTTTTACCACCACCAATTCCCTTGACATTAACCTACTTTCATGCTACACACCTACTTGTGTTGTCTTCCTCATGCATACGACTTCCTTTGTGCAAATTGGTACGGCCTAAGGCCTACGTTCACAAGAGTTTAAGTGGTTCGGCCTAAGGCCTAGTCCACTGTACAAATTGGGAGGTTTTCTTTTATTACTCTTCAAAGTATTACAAAACGAAAATGCCTTGCTCTCTTGATTTCTAATCACTCTTACATTGATCTTTCATTTGATTTTATTTATATATGTGCAAGCAATTCGGTCAAGCTTACATAGGTATATTGTGCTCTGTTTATCACAATAGACTCTAACTTTAGTTTATGTTATGCCAAAATCGTTTAGTAAACCTTTCAGCCACAAACCTTCCTTCACAGCTTCAGAAAAAGCGATGAACTCAGCCTCTATTGTGGAAAGGGCCACAACAGGCTACAATGTAGCTTTCCAACTGATCAAATTGTTCCCCCATAGGAAAACATAACCTAATAGGGAACGTCTTCTGTCCAAGTCTCCTGCATAGTCTTCATCTACATAACCATAAACCTCATCTCTCATGCTGGTCTAAGACTTTCTCCTCCTTGGATGAATATAGATACCTTAGTATCCACTTAACTGCCTCCCAATGTCTTCTACCAGGATTTGCCATGTACCTACTAACCATACTTGTTGCATAGGACAAGTCTGGTTGTGTAGAAGTCATAAGATACATAAGAGATCCCACTACATGGGAATAAGGGACATCCTTCATATTGTTCAAATGCTCTTCATCGGTGCTTTTTGGACTATTAGCAGCTGAAAGCTTGAAGTGAGGGGCAAGATGAGTACCTATTGGCTTTGCTTTCTCCATCTTGAACCTCTGTAAAATCTTTGAGCAATATTTAGATTGGCTAACAAGCAATCTGCCCTGTTTTCTTTCTCTTTCTATTTCAATGTCTAGGATCCTCCTTGACTCCCCTAGGTCTTTCATGTCAAATTCTCTCTTAAGAAGCATTTTCACTTGCTTTAATTCCTCTTTGGATCTCCCGGCTAGCAGCATGTCATCTACATAGAGAAGTAGATAGACCGGTTCCTTGAAACTACTAGTATTTGTGTATACACACCAATCAAATGAGCTCCTTTTGAACCCCATCTTGGAGATCACCACATCAAACCTCTTAGACCAGCATCTAGGTGACTGCTTGAGGCCATAGCTGGACTTGTTCAAAAAACACACAAGGTCTTCTTCTCCACTTTTAACATAGCCTTGAGGTTGTCTCATGTATATTGCCTCATTCAACAGGCCATATAAGAAGACTGTTTTTACATCCAGCTGGTCAAGCTCCAAATTTTTTTGCACAACAAGTATGCTTCACAACTGAAGAGAATGCCTCATGATAGTCAATGCCTCCCTTTTGAGTGAACCCTTTAGCAACAAGCCTAGCCTTGAACCTAGACTTTTGTACACCTGGAATCTCTTCTTACCTGGAATCTCTTCTTTAAATTTGTAAATCCATTTGCTTGAGATAGGTTTGTACCCTTTAGGCAAAGGTACTAATCTCAAAGTGTCATTTTGATTGAGGGACTTTATCTCATCATTCATAACCTCAATCAATTGCCTAGCATCCGTGCTATTTATTGCTTCTTCAAAGCTAGAAGGTTCATTATTACTCTAAAAAATGGCAGCACTCAATGTTGCACTTACAAAGTCAGACTCTTGGTACCTTGCTGGTGGTACTATAGTTCTTCTCAGTTTGTCTCTTGCCAATGAGTAGTTGTGCAAGTCCCCATGTGTCTCAACTTGATCACTTGACACATGATCACTGGATTCAGCTGCCTCATCACCTTCTAACTCATGGTTTTGTGAGGAAGTAGAAGCTTCATTATCATTTTGAGGCTTCACCTCAAATCTAGTGCTACTAGTCTTAGTTATTATTGAAGATGGTCGTTCTAACATCATGAACATTTCATTTCTCTAAAGATCACATCTCTGCTGTTCACACACCTCTTTTCAACTTGATGCCATAGCCTAAATCCTTTTACTCCCGATGTAAAGCCTAAGAACATGCACTTCATAGCCCTTGGTTTCAATTTCCCTTGGCTTTAGTGCACGTAGTCAATACAACCAAACACTTTTAGGTGTTCCAGCTTAGGTGGCTGCCCTATCCACCTCTCTTCAGGAGTCTTCAGCTTATAGATTGATGAGGGCATCTATTAAGTGTGTATATGGTGTAGGAGACATCTTCAGCCCAATATTTTTCAGTTAACAAGGCATTGGACAACTAACATCTTACTTTTTCTAGCACCGTTCTATTTAATCTTTCAGCTACTCCATTTTTTTGTGGTGTCTACCTCAAAGTTATATGCCTTACTATGCCATGCTCCCTGCAATACAAATTAAACTCCTCTCCACAAAACTCTAAACTGTTATCAGTTCTCAAATGTTTGATTTGTTTAGAGGTATGCTTCTCAATCGAGGTCTTCCATTCTTTGAATCTAATAAATATTTCATATTTGAATTTTAAGAAATAAATCCAACTCTTTCTTGAATAGTCATCTACAAATGAAAGAAAGTACCTTGCTCCACTAAGAGATGGAGAGTGAGCTGACCCCCACAAGTTAGAGTGCACATATTCAAAGATTTCCTTTAAAGTGTTTTGTCCTTTGGGGAATTGCTGTCTAGTTGCTTTGCCCAATATATAATGTTCACAAAATTTAAGGTTACCTCCAACAACCCTTGGTAGTATACCCTATTTAGATAGCATTTGTAGCCCCCTCACACTGATATGAGAGAATCTTTTATGCCATAACTCATCTTCAGTAGGTTCCTCATCCGTTTCTAACAAAGTCGATTGTGCCATTTGCACATCCTTGATGACGTATAGACCATTTACCTCACCAAGACCACTTTGGAATCCTTAATAATTTCAAAGGTGTCTCCCACACCCCTATATTCACATCCTATGGCATCAAACATCTCTAATGAAAGGAGATTCCTCTTCAAAGTTAGAACATGTCTCACGTTCATTATCAATTTGACTAAACCATCCTGCATCTTCAAAGACACAGACCCTATTCCCACAGCTCTGCATGTATTATTGTTTCCCATATAGATCAGCTCACCATTCCACTTCTTATAAGTGCAAAATCATCCCTTCGATGGTGTCATGTGGACTGAGCAACCAGAATCTAACACCCAATCTTCAGTCTCCATAGTATTCTAGTCTCCACCTTCTTCAGTAGCAGCTAAAGCATTTTAATAGACTAGGGAATTCTCACCTACAGCAGCCTTGGTCTATTTACCCCCCTTGTTCTACTGGTTCAATTTTCTCTTCAAAGCATAATAGTCCTTTTTCATGTGCCCCAGCTTATGAAAAAAATGACACTTTATTTTAGACTTGTCACCATTGTTCTGTTTGCCCTTCCCATTGTTTTTGTTCTTCCCTTTAGAGAACAAGCCTCCACCTCCTGGTTGATCCTTCTTGGTCATTTGCAATTCAAGCTCTCTGACTCTTACAGCTGATATAATAGCGTCTGTGGTAATTCTTTCTCTACTGTACTTTAATGCAGTCTCCACATCTTTGAAAGTCTCTGGTAGTGAATTCAATAATATGAATGCTTCATTCTCTTCTCCAATATTATCTCCAATTGATCTGAACTCAGAAGACAGCCTCTTGAACTCATTAAGATTGTCTGTAAGGGACTTTGCTGGATCCATCTTATAAATGAAGATTCTTTCCCTCAAGAAAGCTTTGTTGGGTAGATCTTTGTTGAGATATATCTCAATCAACTTATTCCACAGGGCATAGGCAGTAGGTTGATCCACAATTTGCCTCAAAACACTATCTATGATATTGAGAACGTTGGTTCCATATGCAGTTGATTCAATAGTCTATTTGTCTGCCTGAGGAAGTCATTCAGAGTACTTCGCAGGATCTGTAATGGCCAAGAGTGCCTTCCGCTACCCCAAGACTGTTTTAATCTTTGCTTTCCACAGTTCAAAGTTTGTTTTGCCATCGAATTTCTCAATCTCATATCTGGTAGTTGCCATTCTTAGTCTTCAAGATTGATTACTCTGAATCAAGAATTGAAATCTTGGAGCTATCTTGAACTATTTACTGAGCTCTGATACCGCTTGTTGTCCCAAATGACTAGATCTTGACGTTAATAATCACAATACACTCAGTTATAACAGTTGATAACAATTCAAGAGATAGGGGAGATAAAATGTAGATGCTTGAAAAACCTTCTGTCGTTTACCAAAAGTCTATATGATCGTGTAGACGATGCACCAACAACTAAACGATAGGCCAATTAAGCAAACGATAGGAGGAAGCGTTAAACAATCGTGTAGACGACAGTTGATTGAAGCTAGATGATCATATAGACGATAGCTGAGGAGTTAAACGATCGTATAGACGATTGAGCGCGGAGCTAAACGATCGTGTACACGATGCGATAGGAACTACACGATCGTGTAAACGATACTTTAGAAAAATCTAAATGATTGTAGAGGAAGAAGAAAAGACGCAAGAGTTTAAGTGGTTCGGCCAAAGGCCTACGTCCATTGTGCAAATTGAGAGGTTCTCTTTTATTACTCTTCAAAGTATTACATAACGAAAATGTCTTGCTCTCTTGATATCTAATCACTTTTACATTGATCTCTCGTTTGATTTCATTTATATATTGGCAGGTTCAATATTTAATAGAAAGAAGTCGACAAACGTTCAACTGTCAGTTGCACTGTTCTTTCTTGATTTCAAATCTTTCTGTAACAGCAAATGAGAGTTTGGAATTAAAAAGGATTTAAGAAATAACGAGCATATCCATCAAGGGCAACAAGGCACGTGCCACCCCTCAAATAGTGAGGTTCTACATTTATATAGATTGTTTTTCATTAGTTATAAAAAAAAAATGTGTAGTTTTATTTAAATATATTTCGTCCTTTTTCATTATTGGCACCTTGCTTGGCAGTAGACAAGGGACTTGAGCCCCATCCAAGGTGCCTTTTTAAGTTTTGATTGGGGCACATTGCTTAGAAGTTGGCCAAGGATCGAATCTCAGCATAGACGCTTTTAGAAAATAATAATGAATTAATTTTGATTTTCCATATATATTTATATTATTTTAATTCTCAACAAATATTTAATAGTTCTTCTTATAAGTCAGTAATACCCCGTTTGATAATTTTTTTTTTTTTTTTTTTTGTATTCGAATAAAAATTAGACCTATAAATATGGGATGTCCATTTACCAGGGATTTCCCGAACGAGAAGGGGAATCCTCGATTAGACGAGGAATGGGGGAGGAAGCGAGGATAATTTTTTCCCTATTAACTATCCCCGTCCCCGTCCCCCGACCCCCGACCCACCTCGATTCCCCGCCTTGATGAATATATTGTATAATTATAATTATTATTATTATTATTATAAACCGAATATGAGTTTCTCATAATAATTATTATTATAATAATTATAATAGTTATTATTATTATTATTATTATTATTATTATTATTATTATATCTATATACATTTTACAAAAATTGTGGTATAAAAAATTAAAAAGTTAGTTATTTTTTAATTTTCATTTCAACATTTTCGTACTTTGATATATTTCTAAATTATTTTAACATTTAAGACTTTCTACCTTAAGCCATAAATAGTATAGTATTTAAATGGAAATTTTGATTATGTTATTGTAATATTTAAATTTTAACTTTTAAAATTATAGGATTAAAAAATTAAAAAGTTAGTTATTTTTTAATTTTCATTTCAACATTTTCGTACTTTGATATATTTCTAAATTATTTTAACATTTAAGACTTTTTACCTTAAGCCATAAATAGT
The DNA here is from genome assembly GCF_027475165.1 of Benincasa hispida. Classification (NCBI taxonomy): domain Eukaryota; kingdom Viridiplantae; phylum Streptophyta; class Magnoliopsida; order Cucurbitales; family Cucurbitaceae; genus Benincasa; species Benincasa hispida. The sequence continues at coordinate 42,400,984 of NC_143487.1, forward strand.
ATAGTATTTAAATGAAAAATTTGACTATGTTATTGTAATATTTAAATTTTAACTTCTAAAATTATAGGATTATATTATATTTTTACACATATAATAGTATTATTTTTATATTGAATTTTTATACTATTTTCTTTGAATGAAAAATTTATTAGAAATAACTTATTCAATATATATAATTTCATTTAGTTGAGAATAAACAAACTTGCTAAAAATAAATATATTAAAAAAAACAAACGAAAAATTTTTCCCGTGGAGAATCCAATCTCTACAAATTCTCTGCCCCGATCCCCTAGGATAGGGAATGAAATAGGGGATAGAGATGGAAACTGGAAAGCCTTCCCCGTCCCTGTCCCGTGGACATCTCTAATAAATACTACTTCCACCTCCAAATTTCTTCCTTTGTTATCTATTTTCACCATCGATTTAAAAATTCAAGCTAAATTTTAAAAACTAAAAAGACTTCCAAATTTTTTTTTTTCATTTCTAGAATTTGACTAAGAATTCAATCATTATACTTAAAAATATAAAATTTTAATTATATAAAATATAGTTGAACTTTACATGTTAGGTAAAAAATAACCCTAAACTTTCAAAAGTACTCTTCAACTATCAAAAAGAGTTTAAAAAAATCCTTACGATTAATATTCTGTTAAAAATTACCCTTTTTAACTTTCAAAACTTTCAAATGTTTAAAACACATCTTTAAACTTTAAAAGTACATTTCCACTAACATTTGATAAAAAATCGATTTGATAGTTCAAAAATTGATTTGATAGTTCAATTTCAAAGATCTACAGAAATTGATTGAACTTCACAAATAGAAATGGTTGACAGAAGAACATATCAACACACCAAAATGCAAAATTAGAAACAAGTATCTAAACAAGGAAAGCCGGTATCACATAATAGCATATATATATAAATATATGCTTTTCTTACAATTGAATTACAACATAAGCATGTGATGTAGCTTATATGTATACTCCCTTAATACTAAAACTAAAATAAAGCATTAAAAATATATCAAACAACTGAGATGAAAATAGAAAGCTAAGAGAATTGGTCCTCACATTGTTTTGGCCAAATATATATGATTTATATATTGGGATGGTCAAGGCTACACATTTAGAGCGCAGCAATTCTTGGAATGACTTTAAGAAGAATTTCCCACATGTTTCCCTTGATCCTCAACTAAAACCTTCTCCTTCGTTTTCTGGCTAACATCTACAGCAGCTTTCGCGACTCTTTGAAATGTCTGGCTAACCCAGGAAGCCCCGGTTAAGACATAGCGGTTAGTCATTATGGCTGATCCTGCATTGCTCACAGCTGCCTTGGTCTTCTCAGACACTTGAAACTTCTCATCCATTTCCCTCACTTTCTCATTCACCACCGTTGTGCCAACACTAATTTTCTCGCTAAGACCAATCTTTTGGTCGAGAGAAGCGACTTTGGATGAGGCTGTCGAAGTCAATTGGTGTCTCTCATCAAAAGACTTCGCCTTATTAAGGGCATCTTTGCCCAAAGTGAAGCCTTTGGCCAGCATGCTGCTGACAACATCCTCTGCCTTTTGCATTGCAGATCCAGCAGTAGAAGTACCGGAGTTTGTGTTGTCTGTAGCCTGATGAAAATTGTTTATTCATTCATGTTAGAAGAAATTGTATTAACAAAGATTGAAAATATATCGTTGAGGGTAAGATTGAAAATACTGGAGTAGAAACTGGCATGGCTACAGGGGCACTGGCATTAACTGCAGGAAGGTTGTAATCTGGAGCAGAAGCAATGCTTACTGGCTGATCAACAATTGTAGCTCCCTAGGAGATGCAAGACAGTTTAATTAGGTAAGATAATAGATGAAACAAGCAAAAGCCTCTACCACAAATTTCTTCTAAGAAAAGTTAACGTTGTGACACAAGAAGAGGTAGATGTAAATATGGTGTAGAAAAACCAAAATCGATATGAACGGAAGATGTCTCTTTCACTTGTTTTTGTCAGACAGTTGCGGTAGCCAATAAATTACTTAGTTTGAGACATAGAAATAAAGAATTTTTCCATTATTAGATGTATGAAAGGAATTAAAAGTAATAATAACTATGAATCTACAGTTATATATAAAAGTGACTAAACAAATCATGGCTACCAGATTGAATAGTTTCTCCCATCTTAATCTTAATCTTGAAGAAATAAATGCGAAAAACTTGTTAAATCTCCTCTTTTCTGAAGAATAAAATTCAAAACGTAGCATCCCTTAGAGCCATTTTTCATAACAGAAGAAAATTTCTACTTTCCAAGAAACAATTTCTAAGGAAAGTTTAAATATATAAGCACATAATCGAATAAAATCGTTCAGAAGATCTGCAGACTATGAAGGCCAATCAAAATAAAGAAAGTAACAGAAAGAAGAATGTATCAACCGAGAGTAGAATCGATGTCTCTGCCCCTTTCGGATCCTTAAAGGTAACAAATGCAAGTTGAGATCGCTCAGTATCCCTATACAAGAACACAACATATAGTAAATGAAAATGCCCAAAATGAAGCAGAAAAAAAAAAAATCCTCATCGACCTTAAAAAACAGCCAAAATAAAATTTAGAGACATTATTGAATGAATCATACTTACTTTCGCATTTCGACAAATTCAATTTCACCGGAAAAAGAAAAAAAGTCTCTCAAATCTTTCTCTGTTACGCTTAAGGAGACATTAGTAACTCTCACCGTTCTCATCTGAAATAAACAAACAAAGAAACCGTAACGATTAAACAAAAAATAATAACCAAAATCAAAACAGTTTTTGTAAAATCAAAACCGAATTTAGACAGTTTCGGTTTCGGCGCTTCATGACTTCCTTGTTTATCGTTCAAAACTTTAGTTTCCATTCTTGTGCCACTATGACACCGGACATAAGCAACCTCCATCTCCTCAATACGAATTCACGCATTAGTTCATGAGAAATTACGGGAAAAAAAAGTGAAATATACTGATTGCTTCTTGAATCCTAAGTAATTGATATTGATAACAAGTAGAAATCAGACCTCAAATCAGAATGAAAATTGAGGATAATAACAAACAGATTGCGAAGATAATTAACAGAAAAATAAACAAAAATTGAAACCTACTGCCATGATGATTCTGTCTGATCCACCTGAGAGGTTTGCCAATCGAAATTCTTAGAGAGGGGAGAGGAAGAAGGAAGAATGGCCTTTGAGAGTTGTGGTGTGGCTTGGCGGTTGTTTAGGTTCGTAGTAATACATGTGGCAAAACAAAAGAAACTGACTGATTCTATTTTTTTATTTTATTTTTATTTTTATTTTCTTTCTTATGTTTCTTTCATTTTAAATGTGTATCATCAATTCATCTATCATGGACCCATGACATTAAGTTTTAGTCGCTAAAATTATAGTACAAACAAAAATGTTACATTAACGTTTGAGAATAGAAATGGTAATTGGAGGTAATGTATATGGATTAATAATTAACTGTATAACAATATTTTTAAAGAATTACAAGTATTGTAAAGTTTATAGGTGATAGACTCCTTAGAAATATAGTTTATTGATGATAGACTTCAACAACTGAATCTATATTTGTTATATCTCCTAATATTTTAGGTTTGATTGCTATATTTACAACTATCCAAATAAAAATTTTCAATTGTTATTTAAAAAAAATTGCTAATTATTCATAAATAAAATGCAATTGCACTAGGCCTATATTTATCTAAGGAAAACATGATAAATCAATGGTAATTTTAGAAAGGGATCCCATTTGATTTACATTGATTGTTGTTTACCTATGTTCCCTAATCGTAATAAAATGTGAGATCCACTTCCAAGTATAGTATAATCAAAGAATGCAATCCAATTGAGGAACGAAGAAACGAAGAGTGATCAATCCAATTACATTTAAAAGTTACATGGGACCCACTAGTTGACATTGTAATGACCCAACTTTCTATCATACTAACAAGACGCTACTACATGCATGCATAAGTTTAGCAATGTATATTTCAAACAGGAAATTTTAAATAAAGGAACCAAACTTTTATTTAAAATTTAATAATATCATAAAAAACACACCTCTGAGTCTGATTTAGAACAAATTAAATAAATCAATAAATTAGGTAACGAATAAACAAAATATCAAAAGTTTTAAATGCCAGACACTAAAAATAAAATATAAGTGCAGAAACATCGTCATGTCCTAATGATCGGATCATGGATCCCTCTTGTCATTCGCCGGTGGTTTATCTTTACCTTTACCTGAAAAAGGTGAAAAGAAAAAAATGAGTACATAAATATACCCAATAAGTGACCCCCTACAGAGCTCACTAGGTGAGCTATTAGCATTTCTATTGTGTAAGGTTGGCAAAGGGGTCGGGGTGGGGGGAAGTGGGTGTTTCCCATCCCCGCCAATTGAAGGCGGGGATGAGGATGGGGATTCCCCGCTCAGGGACCCATCCCTGATTTTTTTTGTAATATATATAGTTATATATAATTATATAAATATTTGTAAAATTAATATATACTTATATGGTATATAGATAATTATATTATATATATATATATATATTTGTAAAAGTAATATATATAGGGTCGGGGACAGGAACAAAAACGGGGTGGGGATCCCTCCCTGTCCTCGACCGGGGACTCGGTTATAATCCTCGATTTGACTCCTATCCTCGATCAAACCGGAGATTTCTTGCCCTGATCGGGGCGGTGACCCACGAAGTTTTTTGCCAACCCTACTATCAGGCCTCAGGTGCACATTTTGCATCATAGACATAGACATAAGCATAAGGGGCGAACCCGAAGGCACGTTTTCGTAAGTAGTGATCCCGGAGGGATACAATCATATGCTTAGGTGGAAACCTGAAGACTCACAACATACATACTAACAGTCACTATCAGTCTAGCATAGTTATAAGCATACAATCATAGCCTTTAATCATGTCTGGAAGGGTCAAAGAGTCTCAAAATACATCCATCGTTCAGATACTACAATATTCACATACAAACAAAATTTACAAGGCACAAGCATAGGCCTCTGTAACCACCCCCGCCTCTGTAACCACCCCCTCCCCCCCTCCCCTCCCTCAATCTTCAAACACCGCTAGTCACATAGTAAGTAAGTCATAACAGTACAAACCAACACATAGAATTATTCTTCCAATACAATCTCATACTTAACAACAATTTAGGTTTGAGGGTGAACCGATAGCGAGGCGCTTACCTCAGGCCTGAGTAAAATAACGAGTAAAATAACAATCAAGCAGCTGAACCTTCCTCTTAATTAAGAGAAGGCTTGAATGAAAGTCCCTAACACCAACCATAAACATGTAGTTCAATTTATGGGATCAATCCCCAAAACCTACATAATTTAATCCAACAATCCACACATAACTTATCCCAAAACTTGCCAAAATTAAATCAATGAAAAATTTGGGCAGCCGCTAAAACGTCTTAAACCCTCAACTTCAATCTCCTAAATTCAAAATTGAACCAATCGTTAGATCAAAATCACACTAAATAGTCAAGATCTTTCAAGAAATCCAACAACTAACCAAAAACAACCAAATTTTTACCTAACAGTGCGTGAACAAAGAGCCACATAAGAAGACCCGAAGTTGTCCGGACGAAAACTATTGCGGACGCCGACAATAGCGATGACGACGACAAAGTTACGCGGTAAACGGTGACTGGGCTGCTGTGAGGAACAGTCGGCGACAGCGTTTGGCGTAACTTCGATCGCGACTGGATTAGCGACAGCGTGTGCAGCTCGCATCTGAGGGCTTCTGGTCGACGAGCTCATGCAGCTCGGATCGGTGACTCGCGTCTGAGGCTTTCGGTCGACAAGCATGCGCGAACTCACGAAGGCCGAACACGCTTGCTCAGGAAGAAGGAAGAATAAGAGTTTTCTTCTTTTAAATTTTTTTTTTTTTTTAAATTTAGGTTTTCATTTAATAAATAAACTCTTAAACCCTAATTTCCCTCTTTTCCTCGACAAAAAAAAAAAAAAATATCTCTTTTCTCCAACAACCAAAGAAAATTTAAGTTATCTTATTTAATCTCGCTTCCATCCAATAATTAAAATTCCAAAAATAAAATTAAATCCCACTCCCAATAATTGAATTAAGTCCATATCTTGACTTAGATTAATATAAATAGATTTAACCAAAATAAACAAATTCTAATTCTCTAAAATTCGAAGTCCAAAATTAAATAATCAAGATAAATACATGCAATTTCCTGGAACTTGACTTGTTATCGACACCATTACTATTATGTTATGGTTACCTGTTTTAGTTGGTGAATTATGAATCTTCACAATTACGGTTACGTTATAAATATTGTTACCGATTGAAACATAATAATAACGATGAAAAAAACAAGCAAATTATGTTTGCAAAATATCTGAGTAAACATGATAAAATAAAAAAAAAATAAATAAATAATTCAATTATGTTTGTGATTGAGGCATAATACGATTGAACCACTAATGGACTCTTAGTACGGTTAAACCAATTTTCATTATAAATCGGTAAACATGTCCTAATATCATTTCAATATGAGGTATAAATAATTTTTTTAAAAAAAAATTGTTTATAATTTTTTAAAATAACAATAATGTTGTAAAATAAGAATGGTACAAGAATAAAAGAAGTAAATTAGAAAGCAAAGAAACGAGAATAAAGTAAGAGAGAAATAATATCAATTATAGTGTATCTTCCAAAAGCACTAAAATAACAATGTCAGTTATGGATATTTGCTAAATATGAAATTTATAATAATTAAAAAAATAAAAAAGAATAATTGTTTTAAATGCCAAACTGCTGAAAATATTTTCAAATATAGCACAATATCACTACTATCAACAATAGATATTGATAGATATTTATCAGTGTCTATCAATGTTTATCAGTGATAGATGATAATGTCTATCAGTATCTATCACTAGTAGACAATAACATTTTACTATATTTGTAGCATTATCATCTATCACTAATAAACATTTATAGACATTGATAAATGTCTATCAGTGTCTATTGCTAATATACAGTAACATTTTACTATATTTATAAATATTTTGATTCATTCTTCTATGTTTGAAAATAATCCTTTCAAAAATTATTCAGAATTTTTGTACAAATTAAAGGAACTCTTATAGAAGAGTACCTATGAGCGGAAGCAAATCTTTCCAATTCATTGTGATAGAATTTACACATATACATTCAAACATACAAATATGCATTGCTAACGCTAAATTACCAGCATGCTTTAAAAGGAAAAAACAAAAGACCGAG